>NC_050578.1:680000-1008635 GCF_011100635.1 Trichosurus vulpecula
TAAAAACTTAACATGTACAGATATAAGTGTTTCCTAACTTTCAAAGAAAAGAAAACATGATAGTAACAAATATTTTAAAGCAAACTGAAGTTTCATTTTTGACTTAAATAGCAGTCAGTAACATTGATATCATGATGAAAGCGATTGGAAGCAGACAGTCACATCTAGCATGGTTTTGGCATTCCACCATGCATATGCAGAATGAGGATGGTAACTACAGATGAAAACTGAAAGAGACAGCTAGGTCATCTTTGACCAATGGCAGAGAGATGTAGGGTTGTGGCTGTACTTACCACAGTGAAATTCATCACTTTCAATATCCATATTGTCATGGCTAAGTTAACAATTGCAGTAACCAGAAGCAGGAGGACAAAAAAGTACAAGCACCTCTTCCTCCATCCATAAATTCCAACTGGATAAAATTGAGGATTCTCCGTTCGGGGCAGGTGATTCTGCTGTGTGGCCAATATGTACTGTTCTCGTGTCATCTGTAAGGGTGGAAATGACATCATTAGAAAACAAAATCCTTGAGTTTCTTGTGATTGAGTCAGAGTACCTATAAAGTGGGTCACATGCACTGAGGGTGAGTGCATGCCCCAGAAGTGACTCCTGATGGATGTTGGAATCAGTCAAATTTAAAACACTTGATACACATCAGTGACTCTCACTATAATGATTGTTCAATTAGTATCTGACACACTCCCGCAATTAATATCACAGTTGCTTTGTAGAAGTTCTATTATTTGATAATGCAATTTGAGAAATTATATGCAATTTCCAGCTCCTGTTTTCTTCCTGTCTTGAATCTCAGAAACAAAAGACTTAAAGATTGTTTGAGTTGGAAGGGATTTAGAGTCCCTAGTCTAATCTAGACCTGGTTCTAGATCTAACCTAGATCTACTGACTTGTAGTTCAGTTCTCTTTCCTCTTGATCACACTGCCTTAACTGAGCAGTCCCCAGCATACCCTAAAAGTCCCATCATGTTAGCTATGGCAGAAGAATAAGTATACTGCATGTCTCCTAGGGGTATCACCACCTGTGTTTGCCTGACCTCCTGGGCATGTTTTGGTTAACACTGTGTCCAATGTATAAAGGTCAGTCTCCCATCCTATTAGGTGTCAGGCACTATGCTCAGCATGGGGTATACAGATGTAAAGGAACTATCTCTCAAATGAAGAATCCATGACAATGTATTCTTGTACATATTGTCATATTAATGAAAAGAATGAAACTGGATTTCATGGAACTTCCATTCTGTGGAGAGGGGACAATGAGGACATTAACAAGTAGTTTCACAAGAAGTATAAAGAGAATAAATATAAGGTAGGCAAACGTAAAGTTCTTTGGGAGGTTGGGGACACTGGGAGCTGGGGGGAAAATGAAAGACTGCATGCAGAAGCTGGTGCTTGAGAAGGATCTCAAATGAAGAGAAGAATTCCGAGGAATAGGTGAGGAGGGAAAGCATTCTGGGCATGGAGGACAAATAATTTCTTAGAACAATAAGCTGAAATAGACTACAATAAAATCATTTGAGTATATATAAGAAAGATTGAGTAAAAAAGGCATCTATTTCAGTTTTTGTGTACAGCATGAATAACAATGTTTTTTTTTTTGTTGCTCTTGTAATAATGATGAAAAAGGTGATAAAATACAGATAAAAGCTAAAATTGATATGGAACTTCATCATGGATTTTTTGTTGTGTTTCAGTTTTGGTTATCTCAGAAAATAAAGTCATTTGCACATTTAATTATAATAACAAAAAAGAATATCATTATTAAACTGAAAAGATAATTTTGAAGTGGTATTTTTGCATGAGTCTAGGAAGTATCCCATTAGATATTTCATATTCTGAAGTGAACAACTAAATCCATTATTTGATGCCTTGAAACTACCAGCTAGGAGGCACACTAGATAGAGCTCCTGGTCTGGAGTCGGGAGGACTCGTCTTCCTGAGTTCAAATCCAGCCTCAGACACTTGCTAGCTATGCAACCCTGGGCAAGTCACCCAACCTTGTTTGCCTCAGTTTCCTTGTCTGTAAAATGAGCCAGAGAAGACAATGGCAAACCCCTCCAGTATCTTTGGCAAGAAAACCCCAAGGTGTCCCAAAGAGTCAGATGTGACTGAAAAATGACTGAAAAAACCTGCAATTTTAGATAAGACAAGTCAAAATAATATTTAATGGGAAAACTCTTTTTGAAATATTCCATTTGCCACCTTGAAAGACTGGTTCCTTAACTATTTGTGAAATGTTTTAAAAATGCATTTCTTCATAATCAGAGCACTATTAATTTCCATTTTTTCTTTGAATATCACCTCTGCAAATCTCAATTCTATGGTGATCACCACCAATTCCACCTCCAGGATGACTCCCCCAACAAGGGGGAGAAGTTGTGTGTCTAATAAAATGCACCTGAGAAATGACATAATCCTGAGTAATGTTTGTGGCACAGGCAACATGTCAATGAGTTAAATATTTGCATTTTTTCTTTTTTCAGTTTTAATTTAGGTTTATACCTGAGAACTCAAACAACATTAGCAAACCCTTAAACATTTAATCTGTGTTTCTTTGTTTTCCCAGTAAAAGGAGGGAAAAAAGTATATGAGACAGGAAAGAAGACAAGATGGAAGGAAGAAAACAAGTATGTATTGAGAGCCTGCAATGTGCCAGGCATTGTGATTGGCACTTAAAAATATCTGACCTTTACAGCACCCGTGAGAGGGAGGTACTAGTATTATTCTCATTTTAAAGAAGAAGTTGAAGCAGACCAAGGTTAAATGACTTGCCCAGGGTCATCCAGTTAGGAAATGTCTAAGTTGGATTTGAATTCAGGTCTTGTTGACTCCAGGCCCAATAATCTAGCCCCTGAAAAGGTGAATTATGGAAAATCATGTTGTGTTAACCCAATCAAAACGAAATAATAGAATAAACAGAAATGTGTGTTGGCAGGGACCTGGCTCCCTACCAAACACTAGCCACTTGCCAACTATAAATAGGAATCACTTTCAGCTAGAGGTGTGTCCTTGAAAAATTCGGTTCTTGTAATGGAAAAAGTGACAATATTACATAAATTAATCTATGTATTCAGTGCCATGCCAACAAAAGGGTATTTTATAAAGCTAGAGAAAATAATAAATGCACATGACAAAAATAGAATCTTCACGTTCGCTTTTTAAAGGAGGAAGGAGGTCTAGTGATAATAAATCTGACACTTCATTACAAAGCAATACTGATTAAAAATGATTTGGTACACATTAAAAGAGAGAGAGTTTGATCAGTGGAACATATTGGGTGCACAATCTACAGAAAAAAAAAAACAACCACAGTAAACAAAGTGTTTGATAAACCCAAAGATTCAATTTGCTAGAAGATGGACTCATTATTTGACAAAAACCTACTGGGAACACTAGGAAGTGATTTGGCAGAAACTATGGATAACCTAATATTTCCCACTGTACACCAAGATAAGCTCCAAATAGATATATAAGCCAGACATAAAAGATGACATCATGAGAAGATTAGAAGAGCAAAGAAGATATAGCCTTTGAACTCTTTGGATGGACAATTGTTTGTGATTAAAGCAACAGGTAGGACAGGATGGGGTAAAACCAGTACTTTTGATTATATAAAAGTTTTGCCCAAATAAACCTAAGGCAGTTAAAATTAGAAGGAAATAAAAGGTAGCCAAGAGAAAAGTCTTTGCAGCTAAGTTTTTCCAGTAAAGTTCTCGTCTAAGATATATAAAGACCTGATTCAAATTAATGAGACTAAGAGTCATTACCCATTGTATGGTCAAAAACATCATTGTTTTCAAAGGAACAAATCTAATCTATCAACAGCCAGATTAAAAAATGTTCCAAATTAATGACAATTTTTATATTTAGTCATTTTCAGTCATGTCCAACACTTTGTGACTTCATTTGGGGTTTTCTCAGCAAAGATATTGGAGTGGCTTGCCATTTCCTTCCCCAGATCATTTTACAGATGAGGAAACTGAGACAATTTGGGTTAAGTGTCTTGACCAGGGTCACACAGCTAGTAAGTATCTGCGGCCAGGTTTGAACTCAGGAAGATGAGTCTTCCTAACTCCAGGCCTGGTGCTCTATCCACTGTGCCACCTAATTGCCCACTGATAAACATATACATATTGACTTGTTATCAGGAAAACCTACATTCGAATCCATCTGTAAAGTGGGGATAATAAGGTCACCTACCTCCAGGGGTTGTTGTGGGAATTATAATATATATAAAATGCTTTCAAAACCTTAAAGTCTTATATAAATACTAGCTGTTATTGTCGACCACAAAAGCCATTGCCAACCTGAAGCTAGTAATATCAGTGGTCACATACTTGTCAGATGATTAATGAATTGCAAATTCCAGAGACGTTGCTTTGGGTAAACAAGCTTGATGAGCAGGTGCTAACAGTTACAGTTACATGTGGATCACTTGTGTCTAGAGAGCTTTCCCTTCATTTTCCTTATGGTCAGGAGATGAGAGATGAGAAATTAGGGGCCCTGAAGTTGAATCTTAGCTCTGAAAGTCATTATTTGTATGTCCTAGGACAGCATTGGTCACAGCTGTCACCATAACAAATACTCACCGACTCCAATCCATACAGATGAAATTCTTTTGAAGGATAGTGAGACGAGGAGATTCAAATCATCTGGGAGCAGGAGGTGGTACATACCAGCCCAGTATCCTGTCTGCATATGGACTTGTCCTGGGGATA
Source organism: Trichosurus vulpecula (assembly GCF_011100635.1). Classification (NCBI taxonomy): domain Eukaryota; kingdom Metazoa; phylum Chordata; class Mammalia; order Diprotodontia; family Phalangeridae; genus Trichosurus; species Trichosurus vulpecula. Next base: position 684,734 of record NC_050578.1, read on the forward strand.
GCAGAGAAGAGAACACTGGACCTGGCCTGAAAATGGATACCAAATACTCATCTCTGAAATTTGATGCAAAGATGAGTGTCCTCTGGGATCTGAGCTGTGTTCAAGGTTCCAATGTGATGGAAATTACTTTGAGTTCTATTAAGTTCAGTAGAGTGTATCTGTTAGTGGTCTTTATTCTTCCTCAGTGCAGTGATTTCTACTTGTCCCAAGAATATGTCTGGTGGTTTTTGACCAGTTTATCACAAACTCTAAGAATGTTTGTCAATATTTATCATCCTTTCTGGTAGGGGAATGTTCATCTTTTTCTAGCTATCTTAGGGTGATGGCCCCAGTGTCTTCTAATATTGGATGAAGTTTCAGTAGGATCTTTTGCAGATCTGTTGGGGTCGATTTTACAATTCTGAAAGTGAACACGGAGTGGGATGAAAATCAATGACCATATGTGTTTCTGGAGGTCTGATAATGAAACATTCCGAAGAGAGAGGATGGTCCCAAGTTGCCAAATGAGACATACATTTTTGGACATTGCATTTGTGGAAATTTGTTTGGCTTAATTATGCATATTTATACCAAAGTTTTTTTTTTCTTTTTCATTGGTTGAGATGTGAAGGAGAGGAAAATAAATGCTTGTTAATTGAAAAAAATTAAAATTAAAGTAATTTTAAAAGCATTTATAAAGTGCTTTAAATTTGCAAAGCATGGTATAAAGGTTGTCTCATTTATTTTTATCCTTACAACAGTCCTGGGAGGTAGTTGCTATATCACGTCCATTTTACAGATGGGGAAATTGAGGCAGATGTCAAGTGCTTTTCCCAGGGTCACACAGCTAGTAAGTGTCTAAGGCTGGATTTGAAATCACTTTTTCCTCACTTCAGGACTAGTGCTCTAGCCATTAGGCCACCCAGCTGCCCTAAAAGAGAAAGGTGGGGATCAAGCATTCTTCTGAGTTGAAGATGGTAAACTTCTTTATTTGCAATAAAGGCTGCATAATAAAGAATTGGGCTAATACTTATGGATCTCTCCAGTGCTCCTCCCTCCTTTCTGGTTTTGCAGAGAATTCAGTTTCAGTCACCTTTTTTGACAAAGCTATTTTGTTATTCGCTGGGTGAATTGTGTTTAAGTTTCATTTTTTCTTGTTTGTTTTTATCTAACTCTCATTTTCCTTTTGTTGAACCTCTTGTGATGCTGGAGATAGCCAGAAATCCTCTGCTCAGGCCCAAGGTGGTCTTTGGGTGGTGAGTTCTTTTTCAGCTCTGATATCTTTGCTACTCACAAGTTCCCGGGTGATGGCTGAGCCATATTGACTTGTTTACCTGGTTCTTGGGGCTACTTTGACTTCTGTATTGCCTTGCCCTTTTGGCCACTGCTCTCAGCCACTGATGAAGGGAATCTAGAACCTCAGAGAAGCTTGTGTTTTCTGGATCCTGTTTTACATGCTTTTCTTTTATTACCCTTGTTTGTACATTACAGTGCTTGTGTTTTCTCCTGTATATGTGAATCAGGTACTGATGGGGTCTCATACTGGCTTTCCATAGACCTCCAGTGGCTCCTTCAAATCACTTCTGCCATGGTGGTGTTTGCCACCATCCCTATCCTATAGGGCTATACCTTCAGAGCCTTGCCTCACCTCTGATGGCTGTTAACATGGCAAGGGCTGGCTCACACACTGCTCTTTGCAGTTCTTGTGATGTTTTGGCAATTTCTGTCAAGTGTTGCTGGAAAATTCATTTGTTCCTGATGGGGAGAACAGATAGCAGCTTTGAGGGAATGCTTTGGTGTGTTCTAATTGCTGTGCTAGTTGGATTCATGCTATCATTTCAAACAGGGCTTTTTAAAATGCCAGTTTAAATATACTCATCTCCTTTTCAAAAACAATTCATTTGTGATGGCAGGGCTACTTTCCCCCATTTATTTGATTATTCAGGAAATGTCTGGAAGTGAGGATGTTCAGGGACCTCAAGTCTTTCACCTTTGTCCTCTTCTCAAAGCTTCTGTAGAGATGTTGGAGCTTGGCGTTGAGTTATTTACTTTTATCTTGGGGCTACTCTGACTCCCCAATCACTTTAGCTGGGATTCTAATTGCTCTTTAATTTTATCTAATTGAGTATCAGGATTGAAATTATGATATGATAATGATGATTGTAATTATCATCAGCATCAATTTTTGTTGCTAATGATTGCCCTTGACTAGTTGTAATATGGTGTTATGTAGGGTTATGCTGGTAAATATTTAACAACATACTGTCTGAAGAAAAGGGCCAGCAACATGCTTTTAAGTTTAATTTGCATTATTAATATTCATCTTTAAGTCTAGGCAATCAACAAAGCAATACGTCAAGACCTGATTTGCAGTGTTTATTGATTTCCAAGGTGTAAATGCTCACATTGAAAATTTAAAACTCAGCTCGTCTGAGTCATTATGAGTTGGCTGTTGACTGATGGAGAAAGGATTTAGAAGGGGGAGGGAATTGAGGAGAGCCTGAATTATCCAGGCAAGAGGCCATGAGTACCTGAATTTGGGTGGTGGGTGTTGGAATGAATGGGCAGTAAGGTAGTGCAGTGGATAGAGTACTGGGAGCCTGGAGTCAGGAAGACACATTTTTTTGAGTTCAAATCTGGCCTCAGACACTAATTGTGTTACCCTAGCTAAATCACCCTGTTTGCCTCAGTATTCTCCTCTGTAAAATGAGCTGTAGAAGGAAATAGCAAACCACTCCAGTATCATTGTTAAGAAAGGCATGATTGAAAAAAACCTAAACAACATTAGAGTAAAGAAAAGAGGTCAGATTTGAGAGAAGTTGTGAAAATAGAAATAAGATTCGACAGCTGATTGGAAATATGGAGTGACTGAAATTTAAGAGTCAAGGATTATACCAAGGTTTTCAGTCTTGGTGACTACAGTGAAAAGTAATAGGGACATTTGGAAGAGGAGTGGGTTTTGGGGAAAAGATAATAAGTAAATCAAAATAGCTAGTAAAGTAATCATTTCTAAAAGATGCTGGAAATTCTCTGCCTTCATATGTTTCTGACATTTTGCTGTCTTATTATTTTTATTTTTAATGTGTATATTGTAATGAGAATAGTGGAAAAGGCAGGTTGGTTTTGTTTTGGAAGACAGAATGGGTTCCCTAAAAGGGCCAAAAAACACATGCCTGGCTGAACCCTGGGAGCCAGTGAAGGAATTATAGAAGTGTCATCATCAATTACCATCTCCGGTACCTTCTCCCTAATGTGACTGTCTAATCTACAATAGCAACTTTTGAGAAGAAAAAGGTGATGTCAAGAGACAGTAAGATTGGATCCCATTTTCTGAAGATTTCCCTTTTACTGATTTATTTTAGAAGTCTGAAAAGAACTCAGATATTGAGATTGCTTGGCTTCCTACATGTTCCTACGGTATGTCTTATGCAAGATGGATAAACACAGCCATCAAACAACAAACTGTGTTTTTTTTTTTTAAGGAAGTGAGTCCTTTTAAATTATTGCTCCATGCCCCCCAATACATACCATTTAAGCCATTGCACTCAATAGGATGCCTTTTCAATTAACTTTCATAATAACTTGGGTCATGTTTGCATACACATTTGAGCTTCTCTGTGAGTCACAGATAAAGTAATTAGCTGCATCTCAGGCAAGAACCTGCAGGCATTGGTGTTCTCAGACTATTAAATTGTCCACAGAAAATTAGACAGACAGAAGATTGTCATGTTCACTTTCATCTCCCAAATGTTATAAGCTGGAACATGTAAATGAAATACAAATTTATTGAGTTCATTTGCTTTGAATACTTTGCACATGGTGGGAAAAATGTTGACTTAATAAGTTACTATAAAAACTGGAAAACCATCTGACAGAAATTATGTTTAGTTTGACATCGCAAACTATATACCACCAGAATCCTCAAGTGGATATTAAATATTTATACATATATATATATATATATATATATATATACATATATATGTATATACATACACATAAACACATACATACATTATATATATATATATAGTGGTCATATGATAAATATTTTAGAGGACAAGAGATGAATTTCACAGCTATAGATTGGGGAGAATTCTCAATCAAACACAAGGTGGAGGTGATTGGAAAAGATAAAATGAATTTTTTTTATTTCATAAATGTGATTTTTTTGAGGGTACAAAAATGATTAGTATGGTTCAAGTTAGAAAGGAAACAGTTAAGTAGGGAGGGAGAGGATAATGAATTCTATTTTAAAGAAGTTGAGTTTTAGGCATCTGCAAGACATCCAACTCAAGATGTCCACAAGGTAGTTGGCAATGCAGAACTGAAGCTTAAGAGAGAGACTAGGGGACATATGTAGATTTGGATATCATGTGCATAGAGCTGATGATAGAAACCATAGGCAACCACTAAGTAAGATAGAATAGAGGGAGAATACAAGGCAGCTAAGGACAGACCCTTCCTGGACACCCACAGTCTTGGTGTAACATGGGCAAAGATACAGCAGCAGAGACTGAGAAAAGAACCTTTAGACAGGGAAGGGGTAAAACCAGGAGAGAGCAGTGGCACAAAAACCTAGACAGAAGAGTGTGTCAAAGAGAATAAAGTGATAGAAAGTGTAAATGGCTGTGGAGAGATCAAGAAGGAGCAAAGCCAAGCCATTAGATTTGGCAATTAAAAGATAACATGATGACAGGAGTGAAGAAAAAGAGAGTGTGGGAAGATGCATGAAAGATATGAGATTAGTGGGGGGAAAAGGAACTTGGTGATATATCTTGAATTTTTTAATATGAAGCCTTGAGTAAAGTCCATCCAAGTGGGTAGAGGAAGGGATACAGTAGGAGGTGGGAGTAAAAATGAGAATATTTGGAACAGCAGCTGTGGTGAGAGGGATAGTGAACTGATTGGAGAAGTGGAAATGAATTGTTTTCATTCAGATGATGGAACATAATTTTAAGTGGACCCATGTAGCAGAGTTTGGTGATTTACTCTCAATTTTATTCAGTAATGCATGAGTAGGAGTGAAGGAGGCAGAAGGGAAGTATCCAGTGTAAGAGATAACAGCTCACCAGGCCAGTGGCTTGGGAGAATAAGATTGGCTAGAGTTGAACTGGTTCACTCATAAGAGAAGAAATGCACATTAAAAAACTCCGAAAAAAAGAAAATAGAAAATATTGAAATTGCTAGGAAGGACAGGCACTATAACATAGGGTGAGTGGAATTTTTAAGCAGTCCAGACATTGTACAAAACATTTTGAAAATACTCAAAGCAGTAATGCCAATAGTTAACATTTATAAATCACTTTAAGGTGTGCAGAGCACATGCACACACCAACACACACATAATCATGTGCGCATGCAAACATAACAATGAACTCTGATGGGGTGGGGGTGGGGCTAGATTGAGTTGACACTGCTGATGTGACTACTTTTTGAGATCAACATGTGACTTTTCCTCTCCTGTCAAAATGTAAGCTCTCTGAGAGCAGGGACTTTCTTTTTGCTTATATTTTTATGGTTGTTGTTTGTTGTTTGTTCTTGAAGAGGACCACGGCATCAGGAAGGTCAGGACATGACTTGCAAGTGAATTGGATTTAAGTGAGGGAAGGCTGTGCAAAGTCACCAGCCTCACTCTCTCCTCCTGAGCCATCTGGGCTCAGTGGCCAGATATAGATCAGGGTGACTAGAGATGGCCCTAGATGCAGTGGGAGACCTTGGCCTTTTAAGCTAAGGTCTTTCCCAAGTCTCCAGTTTGACTGAGGCAATACTCATTCGGTGATTAAGGCTAGGCAAGAAATGAGGCAAAGAATGGCCTCTTTTACCTAGTCAAAAAAACAAAACAAAACAAAACAAACAATTTGGAAGGGGAAGCCCCACAGGATTCCTGGCCAAAACAGAAACAGTACAATGCCTGACATGTGGTAAGTGCTTAATAACTGTTTGTTCCCTTCCCCCTTCCTTCTTTCCTTCCTCCCTCCCTTCCTTTCCTTCTTTCCTTCCTCTGTTCTTTCTGTCTCCTCATATCAGCTTCTTCAGCGGCATGACTTGATGACTCATCCTCCACACAGCTCACCTGCCTCCTACCTCTTTGGCTGACATATACTTGGCAAGCTGTGCCTGCCCCAGTCATTATCTGTGTCTTCTGATTTTTGTCCAAAATTAAACTTCACATTTTGATTTCTACCTTCATCTCAGTCTGACAGCATAGTTTTCTTGGTGGTCAAAGTCTTCTAGATCATTTTTTCTTTCTCAACCAGGTCACACACACACATACCTACATGCTCTAATTAAGTCCTAGCCCCAGTTGCCTCCACGTGTGGAACTTCTTTAAAGGGGAGCCCCACCCTCACCCCCACCACAATCTACCATGTCAATGTTCAGCAGGGGAACTGAACTAAAACCCTGACTCCATTGTCATAGGCACCTCTTGGTGAGGAACTCTCATCACCAATCCAGGCTCTCACCTTCTTGCAAATTTACTGAGAGTTGCCTGGAATCCTGAGGGTAAGTGACTCGTCCTCAGTCACAAAGCCAGTATGTGTCACAGGGGAAGGTGAAGTAGGATTTGAATCTGGCTCTTGCCAGTTCCAAGGCCAGCTTTCTATGCACTGAACAATACTGCCTCTCACCTAAGCATAGCCTCCCTTTACATTTGAAGTATCCCACCACACAGTTAGTAAGCAAACTGTAGAATGGCCCAGAGCAGACAAGTCAAAGGCAGCCCACTGACTGGAGGGGGCCAAAGAGGAATCCCAGGAGCAGGCAGCTGAGCTTTAAAGGATGATCAGGGATTGATTCCTCAGCAGGTGAGAAGGATGATGTATGAACAAAGGTGTAGAGTGGTTTGTCTAGAGCAGAGTGTGTGGAGTGGTTTATGTCAAAGGAGACAAGGAAGGCTGGAAAGGTTGAGTGGAATCAGGAACTCAACCCAAAGAGGCAATTCACTGAAAGGCAAACTCAAATCAAAAGCTATCAAGGGAAGCAAAGCCCCAAATGCTTAGTCGCAAAGCCACAGAACCCCAGATATGGACAGGACTTCAGAGATCAGCTAGTTGAGCTCATTTCTAAAATGGAATTCAATGAATTTATCAGACAAGAGGCATTAAGTTCCTATTGGAGTTTGTTGGAAATAGGTTGAATGAATCTAAATGAGCTGGTTATTAAATTTTCAGTGTGAGCATTTATACCAGAGAAATGTGCATATGTTACAAATCAGAGTTTGATTTGTTGTTTGATTATATAGACTTAAGAAATTGATGGACAAAATGTTAATAATAAATATTAAACTCAAAGGTGTGTTACTGATACATTTGGCTTTTCCAGAAAGCAGATTGTTAAACATTTGTGAGCATGCCACTGGGGGGTACCCATTACCTCTTGAAATAGCCAATTCTGTGGTGGGTGGAAATCTGATTTTGAAGGAAATTTTCCTTTATGTGAACCTAAAATTTGCCTCTTTGAAACACCTCTCTCCCTTCTTTTGTCCTTACTCTCCCACATCTGCTCCAAGTTTTGTCTCTAGGGGCAAGTAGAGGAACTCAAATCCCTTTGTTCCATAGCAGCCCTATGAACATATGCGGAGTTGCCATGTCTCCTCTCATTCACTTCTCCTCACTTATCTCATCACCCAGGCTCTCCATCACCATTTATCTCTTCTCTGCTCAGTGGAGCTCTCCATTCCTCTATGCTTTATTCTCACTCTCTTCTGGAATCTCCAATTTGAGCTCTGACCTCATCAGAGAGAAGACGAGCAAAGAAAAGGAGCAAAGGGGAGAAAAGGGGAGGGAAAGGGAGGAGAAAAGAGGGAAGGGGAGGAAGGGAGTCAAGGAGGGGAGAGAAGACATGGTGGAGGGGGAGGAGGGAAGGGAAGAGGGGAAAGGAGGAGGGGCAGAAGAAGGGAGTAAAAGAGATGAGGTGAGGGGAGAGGGGAGGAAAAGGGAGGAGAAAAGATGGGTGGGAAGGGGAGAAGGGCAGGGGAGATGGGGAGGGAAGGAGAAGAGAGGGGTGAGGAGGTGAGGAAGGGAGGAGGGGGAGAAGAGGGGAGAAAAGGGAAGTAAAAGAGATGATGTGAGGAGAGAAGAGCGGGGAGGAGAGGAGGGGAGGGTGGGTATGGATACGGATCCATCAAAGAAGCCTGAGATATATGCCTGTCTCTAGCAGTAGTGATTTCTGTGGAATTAAACTTTACTCTCACTATCTAGAAAACACAAAATCCTTTCTTAGGGTAGACAAGAAATCAAAATGGCCTTTTTCTTCATCCATAGGAAGACAAACATATAGTGGTAAAGAGCAGCAGAACTCCCAGGAAGGCATGGGATAAACAAGTCTAATGGAGTCTTAAGTGATTGGGTTTATGTTTAAGAAATAAGTGGTCCAACACTTGAGACAATAGTGACTCCTCTCTTATCATGGGTCTGATGAGGACTCTGAGCCATATTGTATGCATTCAGCGGTGCACATAAAAGGCAGAAGCTGTTAGCCCCAATTCCCTGCTTTTCTTTTCTGTCTTGTAACTACCACCTCTCAGTCAGTTGACAAGGTATGCCATGTTGTGTCCGTGGAATTGGCACAGTGAAAGCTGGATTTTGAAAGAAGTCAGATCATTGCAACCACCTCACTGGAATAGGGGGATAGACCTTCTGGACTTCTGCCATGTTGAGATTCTGGTGGTTATTTCAAAGGAATCAAAATTAAAGACTGTAAGAGGGAAGGGGCCTTCAGGACCATTTAGTCTAACTCAGGCCTGAGAAAGAATATCCTTTGTGACACCCCCAACAAAGTGCCTTGCCCTGGGGGTGGGGTGGGGGTAGAACCTACTGCCTCCCAAGTTCATCAGTTCCACTTCAGGATGGCTCTAAATAATTGGAACTCTGTCCTTACTCATACTTCAAGGTTCTAGTGGATGTTGTATCTCACAGATATGAACATTCCTTCTCATTGCACAGATAATAATAACCCACATACCCATTCCAATTTTGTGCAGTTCTTGTCCATGCCCTCCTCCAAAAATGCCAAGGGGAGTACAGGCTTGTGTATTCCAGGGACCCTCTTCCAGTGAATACCAATGGTACCCTTACATGGGTCATCTCTTATTCCTGGCTCTCCCCCTACAACTAAATCCCACTACTTTTTGCAGTACTAAATTAGGAGGGGCGAGGGGCGGAACCAAGATGGCGGCTGGTAAGCAGGGAGTAATGTGAGATCCGTATGGAGACCCTCCAAAAACTTATAAAAAATGGCTCTGAACCAATTATAGAACCGCTGAACCCACAAAACATCAGAGGGAAGTAGGGGTCCAGCCCAGGACAGCCTGGATGGTCTCTGGGTGAGGTCTATCCCACACGGAGCTCGGAGCTGGGAGCTGGGAGCTGGGAACGGAGTGGAGCAGAGCCCAGCCTAAGCGGCGTGGACCATCCAGACCAGAAGCCGGGCGGAGGGGGCCCTAGCGCCCTGATTCAGTGAGCTGCGGCAGTTACGAGACTTCTCAACCCACAAACACCAAAGACTGTGGAGAAGGTTAGTGGGAAAAGCTGCGGGAGTGGAAGGAGTTCGAGGTTCGGCTTCCAGCCCTGGGGGCAGCGGAGGTGGGGCAGCTACAGCTGTTGTTACTTCCGGCTCCAGGCCCACCTGGTGGGAGGAATTAAGTGGCGGATCAGAGCAGGGGTGCACAGCCTGCCGAAGATCTAAGCCCAGTTCGGGTTGGGGGTTGGGGAAGGAGCAGTGCTGCTGTGGCAGAGCTGGCACCTCCCCCCCAAACGTGGAACATAGAACTCTGTAATCTACAAGCAGTCGTACCCCACTGAAAAACTCAAGGGTCAAGTTAGTTGGCTGGGAATATGGCCAGGCAGTGAAAACGCACCGAGATTCAGTCTCAGACTTTGCATTCTTTCTTTGCTGACAAAGAAGACCAAAACATACAGACAGAAGAAATTAATAAAGTCAAAGAGCCTACAACAGAAACCTCCAAGAAAAACAGGAACTGGTCCCAGGCCATGGAAGAGCTCAAAAAGGATTTGGAAACGCAAGTTAGAGAAGTAGAGGAAAAATTGGGAAGAGAAATGAGAAGGATGCGAGAAAACCATGAAAAACAAGTCAATGACTTGCTAAAGGAGACCCAAAAAAATACTGAAAAATACACTGAAGAAAACAACACCTTAAATTAGGAGGGGCTAAATTGCTGAGTTTGCACCATGGAGAACTGAAGTTTATTGTTTCTGTATTTCTAAAATTATATTGTATTTCTAAAATTCTTTTAGATTGTGAAATTTGAGAAGACCATTGTGTGGAAGAAAAGAATATTATAGCAATTTTAATCTGATTTTGATATATGTGAATTGGGTTTTTAAAGGAATGTGATAAAAATTTGATGATTTGGAACTGTTATATTTAGCTATAACAAGTAATAATAATAATACTGATATTACTATGAAAGCATATTTTTTAATTTAAAATCTTGTCTGTTATGATGGCTTAAAGTTATAGCTTTGACATATTTATGATGAGATGAATGATTCTCTGTGCAAAGTGATTCAGAAATGCATCTACCTAAACTGATAATGAATAGTTTCAAATTTTACATAAATAATAATGTTTAGGGCATTATTACATTTCTATAGTCTAAATGTTATTAGAATTGTATTGTCTGAGGAAAATGATGAATAGGTTAAGAAGCTGGACAACTGCTGTAACTTAAGAAATTATAAACTTCCAAATTTTGTCTTTATTTAAAAGGAAATTCAGTTAAAATTATTTTTGCTGTAAGTCAAGTATTTATAAAAAGGCCTTGTTTGGGATCTCCTCTTTAAATTTCTGTCAATTCAGGATATATCATAAGCTGTTAAAAATGTGATTTTATAGATAACAATCTTTGCTTTTACAGTTCTGAGAGTATTGGTTCTTAGAAATAAAAATGTTACCACTAGTGGTTATGAATCCAGATTTGATTTGCTCATCCAACTAAGTTATGGTCACCTCATTGGTAATTAATCAATTACCAATTTAATTAATTAATTAAAATTCAAGTTTTAAATACATGATAATTGCTTGTGGTGTGCTTATATTTCTAAATTTTCTTATATTGTGCAACTTGGTTAGCATTGCATTACCTATGTTGTTAGAAAAACAATTTCTCTTATAATCCAGGTGTTGTTAGATTAAGAATTGTACTTAATTAAGAAATTGAGGCTGTTAACTGAAATAAGGATTTTTGGAACCATCTAGTCATGAATTCTTATCAATCTTGAGTAAAGTGTTCTGTGTAGAGGAATTCCTGTGAAGTAAGTTTTTAAAGTCCTGGTAAACTTTGTTATTGTTATAAGGCTAATTTAATTGTGAATGCTTTCTTTGACTTATAGAAACTAAGTGTCCTCCCCATTACAAAACCTTTTTGACTAAGAACTTTGTGATATCTAGGAATTCTATATAATACTTTGGGAATAAGGATATTTTACATCAACTTAGTTTTAATGAATTACAATGTTTAAAGGTTTTTGTTTTAAGGACAAGGAAAGAGATGTCTATCATTTTAAAATTTTCCAACTAATTTTCTTCATAAAAGGTTAGTGACTATTCCTCTTAACATCAGGATAAATTTTAAAACTGTTTTAAAAGGGGAAACACTTTTAGAAGAAATGTTTTTTTTAAATCTATTTGTGATTTTTTTAGAAGGCCTACTCTGAATTTGTAATCACTGCATGGCCTAAGCAGGAGTTAAAATTAATGTTTGAACTTATCACATGTATAAAATTCAATTCCTGAAGTGTCTCTTTCTTCCAGAATGAGTGCAATTGTGGAAGAATAAAAAAGGTTGAGAAATAAAGATATATATCTATTCAGTAGTGAGATCAAAGTGAGGAACCTCTTTTGTTTAAGGCAGATAAGAAGGTTTGGAGACAAATGGGAGTTATCTTCTTGTTTTTACTTAGTTATTAAGTATGTTGAGAGAGTATGTGAGAAGTATGTTAGAAGACAGAAAAGTTATGTAAATTGATTTGAATGAATGCTCAATCAAATTTGGGATGGCCCTATCTGAAGGACCACAGCAGATATTTATTTGCTATTTATGATTTTATGGGACTTCAATTTAATATTGTTTTAAGCTCTGATTACAGGGATAAGTGACATAAAGCCAATAGTAGACTATATGATTGGCTGTCAGATATGACTCATGCCTGGAATCAAACAGAACTAAGGAAATTATTTCCTTCTGTTAAGATATATGACATTGTCCCTCTTTTCTTTCATAGCAAATTTATATTATCCAGAAGATTTGTAAGCACAATGCTAAATCTATTAGAATGGATATTGGAAGATGTCTGAGTTACTATAATGGGATGCAAGAATGAATAACTTACAATTTTGACTGATATTCCCCAAATAACACAATATAGAGATAACATCCTCCAAAAGGAGGAAACGATTAGACAAAGTAATAAGACAAAGATGTAATGTGATAGCTGTCCAATTAAACAGGAAAGCAAAATTTTGAGAAAAATAACAGGATCAGATTGATTCTTCTAAGAATTATATACAGATGTATATGATTGGTTTCAAAAATTAATTATGCTGGGGCGAAGACAAGATGGCCACATGAAGGCAGTGTCTTACTGGAGTTCTCTCACAAGGTCTGTCAGATTCCTATAAAAAAGTGAATTTGAGCAGATTTGAGAGAGTTAGAAACCGTGAGCAGTCTGCGTGGGGCAAATCTCCGAGCTGGGAGAGTCTGAAAGGCTGAAGGCACGAAGCTGTAGGCTCGGAGAGTGCTCAGTGCTGAGCTGCTCCAGACCAAAGCGGAAGTGGCCAGCCGGGAAATCCACGTGGGAGACAGGCTGGGAGAAAGCCGGGCGCCTGAAACCAGCGGAGATCCCCGGGCCTCCCAACACAGGACGGCAGTCTGTGGAAGCGACGAGAGGCAGTGCAATGCCACTGGCTGGGAAAATACCAACTCCTGATGCCTGCAGCCCAGAAACTCGGTTTCTTGAACTTCTGGGAGACATAATGGCCAGGTAAATGGCTCTAATCCCTCCCCTCCCCATCCAGAGAATCCTCTGGGGAAAAAAAAGAATGCTGGAACTGAGCAGAAAGTAGTGGGGCTTCAGTGGTCAAATAGTAGACGTCCATCAGTCCCAGAGGGGCAGAGACAGCAGGGGTCAACACCAGGAGCCCAGACATAATCATGCTCCCCCAGGGGAAGTGCCAGACATCAGCTCAAACAACAAACAGCTGAGACCATTGCTGAAGAGCAACACTGCAGGAAAGCACCCATAGGGAGTGAGAAGTCAGGGAGCCAGACCCATCCCCCACACCTCAGGAAACTGAAGGCTATAATTCTAGACTCACAACCCCCAGAATAAGAAAGCTGGGACAGAGAGCCCTGAGGCCCAAAGGTAGAAATTCGTTGTAAAGCCAGGAAAAGGCAAACCAACAAACATGAAGAACACACACACACACAAAAAACTGAAGACAATAGATTCTTTTTATGGAGACAGGCAGCATCAAAATACCAATATGGAAGGGGTCAGCAATGACACTGTAGATGGATCGGATACCTCAAAAGTTAATGTGAAGTGGTCTTCAGCCCAAAAAACACTGCTGGAAGAGCTAATGGAGGATTTTAAAAACCAAATTAGGGAGCTAAAAGAAAATACGGAAAAAAAGACTGGCATGGAGATTCAGAATCTAGAGAGAGAAAATGACACCCTGAGAGGCAAAATCAACCAATTGGAAAAGGAGACCCAAAAGCAAAATGGAAACACTAACTCATTAAAAATTAGAGTTGAGCAAGTGGAAGCTAATGAATCTATGAGGCACCAAGAAGTAGTAAAACAAAATGTACAGAATGAAAAAAATAGAAAAAAAATGTGAAATATCTGATTGGGAAAACAACTGACCTGGAAAATAGATCCAGGAGAGACAATTTAAGAGTTATTGGTCTACCGGAAATTCACGATGAAAAAAAGAGCCTTGACAGTATCTTCGAAGAAATTATCAAAGAAAACTGCCCAGAGGTCCTAGAACCAGAGGGCAAAATAGTCATTGAAAGAATTCACCAATCACCCCCTGAAAGAGATCCCAAACTGAAAACACCAAGAAATATTATAGCCAAATTCCAGAACTATAAACTCAAGGAGAAAATACTGCAAGCAGCCAAAAAGAAGCAATTCAAATATCGTGGAACTACAGTAAGGACCACGCAGGATCTCTCAGCTTCCACATTAGAAGACAGGAGAAATTGGAATATAATATTCTGAAGGGCAAAAGGGCTGAGACTACAACCAAGAATCAACTACCCAGCAAAACTAAGGATAATTTTTCAGGCAAGGCGATGGACATTCAATGAAATAAGGGAATTCCAGACCTTCCTGATGAAAAGGCCAGAACTCAATGGAAAATTTGATCTCCAAATACAAAACTCAAGAGAGACATAAAAAGGTACCGGGGGGAAAACCCCCACAAACCTTATTAACCAATAAGGGCAGGATGTCTGTACCTTTATGTGGGATTATATCATCATATGTATGATATATATATATATATATATATGTATATATATACACACACACACACACACACACACACACACACACACACACACACATTAATATGTCAGTCTTGAGAATGGTACAGCTATTCTGACAATTGAAAGGGATACACATAGATTGTGAATGCCTGTATAAACTAACTGATGTAAAGATAAAAAACATAAATAAGAGGTGTAAAGGGAGGGCTATGAGAAAAGAGGTACAGAGGTAGTAGAAAAGAGTAAATTACACCAAATGAAGAGGCACAAAAACATATTACAGTAGAGGGAAAGAAGGGAGGGAGAAGAGCAGTATTTGAGCGTCACTGTCATCTGATCTGGTTAAACAAGGGAATAACATACCCTGATAAGTTTAGAAATCTAACTTGACCAACAGGAAGTAGGAGGGGAAGTGGAGGAAAAGGGGGGGGTCAGATGGGAGAGGAGAAGTGGCAAGTGGGAAAGGGTAAGATAAGGGAGGGGAATAAAGAGGGAGGGTAAACTGAGGAAGGCGGCGGTCAAAAGCAAAACTTTGTTGAGGAGGAGAAGGGGAAAGGGAGAAATAAAAGCACAAACGGGGGAAAATAGGATGGAGAAAAAGACACAGATAGAAATCATAACTCTGAACGTGAAGGGGATGAACACTCTCATAAAACAGAAGCAGATTGCAGAATGGATTAAAAACCATAATCCTACAATATGCTGTTTACAAGAAACACATTTGAAACAGGGGGATACACACAGGGTAAAGGTAAAAGGCTGCAGTAAAATACATTGTGCCTCAGCTAAAGTAAAAAAAGCAGGTGTAGCAATCCTAATCTCAGACAAAGCAAAAGTAAAGATAGATTTAATTAAAAGAGATAAGGAAGGACATTATATCCTGCTAAAAGGCACCATAAACAATGAAGCAATATCATAACTTATATGCACCAAGTGGTAAGGCATACAAATTCTTAGAGGAGAGGTTAAGGGTGTTACAGGAAGAAATGGACAGCAAAACTATAATATTGGGAGACCTCAACCTCCCCCTTTCTGAACTTGATAAATCTAAGCTCAAAATAAATAAGAAAAAAGTTAAGGAGGTAAACAGAATTTTGGAAAAGGCAGATATGATAGACCTCTGGAGAAAACTGAATGGGGATAAAAAGTACATGGCACATACTCAAAAACTGACCATGTACTAAGGCATAAAAACCTCACAATCCAGTGCAGAAAGGCAGAAGTAGTCGAAGCATCCTTTTCAGATCATGATACAATAAGAATCATTTTTAACAGAGAACCATGGAAAAATGAGCTAAAAACTAACTGGAAACTAAATAATCTAATTCTAAAGAATGAGTGGACCAAAGAACAAATCAGAGAAACAATTGATAACTTCATTCAAGAGAATGACAATAATGAAACAACATACCAAAACTTATGGGATGAAGCAAAAGCAGTTCTTAGGGGAAGTTTTATATCCCTAAATGCTTACATGAATAAAATAGGGAAAAAGGAGATAAATGATCTGGGCATACAGCTGAGAAAGCTAGAAAAAGAGCAAATTGAAAATCCCCAATTAAATACCAAATTAGAAATTCTGAGAATCAAAGGAGAGATTAATAAAATTGAAACCAAGAAAATTATTGAATTAATAAATAAAATAAAGAGCTGGTTTTATGAAAAAACCAATAAAATTGATAAACCTTTGGCCAATTTAATTAAAAAAAAGAAAGAAGAAAATCAAATTACCAGTATGAAAACTGAAAAGGGTGAGGTCACCTCTAATGAAGAGGAAATCAAAACAATAATTAGGAATTATTTTGCCCAATTGTATGCCCATAAAGTTGACAACCTTAGAGATATGGATGAATATCTACAAAAACATTAACTGCTCAGGTTAACAGAAAAGGAAGTAAAATTTCTAAATAACCCCAACTCAGAAAAAGAAATTGAGCATGCCATCAATGAACTCCCTAGGAAAAAATCTCCAGGGCCAGATGGTTTTACATGTGAATTCTATCAAACGTTTAAAGACCAACTAATTCCAATTCTTTTTAGACTATTTGGGAAAATAGGTGAAGAAGGAGTCCTACCAAATTCTTTTTATGACACAAATATGGTACTAATACCCAAACCAGGTAGAGTCAAAACAGAGAAAGAAAATTATAGACCAATTTCCCTAACGAGTATTGATGCTAAAATTTTAAATAAAATATTAGCAAAAAGACTGCAGCAACTCATCACGAGAATAATACACTATGACCAGGTAGGATTTATTCCAGGAATGCAAGGCTGGTTCAATATTAGGAAAACTATTAGCATAATTGACCATATCAACAACAAAACTAGCAGAAACCATATGATCATCTCAATAGATGCAGAAAAAGCCTTTGACAAAGTAAAACACCCATTCCTGGAAAACATTAGAAAGCATAGGAATAAATGGAACCTTCATTAAAATTATAAATAGCATCTGCCTAAAACCATCAGCAAGCATTATTTGTAATGAGGGTAAGCTAGACGCATTCCCAATAAGATCAGGGGTGAATCAGGGATGTCCATTATCACCCCTATTATTCAATTCGGCACTAGAAACGTTAGCTGTAGCAATAAGAGAAGAAAAAGAAATTTAAGGAATTAGATTAGGAAAAGAAGAAACTAAATTATCACTTTTTGCAGATGATATGATGATTTATTTAGAGAATCCTAGTGAATCAAGTAAAAAACTACTTGAAATAATAAACAACTTTAGCAAAGTTGCAGGATATAAAATAAACCCACATAAATCCTCAGCATTCCTATACACTACTGACAAAGCCCAACAGCAAGAGATAGAAAGAGAAATTCCATTCAAAGTTACTGTAGACACTATAAAATATTTGGGAGTCTATTTGCCAAGACAAACCCAGGGCCTATATGAACATAACTATGGAACACTTTTCACGTGAATAAATTCAGATCTGAATAAATGGAAAAATATCAGTTGCTCATGGTTAGGCCAAGCTAATATAATAAAAATGTCAATTTTACCTAAATTAATGTATCTATTCAGTGCCATACCAATCAAACTACCAAAAAATTATTTTACTGAGCTGGAAAAATTATACCAAAATTCATCTGGAAAAACAAGAGATCTAGAATATCTAGGGTATTAATGAAAAGACGTGCTAGAGAAGGTGGCCTAGCCATACCAGATATTAAACTGTACTACAGAGCAGCAGTCATCAAAACTACCTGGTACTGGTTAAGAAACAGAGGTGTGGATCAGTGGAATAGGATAGGAATACAACATAGAGAAGTCAACAACTATAGTAATCTACTCTTTGATAAACCCAAAGAGGCCAGCTTCCGAGCTAATAATTCACTATTTCACAAAAACTGCTGGGAAAATTGGAAAATGGTAGGACAGAAACTGGGCATATATATCTTACACCATATACCAAAATAAAGTCAAAATGGGTTCATGATTTAGGAGTAAAGGCTGATACTATAAGTAATTTGGGAGAGCAAGGTATAGTTTACTTATCAGATTTGTGGAAAAGAAAAGAATTCATGACCCAACAAGAGATAGAGAGCATTACAAAATGCAAAATGGGTAATTTTGATTATGTCAAATTGAAATGTTTTTGTACAAAAAAAGCCAATGCAACAAAAATTAGGAAGGAAGCAGAAAATTGGGAGAAAATCTTTACAACTAGTATCTCTGATAAAGGCCTCATTTCTAAAATATACAGGGAACAGAGTGAAATATATAGGAATATAAGCCATTCCCCAATTGAGAAATGGCCAAAGGATATGAACAGGCAGTTTTCAGAGGAAGAAATTAAAGCTATCTATGGGCATATGAAAAAATGCTCTGGATCACTACTGATTAGAGAAATGCAAATCAAAACAACTCTTAGATACCACATCTCTCCTGTCAGATTGGCTAAAATAACAAAACAGGAAAATGATAAATGCTGGAAAGGATGAGGGAAAATTGGAACATTGTTACATTGCTGGTGGAGTTGTGAGCTGATCCAGCCATTTTGGAGAACAATTTGGAACTATGCCCAAAGG
This sequence comes from Trichosurus vulpecula, assembly GCF_011100635.1. NCBI lineage: Eukaryota > Metazoa > Chordata > Mammalia > Diprotodontia > Phalangeridae > Trichosurus > Trichosurus vulpecula. The sequence goes on from NC_050578.1 coordinate 703,275, forward strand.
GCTATAAAAATGTTCATACCCTTTGACCCAGCAATACCACTTCTAGGGTTGTATCCCAAAGAAATCACACAAGCGGGAAAAGGACCCATACGTACAAGGGTATTCATAGCAGCTCTTTTTGTGGTAGCCAAGAATTGGAAATCAAAGGGATGCCCATCAATTGGGGAATGGCTGAACAAGCTGTGGTATATGAAGGTAATGGAATACTATTGTGCCATAAGAAATGGGGATGGTACGGACTTCATAACCACCTGGAAAAACCTACACGACATAATGCTGAGTGAGCGGAGCAGAGCCATGAGAACACTGTACACAACCACAGATATATGGATTCCGTGAGGACCAACCGTGACAGACTTCGCTCCTCTCAGTAACACAAAGTGCAAGCGCAACTCCAAAGGACTCTCAATGGAGAATGCTATCTTCATCCAGAGAAAGATCTATGAAGTTTGAATGCAGATTGAGGCACACTTCATGCTCGCCTTTTTCTCTTCTCTTTTGTTTTTGTTTTTGGGTTGTTTTTGTTTTGTTTTGTTTTGTTTTGCTTCTATTTCTTCTTTCTCATTATTCATCCCATTGGTCAAAATTCTTCTCCATGACTTGACTAGTGTATAAATTAATTCAATGCGAAGTCATTCGTGGAATTATATGAGATTCCATGCCATCTTGGGCAGGGAGGGGGGAGGGAGGGGAGAAAATCTGGAACTCAAAATTATGTAGAACCGTCTGTTGTAAACTAAAAATAAAAATAAATTAAAAAAAAATTAAAAAAATTAATTATGCTTTGGTAAATAGATCTTAAAATTGGGTTTTTGCACAAAAATTGTATAAGATAGTGGTAAAAGTAAATTTATTTCTCTTTTATTAAGGTATTTGTCTGATAAAGTTAAAAGGCAGATAAGCTCATTTTATGGTGGGACCTCCACTTTTTAAAAGATTTTTATACCAGGCATAAGATTTAGGTAAGGATAGAAACAGTAGATAATATATAAACTGAAATTCTCTGAAGTTTCAAAAATGGAAAACCAAGTTTAAGTGATTGTACTAAGTTGTATTAAGTAAGGATTATCTGGATATAATCAAATGATTGGGTAAATTGGTACTTTTGTATAGTCATATCAAAGGTAATATTCTTTCTAAATATTAATGGGAATAATTTGGACAAAGGGAAAAAGAAGTCTGTGAAATAAAGATACAAATGTAAGGTTGAATCATTATCCCATAGACTAAGGCTTGGATTTAAAGTTACTTTGTATCTATGTGCAATAAGGTCCTTCAGTGTTTCAAAGTGTTATAAGAACAATTGGGTATTAATACAAACGGTGTAATTAATTGCTGCAATTAAATCAGAGACATTTTCAGTTTGGGGAAAATAATTTCAGTGTTCCTTAGAGAAAGTTGTAGACTATCCTGGCATTAATGGAAAAAGCTAAATGTGGTTGTTGGATTTGAATTCTTTCCATCATCTGAAATATAAAGATACTTACGTGGTTATATGGTTCAACTCATTCTTTCAGATCAGGAATAGTTAGAGAAGAATAGAAAAATAGAGGAGAAACTCATGCACATGTGTTAGAGCAATAACATAATCTTAACGGGAAGATTTTATGAATAAGGGAGGAAATGCATGCAAGCTACTTAAGGCTCACTGTAAGGATGTTTCTTAAGCAATGTGAGCTTATAGTCATATCTTAAACTGATTATTGGAACTTGCTATTCAAAGACTTAATGGGACTGTTAACTGACTGTTTTTCTGACTCTAAGTCCCGGTGTGAATATCAAGGAAGGCTGACCCAAGATGCCAGCAGCCCTGTGGGGGGGCAGGCAGGAACTGCAGGTATGATTTCATTGGAGGGTTTAGAGAGCAAGTTCTGCATATGCTGAGGTGGGACTCTCTTGACTTCCTTAAGTGAAACCTGGCAGACTTTAAGCCTATCTCAATGCAGCTTGCAGTTTGACACCACTTCTGCCTGGAGTCAACAGGAAGTTGTGGAAAATATGGTCCCCTTACCATAAGTCCCTAATCTCTTAGTGGCAAATTTCTATAATCTGAAGGTTTTGTAAGTATAGTAACAAATCTAGTAAAACAATTTATTTTGGAACATTTTAGGTTACCATAGGACAGGAAATAGTGTTCCCGTATAAGTTAAGGCAGTTTGTAAGGGCCATGTACAGGGTCTTGTATAAGTCAGGGTCTTTTTCTTAGTAATGGTATGGAGAAAATTAGGTCAAGGGCTTGTGAGAATATTAGTTTGTTAATATCATGCCTGTCTAAAGCTTTGTTACAATTAGTAATGTTAAAAGAAGAATAGCTTGTGGTTTATTTTGTAAATGCCATCAAAGAGACATGGTATGACTAAAAGGTTAAGATTTGATATGTACTGTGTTAAAATTTGTTATTTAATTTATTTATGTACGTACTGGAGCCTGTTCTTAATTCCTTAGTGAAATCTCATCCTTCTGGTAGGGAAATTAATAATGGTTTAATGTAAAATATAAGAAGCTGGGTTCTGATGTGAATTTCTTAAACATGACAATTGGTCAAGGTTCCAATTTTGAATTTGTAAAAATGATCAGGGTGTTAGGATTAGAAATGGTAACTTAAAATTGTGCTAAGGTAACTTTTGTAGGAGAATGGAAAGAAAGCTGGTTCCTACAAGAACACAAGAAGAAGAAGATGCTGAGACGCTGTGCTGGAGATGGCTGGAACAAATACCAAGGAACAGAGGACTTCACTGATGATGTCCCCTGACAGACAGGTGTTTGGGAAGAAACTCTTGAATCTTAAAGGGACAATTGCATTATTGTTTTCTCCTGTTGCTAGGGGTCTGACTAGGCCTGACTTTGTCCCACACATGTTCCACTGCCTTAGTGAACAAAATAATGCTGTCCATGATTGTTTTCCCTCTGTCTGAGGGGCCCACTCCAAATGCAGAGATTAGCTGGTTTCCCTGGTCAGCAAAGGAAGAATTTTTTTAGAACTTCCTTTCCCATTCCCTGAAGAAGAGTCATAGTTTTCTTGGTCTATAAGTGTCGCTTTTGCGACCAAAAGGAGGAAATGTCAATCCTTTCAAATTATTTGAACCCCAATAACATCTAAAGCCTCCAAACTGCTTTGCTCTATTCTATAAATCCCCCTTTCTGTGTCAGCAACTTCAAAGACCAGATAAGATTAACAAGGGGTATCTTTCCTGTTGGTGACACAATGTCTGCAGTGGGATTTCTCTTATCTTGATATTCTAGAGATACTTGCATCTTGTGATCATAATCTCTACATGACCCTGCCTTGTCAATTGTCTTGTTTACCTAAGAACTTCCTTTCTTTGGTATGAAGATCATAAACTGCAGTTGAGATTTGTTACTTAAACCATGTCTTTTTTCTTCCAGTCAGTCAGAAGCTTGCTTCTGATTCCATGATCGTGTATCCACTAGCTTCAAGGGAATAAACTATACGAATTTATATGTCACCTAGTTAATTTGCCTACTTTAACCAAACTTTCAGGTCAACAAGTGTTTTAAGGCTTACTAAGATTATCTCATTTGATGAGACAGATAGGTTATTGGCATTGTAGTTAGAACACTAGATCTGGAGTCAGGAAGTTGTTGTTATCATTCACTTATATTTTTTTTAGTCATGTCTGACACTCTATGACTCCCTTTGGGTTTTTCTTAGCAAAGACATTGGAGCAGTTTGCCATCTCCTTTTCCAGCTCATTTTGTAGATAAGGAAATGGAGGCAGACAGGATTAAGTGACTTCCGGAGGTCACACAGCTAGTAAGTGTCTGAGGCCAGATCTGAACTCAGGAAAATGAGTCTTTCTGAATTCAGAGCCAATGCTCTATCCACTATGTTACCTCAGCCTCAGGCATATATTTATTGGCTGTGGGACTCTGGGCAATTCATTTAACAGACAGAGTTCTGGCTCAGTTTCCCCAACTAAGGTATGGGGTTGTTGTAAGGATCTCATGAGATAATATTTTTAAGTGCTCAGCCCAATGCCTGACACATAGAAAGCATATGATAAGTGCAAATTCTCCTTCCATCCCCTTTCCTCCTCCTCACAACCACCCTGGGAGTTCGGTACTATTATAATCCTTATTTTAAAGTTGAGGAGACTGAAGCATAGAGAGGTTACATGACTTCCAGAGGATCACATACTACTAAGTGTCTGGGGTGGTATTTGAAACCAGGTCTTCCTGGCTCCTGGTACAATCCACTGGGCCATTTAGCTGTCTCTAAGATAGGACATACACATTCACAGATCTGTGGCAGGGTCCATGTGGAGATCCCCTCCAATGCCCCAATCATTACCTTTCTACCCCTACATAAGGGTATAGAAGCTTCAGACATGGTTGTAGTTGAAACAAGTGATCAATCCACGCCTTAGCAGTTGATAAGATCCCCTGACATGAGTTGGGCTGGCTCTAGGTGACAGAGCAATAGGTGCATCATGGAGCCTGTGCTCTGTACCTTCCAGCCAAACACGGTCTGACAGTTTATTCCCCAGAAGTAAAACTTTTCAAGCTGAGAGTACCTTCACTGAATGAACTAAAATCTTGCTTTCTTTAGATTTCAAAAGTACTTTGAGGCAAGTTCCAGTGAGAATACCTGGAATCATTCCTTTTTAGGCTGTGATCACCCTCCTGAGGGTCATGAGAATTTGTAACTTAACCAATGGTTAAATTAATGAATGGATATGAAGGAAGGAAGGAAGAACAAAGGAATAAATGAAGGAAGACTGAATGGATAGGTAAAATCACAGATTGAGGGGCTTTAGAAGCCAGTCAGTCTAATCCCTCCCCCCTTTTGTATACAAGTGATGAAACCGAAGCCCCAGAGAGGGGAAGGACATTTCCTTGTGTCTCGCAGATAGACATTAACAGAGCTGCCATTTGAAACTTATGTCTCTAATGCCAGTGTCAAGATTCTTCCTACTCAAACATGCCACCTTCCATACCGAATGTAGAGAGACTACATAGCACCCAATGCTCCTTCTGTGTGAGGCCTGATGGCCAATCATATTCCAGTATCCTTCTGGACAAACCTTCTGTTTTCCTCACAGAGTCTACAAAAGACAGGGTTAGGTAATAAAGACTTGTCACCTGCCAGGGTGATACCTTTCACTGCCTTTTGCAAACCTCATTATCAGTATCATACAGGACAAAGTCAAGCTCTAGGCTGGCCCCGTACACTTTAGGCGATTTCTGTCTCTCTGCTTCAGCTTCCCAAAGGGGTGGGGTGTAGAATAAAAGCTCCCTATGCAAAGGATCATAGGATGAAACAATCAGAGATTTAGAGCTAAAAGGAGCCCTAGAGGTCACTAAGGCCAACCACATCCTTCATTTTCCAGATAAGAAAACAGCATCAGAAAGGTTAAGTGACTTACCTGTGCTTCCACAGATAGTAAATAGTGGAAGTGGGATTTGAACCCAGGTCTACAGAGCCCCAGGCCCAAGACCCTATCAGCCATCCACATCAGTTCAATTTGACAAACATCGAACTGTTGCTTCTACCAAAGCACACACTAGCAAGACGATGGGGATACAGAAAGAAATCAAAGAATCTTTGCCCTCTAGGAACTTACATTCTACTGGACAGATGGTAATTGGAGAGGGCTCATAACATATACGCATGGAAATAAATACCCATAATTCCATGGGAAAGAGTGCCCAATCTACTGGATGGGAAGGGCCATCTGGGTAGAGCCCAGGCTGAGCTGTGATGCAAGATGGAGATTCTGAGGTGGAGTATAGGAATTGCTATATTCCAGGTATGTGTGCATGCATTGAGGGAGGGGATGGCATGTTAAGTGGGCACAGAGCGTGACACAGAATAAGAGTTTAATAAATTTCTGTGGGCTGACTAACTGACTAGTTGGGCTATTGAATACATGAAGACAAATAAGTCTGGGAAGCTGGGCTGGAGTCAACTCATGGAGGGCCTTGAACATGTCAGATGACATGCTGCATGCTGGATAATACGTATTCATCATCCACTTGTTTTTTTTTTCCTCTATGAATGGATAAATCTATCTCTGTGGGTCACTATGGGTCTTCTTGGCAGTGGGAATTAAGACCAAGAATCACTTCCTTGTTTTGTTGGAGCTTGGAGGTGACCGTAGGGTCCCAAGAAGAAAAAGGTAAGCTCTAACTGGCTTGACCGTTCAACAGATTGTTTACTGTCAAAAAACCAGCCCAACTACACAAAAAGAGGCTTGCCATCAGTAAGCAAGTTGTTTGGCGATGAATTCTGTTGCTATGGTGACACTCAGAACAAAGTCCGAGGCATGAGTGCCCTCCTCCCCTCTGCCTTGTTCTTATGAATTGGAAGAGGGATTGAAATGAGGTCAGAATTATACAGTTCCTAGGTCATCTATGACATTTCCCTTAACTTTGAATACTCTAAATGTGAGATCCTTAACCCATAAATGGGCACACTATGGGAGAAGTGGAAGGGTGTCCACCTTGACATTCTCCCCATGAAACAAAGCAGCAGAGAAAAGTGAGCTATGTGGAAGGAAGTTTCACAGGTTTTTCTTGGAGAGGCAAATGATCAAGACATCGGAGCTGGTTTTGTTGTGCATCCAAAGCAATCAAAAATATTTCATGGGACACTTGGTGATTATGGACTCATGACAAACACTTGCATAAACACCATCCTGAGAATAATTGCAGCTTATACCCCTCCTGTTACTGTAGAGGATGAGGAAATAGAGTTATTCTTTAAACAACCTGGTGAGATTCTCTAGATGAACTCAAATTTCATTTAATATTTGGTAGCTTTACATATAAAGGCATAGGGAAATACAGTGAAAATGTTGTTGCAAAACATTTCTCAAAAATGCAAAATGAGGGGGGCTCAAGGCTTGCAGGCCTCCCATAGTTCCAATCTGTTGCCAAGTTCTGTTACTTCTACCTTCCCAATGCGCATCTCTCATATATGCTCCTGTGTTTAGATTATTGTTTCTCTCACACAATTTCTCTTCTCCCACCTATAACATGTGGAAATTTTACCCAACAGCTGTCTATAATTGGCCACAACTTCCCAACTATCATTGAGTAGAAAAAATCCTAGCCACATGGAATCTAGGTCTCTCAGACGTGCTGAGTACATAAAACCATGCCAGTCACAATGCCATTATGGCCAGCAACCAGATATGGTTCCAGATGAAACTGTCCAAATCCAGAGAAGTTAAGGACCACTGTATCTCTGCTGTATGCCCCTGCTGTGTAAGAGCAAAGTAACACAAACTGAAACACTCCCACACTAAAGTCAGCTGAGTCATATGTTAGGATAGAATCAGTTTCATGGTTTGTTTGTTTTTTGGTAATTATATGGTGTTTACTATATTCATCATCTTCTGATCACTTATTGAAGAAAGTATTCTGAGACACAGTCCTAAGGCTTCTTTTATTTTAAGAGGCAATGTTTGCTTTTATCTTTGTGTACTGAAATCCATCTATTTTGGGTTGAAAAGATCCTTCTATTTGTTTGACTGAGAAAGTTGCTCCTCCATAGTTTAGAGAATTATTCTTTTTCTTTTATGTGAAGCCCAGTGCTACTCTCTGGCATCTTCTTTCTATGCTGTCTGTCTTAACCCTGTGCCTCAGACGGGCACCAAGCTATCCACTTCCTGTCCCTGTAACTGGTAAGTGTTCTTTCCATCTCTTCCCACCCACTCCTTAGGGCATGTTACTGTCTGGTCATTGCCATTCTATGCTTTCTGTCTTAACCCTGTGCCTCCGACGGGCACCAAGCTGTCCACTTCCTGCCCTGGCAACTGGTAAGTGTTCTCTCCATCTCTTCCCACCCACTCCCTAGGGCATGTTACCATCTGGCCATTGCCATTCTATGCTACTAGTACCCCTCTCTCACAATCCCCTTGGATTTCTTTGGTTGACTTACATGTGAGCATGCTGTTTCCCCCAAGAGGAGGAAAGCTCACTATGGACAGGGACTGTCCTGTGTATATATTTGTCCTTGTGCTAGGAACGCGGTAGCCATGCCTATCGCTTAATTGAGCATAAATAAATGTTTTATTTTATCTAAAGACTCCATATCAAGTCATACAATTGAGTAACACTTTATTTTTTTAAATTTCTCTTGTGAATATGATTTGTTGACTTGTTATATGAGCATTCTTGCAACCCACCGATAAATTCTCCTTGGTCCCACTGAATCATGTGTTTGATGTTCTGTTCTGTCTGAAAACTTTATTTACTTTTCCAGCATCCATATTCATTAATGATACTGGTGGATACTTGCATTTCTCAGGTTGGGATGATGAGTATATTTGTCTCAAGTACTGGAATTGGAAATGCTATTGCCTTTTTTGTTTTGAAAATCTCTAAGGTATGACAATGAGAGAACTTACAATTACACTGAGAACTATTCAAAGGGGAATGTGGAATGGGAAGTAGTGAGCCTCTCCTCATTGGAGCTCTCCAAGCTGTCTACTGCTTGGGAGTGTGGCAGAGTGGAATCTCATTTACGCATTGGTTGGACCAGATGATTCCATAGGTCTCTCTCAACACTGATATTCAGTAGAGGAGAGATTTACTCCTTAGGAGTTTGGTAGAATTTATATTGGAGATTGCTTAGGCCTAGGATTTTAATGGAAATGTCATTTAAAGGCCTGCCTTAAATATAATTCTTTATTTTCCTAACACTTCTCTTTTGGCAAACCAAACCAACTGAAATTCCTAAACCAGTCCCGGAAATGCTGCAGATAATAACCTAGTTATACCTGCCACTTTGTGAGACTCTTTCCCTGTGCTGTCCTGAAATCACCCCAAAGGGAAAACCCAGCACCTGGGGACCTTGCCTCCTTTTCTCTCAATATCTTTATGGATAGACTAAAGGCATGGATTACCTGTGCTCATTCCATGTGATCAGTCTATCTTGTTTTTCCACCCCACATTTGGATAGAATCCCTTACAACACATTTCCTTCATTACTCCCTACTTGCAATACATAGCAGTCATCAAGAACCTCCCTATTGTCTATTGAATAATTCTCAATTTGAGTTCTCTGAAGATGCTGGCATCAAAAGGCTTGGAGGCATACAATGAACTAATATATTCCCCCAAAGGGCACTCTCCTCAAACAGTCCAGCAAACCACAATAGAAAAGAGAGTTTGCAACTTATGTACAGCTCATGAAACCTTCTGGAGCAGGGGACTGGCTCATAGACCACAGAGAATGCATAAATTGGCTTGCAGCTGGGTGGGCAGGCTATTGTGGTTACATGTCAGTGAAATTCTCACATTGCTTAGAAAATAAAAACCTCATAGATAGATTAAAGGCATGCATTACCTGTGCAGTTGTACTTGTAGTGACCATAATCAAAGGACAAATTTCTAGAGTCCATTTTTTTCTGTTGACAATTAACAATAACAGTACAATTCCCATCTCTCTCTCTGAATGCCCCATAACCTCCATCTCCATACTTGAAGTATTCACAAGGAAGAGTTTTGTCCATGAAAGTATGGAGTAACAGCATGTTTGTCAGTTGCCAGAATAGATCTAAAACTACCAGATCTTTTGCCCCACTTCTTTGCTTCCCCATAAAGTCGTTGATGCAGCAGCTCCAGAAATATTTTATTATTTTTGCTCGGTGACACACACACACACACACACACACACACACACACACATCATCATCATCATCACATGCTTGCCCGTCAGTGATTGCTTGGTCCCTGAGACCCTTTTTCCTCTCTATCTCTCTCCCTCCTTCCTGAAACTTCCTCAAATCAAGATCAGTAGCACCATCAGGCTGTCTGGTCACTGGCTCTGCCTTTCACTGTCTTCTACATTTGGCCAGAACTCTCAGTTTGGTTCATTAATGGAAAATGACTGTCAATTGGAGTAGCGTTCAGGAGTGATAAGTAATTTATAGCCACTGCCACATTCCCACACACGAATAGGATAAAGGACATGTTACCATATTGGGTAAGAAATAAATGTCCATTTGGAAATGGATTCTTTGGAATCAGGCACAAACCTTTGTTGGCTTGGGAAATTACTGAGATTAATAGCATAGGGAATGAATTCTGTCACAGACCTTGATGGATAGAGTGTTTCTAGGATAATCCTGTTCATCAAAAGCTCAACTCAACACAGAGGCAAGGAAATACCTGTGACCTTTTGAAGGAGCCTTTTTAAAGTCCCAGAAACCCCAACTTTGAGCAGATGTTACTTATGCTGTTGTACTCCAAATCTAATGGATAGTCATATGTAGGCCTCGGAAGCAGAGCACTGGCAAGGTGAGTCCCTTTAAAACAAGTGCGTAGCCATATTCAGGAGAGAGACTGGAGGAATGAATGAAAAAATAAATGAATGAAAAAAATATTAAGACTTTACTAGGTACAATGCACTATGCCAAGTGCTGGGGATGCAAATAAAAAAGCCAGACTATCCCTGTTCTCAAGGAACTCATTCTATAGCAGAGGACACAAAACACATTGGAGGGGTTAAGCTATTAAGTCAGATCAAAAGGCCCCATGGTCCTCAGGGTTTAGCAGTGCAATACATGCTAATGCACATTCTTTAATGTCACCTCTACATCAGCTTCTGCCACTGAACAATTTGATGAGACCAAGAAATGTGGTGGTGACAGTGCTCTGAATGGGATTTTAGAGGAGCTATAAAAATCAGTAATGATTATTCAGCTCTATCAAAACTTAGCCTATAGGTGACAGTGCAATGCTTGTCAATGGTGCTAAACCATGAGGCACAGCATCACTTCTGTGCAGCAGATCACAGGTGATGCTTATCCTAGATCCAGCAGGGCTTGCCAAGAGATGGGATCCCCCCTGCTAAACTTCCAAACTTCTAGCATAGAGACGAAGGAGAGAAAAGGAAAGAAAGCACAAAGCCAGGCTTGTACTCCCTGGGTCAATTCTAGGTTAGAGAAGAGCTGGACAATAGAGGAAGTTTGGCTGGAGATTCTCTCTCATGGCAGATGAGAAAGAATGAGGAGGAAAGATCTTAACAATGCCACGAGGCAGATATCTTATATTTAGCAGGAAGAAAGCTTCCAGATGATCTGGTAGAATCCCCAACTATTTCTTCTATCATACAGGCCACATACACCATGTTGTGTGCCTCCAATCCTGTTTGTTCTTCAGTTCTACTCCATTGATCTAGTGAAAACTCTTTAGGAAAGAAGACTTTTTGTGAATCTTAAGGGGTTCAGTCAATCAGTCAGCCAGCACTGATTAAACACATACTATGTGCCAGGCATGGTACGGAGAAAGGCAAAAATAATTCATATTTCCTGCCCTCAGGGAGTTCATAATCTGATTGGGGATATATGTACATTTACAAGATACATATGGAGTTCATGGAAGGTAACCTTAGTGGGAAAGGCTCCAGTGGCTGGGAGGACTGTGAAAAGTTCTCTAGAAGGTGGGATGTGGATTATCTTGAAATAAGGCAAGTCCCAGTAATGCACAGAAAGCTAACCCAACCCAATTTAGTGCGTATGACTCAAATCTGTAGAGAGAAGGGGACCATCTTATCCACGATAGAAAACTGTATCTGAAATTCCTGATTTCTATTGTATACCTGTCCTGACTAAAGCTAACATAAAGGAGTGAATGGATGGTTATTTCATCACTCCCAACTTCAATTAACACAGCTTCACAGAGATATGCTAAATAAGATATTACTAAGGATGTTAGCACTGAGTAGATTCTGCAATATCCCCTCAACAGTGCCAACTATGATCATCAGAAAGGCCATTTACTCAGTTGACAACCAAAATAATTGAAAACATAGATGGATAGATAGGAGACAGACAGACAAATACATTTCATCGGTGTTGGGAGTTCTTAGGGAGGAAAATCTAAACAGACAGGCAACTCTTCTATGACACATAGCCCCTAGACAGCTGCCTGGAGCAGTGATGTACCCAGAGTCACCCAGACAGGAAGCATCATAAGTAGGACTTGAGCTAATTTTTCCAGCCTATTTCTTAACTTTGAAGTTCAGGTTAGAGTTGGGCTCTATTCACCTGGGGTGGGGATTTACTGTCATCAAACTTCAGCCTTTTTCATGCTGCTGTTTTCAGAGGTAGTTTTGGGCGTCTGCAATTTTTTAGTGCTTCCAAGGTGCTATGATCCTGGGAGAGGTGTGGTCACTACTCTCCTCTTCTGCATTCTGGTCTTTACCCAGGTAGGGCCTCTAGTCCCCAGCAGCCACAAGCTCTAACACACTTCTTAGCCCTGGATCTGTGACCACAACCCCTGCTCTCCTGCAGCCATCTTGCTAGTGCTCTTCTCTGCCTTAGAACTGTGACCAGGGACCCTCCTCCCCTGTGGCTGACCACAAACACTCTCTCTCCACCCTGGATCCGGAACTGTGTATAGGAGATAGAATAGAGTTGCCAATCAGCATGAGTTGTGCCCAGTGCCAGTAAAAGGTCCCTAGGTGGCTCACCCCCTTGCCATCTCTGGGCTGAGAGCTCCTGAAGCTGCTGCTGCCAACACTATTGCTACTGCTGTGGGTGTTCATTGGACTGGCCTCTACCCAGGGTATAGACCCTCTCCCTGTTAACCTTCTAAGTGTTTTAGGCTGGAAAAATGTCTCACCCTGACCTTTTGTTGGCTTCACCATTCCCAAATTTGATTTAGGCATTAGTTTAAGATTATTTGGAGGGGAATGCTGAAAGAGTTTAGCTGGGTTGCTACCTCTGTAGTCTAAGCTTTACCTCTGAAATAACATATACAAAACAAGAAATAAAGACTATGGACTTTTTTTCCTGAAATCAACACTTTTAAAGCAGAAATTTAAAATTCACACACACACACACACACACACACAGACACACATATGACAGAGTAGGAAAAAATGGAATCCAAGATGGAGAACCTTTCCAGTGAAATGGATGTAGTGAGAAAGGATGACAAATTTGGCAAAAACAAAAAGTAGAATATTTGCTAGGGGAGAAACAAAAAAGACCTCAATGTTAAGAGGACACATGAATTGTGTACATAAGCCAAAATAGCTGACCTTGAAGACAAGAAACACAAAGACAATTTATGTATAACAAGTCTCCAAGAAGAACATGCCAAGTGAAAAAGTTCAGATAATATAATGAAGGTTTTAAATGAATGTTTGAAGAACACACAAAAAATTGTTTAGAGCTTTGAACAATATATTGAATGATCAAGTCCATATTTTGCAAACAGGACACACATACACACACACATGCATGCACATCTCAAACTACAAGGCATGTAATAGTTACATTTCACGATGTTATTAACAAGTTTTCCCCAAATCCAAAGAAAAGACCTTAGAATATAAAGGAAAGCCAATCTCAGTAGTATAGGATTATTTCACCAGAAATTGCAGAAGAGGATGTAGTAGGCAATGCAACCCTACTGAATCCCTAGCTAAACAATGAAAGAACAACAACTCCTTAATTCTTTGTACAAGAGTGAAGGCCTAGGAAGAATGGGAGAAAAAACAAGGGAAAAGAGGAACTAGGTTAGAGGAGTAGAGGATGGGAATCTTACCAGAAGGGGAAAGAGAAGAGTGCTGCTAATGAGTAACTCCATGTCAGAAATGAATGTCGATAGTAAGGGATAGGAAATTGCAACGAATTTTCTCTAGGGTCCATCTGCACATAAGGAGACCATTTTCTCTGAGAATTGAAGTACCAACATGGAAGTACTTCCACTTCCTGATACATAAGGCGGTATATGTGATTTCCCAAAGTCCACTAACACTCAAAAGTATATGAATAATAGAAAACCAGAGATAGTATGGCCTTGCCAGAGAAATGAAGACTGATCATGGTAAAGAAAAAAGAATGGATAGAGTCTCTCTATTTGCAACATGGAGTCTAATGATTGTGAAATTCTTTCTCCTTGACCTGTTTTCCAACTCAATTATTTGTAATAGGTCAGAGTTTCTTTGTGTTTCAGATTCCTTCAGAGGTCAGTCTGGGGAATCCTAGTGGCTCCTTCTCAGAATCATGTTTTGAAGTACATAAAATTAAATTACAAAGAAAGACAACCATATTCATGTACAGTTATCCAAATTAATTTTAAAATGGTGATATATTTCACAGACCCCCTAAAATCTAACTTACAGATCCTTTGATCTCAGGCTAAGAATCCCTGCCTTAGGTGTTCTACTTCCTCCAGACTGTTGACTTTGCTCTAATATTTCTTGAGGTCTCCTGGAATCAGTGATTTTTACTTGTTCCATTCTATTTTTCAGGGAGCTCATCATTTGGGCAAAGTTTTCTACTCTGTCTTCAAGTCTCTTTGTTCTTTCATTTTTTTTCCTCAAAGGCTTCAGTCTCTATTTCAATTTCTACCTTTATCTCCTCTCTCACTTCATTTCTTTCATTCACTCTTAGTATCTTCATGGCCAAGCCTTTGTTTTCTCTTAGCCTTTACTTAGAAGTATTGTGCAGTTATTCTCTCTTTCTGGATTTACCTCTTGAGTTTCTCTTAACCTCTATTATTTTTCTGTATGCCTGTTGTTTTCTTGTTTACTTTTATTTCTTGGCTCAATTTGATGAATGGGACCTTATCTTAGGGAAATGCTCCGCCCCATCACATACTCTTGGATGGGGTGGTCTGGTCCTCTTTTGTCCTGTACCCTCCACGTTTTGGTTACCATTGACACTGAATTCTGTATAGAAAGGCTGGCATTTGTCTCTGGCCTATACCATAATCCCTAATTTCCATCTCCTTATGCTCCAAAGTGGGTTCTGGCCCTTTCTATCTCTCAATAGATTCCATCTCTCAATACAATCCTCAACAAGGCTTTGTTTCTATAGCCTGTTATGTTTTCAAAGGGCCTCAGTTGGATGTTGAAGAGCAGGCCATTTGCAAGCCCCCTACATGGTCTGCTGGCATATGTACCTGGTGGTTGATTTGGCCCTGTCTTCTGCTGTTATTCTGAGTGATCCAAGTTGGCATTGCCTTACCCCATCTCTATATCCAGTGACCTATGGATATTGTTTTCCTCCCCTGCTGCTCTTCTAACATGTCCTGACATGAGATCCTTCTATCTTTAGGCTTCTGAGGTGCTGGAGATACATCAAATTGATAATGGTCTTAAATGTTAAGTACTAACTATTGTTACTCTTGTTCCTCTGGGCTCAGGTTCAGCTTTTATTCTTTGCCATTTCTCCTTTTCTCTTGGTCAAAATGACCACTGACTCCCACCTGTGCCTGTGCTCAGGTCTCCCAGTTGTGTCTTGAGGAGGAGCTGCTTTGCATCTAATGAAATGTATTTGGCACAGTTGTATGGGGTGTATTCTTTCTAAGAAAAGCTTATTCATTCTCATGGTCCTGGGGAGAAGCTGTCTTGTCCTTGAAGAGGAGAAACATCTTTCCACTTCTGACCTCTCTCTAATTTTGCACCCTATCAACTACTACTTGGACTTCAGTCCATAAGTACCTTATAGCTGCTGTTCTCCCCATTCTACACATGCCAAGTTTACAACATTGGTGACTATTGTGTTTCTTCATCCTCTCTTTCCTCATAGGTTTACTTGAAGTGAATTTGCCTTCTGTATGTCTTAGCTTATCCTGCCTTTGTTTTTGAAACTGAATGCTCTATCCTATCCTATCCTATCCTATCCTATCCTATCCTGTCCTATCCTATCCTATCCTATCCTATCCTATCCTATCCTATCCTATCCTATCCTTTTCTATCCCATCCCATCCCACCCCATCCCATCCCACTCCATCCCATCCCATCCCATCCTGTCCCATCCCATCCTATCCAACCTGGCATCTGGGTCCCTTTTTTCCAGAAACCATGATGCTTTGGCAATGTGCACCATAGAAGGCACAACGATTTCCTTCAATAAACCTGCTGTTTCTATGTTTTCTGGAGGGTGGGTCTTTCCTCTCCCTTTCTTCTGAACTGTTTCCCTAAACTTAAAGTCCTTGACATTCCTTATTGATTGCTGGCTCATTCCCAAAACTCCCTGGCTTGCTGCTTTCTAATATAAGAGATATTCTAGGACCAATGAGCAATGGACACCACCAAACACCCCTCCTTCCCACAACAATCAGGTTGTTCTCTCCAAAAAGATTTACATTAACATGAGAGAAGTCCTAATAAGCTGGAAAACAAGACATTTCCAAGAATCTGAAATCAGGGGACTCAGACTACATGCCCAAGGCCACAGTGTATAAAGTGAGGGAGGCAAAAAGGGAGAAGCTTGTGGCACTGAATTATTGGCCTCTTAGTATGGTTAGGACCAGGAAATCTTGCAACAGAGTAAATATTGAGGCTCTTCAATGTGTCATGATCCCTACTATACACACATCTCAGTCATGAAGCATATTAATCTAATGTCCTCCTCTCATACCTTGTAATTCTGTGGAGATGACTTTGGCCCCTGGTCATGTAAGCAGGCACAAGGGATGGGCGTTCCACATAAAATTTGTGATGGGCTGAACAAGCAGCCACATTGGGTTCAGAGGAGCTCGTAACCCAAAGGGTGGCCTGAGAACATTAGCTCCAGCAATTTGTGCATCATGGTGAGCTTGTCACTTGCAGCAGTGAAAGTATCTCCTAATAAGCAAGTTTTAAACATTCTGATTCCGATAGCCTTAGTTCTAGAGAGGATTTAGCTCTTACTCTGTAAATAATCTTCCTTTTAAAAATTTTTTATTTAGATTTTGTTTTTAATTTATTGAATAAAGCAACCATTTCCATAACATAGTACAATAAAAAGATGATTATATATGAAACTGCAAATCTACTACGCACAACTTGCTATTCTTTTCCAATACTCAACAAAATTAGAGTGTTCAATTTCTTTTTTTCCTTCCCTCTCCCCTCCCACCCACCCTAGAGATGGCTACCATTAGACACAAATAGATGTATATGTCTGTAAAATTATTCTATACATACTTCTATTTATCAGTTCTTTCTCTGGATGCAGATAGTGCTTTTCTTCATGTGTCCTTTATAGTTAATTCAGGTATTTATTATAGATAAAATGACTTATTTGCTCAAAGTTCTTCTTAAAACAATATTGCTGTTGCTATATACAGTACTCTCTTGGTTCTGCTCATTTCACTAATCCTTATTTTATGCAAGTCTTTATATGTTTTTCTAAAAATCATTGAGTTCATCATGTCTTATAGCACAATGGTATTCCATAAAAGTAATATACCACAACTTATTCAGCCATTGCCCAATTGATGGAGTTCCTTACAATTTCCAGTTCTTTGCCATCACAAAGAAGTTGCTATAAACACTTAGAACTTATTGGTTCTTTTCCTCTTTCCCCTTATCATCTTTGAAAATAGACCAAATAGTGGCACTGCTGGTTGAAGGGCAAAGGCAGTTTAAGAACTCTTTGGACATAAGTCCAGATTGCGCTCCAAAATGGTTGGATCATTTTATAATTCCATAAACAATGAATTAGTATCGCAATTTTTCCACTTCCTCTCCAAAACTTTTCACCTTCATATCATTTTAGCCAATTTGTTAAGTGTAAAATGACACCTCAAGATTATTTTAATCTACATTTCTCATCAATAATGATTTAGAACATATTTTTAGGACTATAATCATTTTGATTTCTACATTGGAAAATTTACTGTTCATATCCTTTGACCATTTATCTAATGGGGAATGACTTGTATTCTCAAAGCTCTAATTACTATTTGTGAATTTCCCTCCATCTTATTTTACTCACTATTTTCCTTCTCAGCCTCTCTTTTTATCCTATCCCTCTTACCTTAGCTTTTTCCCTTACCATCTGATTCCTTATTTTACTGACCCCTCTAAAATTCCCTTTCTAATCTTATTCCCCCACCCTCCTAATCTTATTCAACACACCCTTTTAAAAGCCTCTCCTCCACCCTATCTCCCAGAGTTTTTTTTTGCCTTTCTAGAAATTAAGACTTCCAAACCTCTTCAAATATACATTTTGTTTAATCTTTAAGCAAGATATCCAACATTCCTAGCCCTCCACCCCCACCTGTTTCCTCTGTATTAGTTCTTCCTTTCATGAACCATTTTTTACGAGATAATTGCCCATTTTTACCTTTTCCCTACCCAATTTTGTTTTTGAGCATCACCCCATAATAACTCAGCCACAACCTTTCTTTCAAACAGCCTTAGTAACGATGTTTTAAGAATACTGATAATATTTTCACATATCATAAGTAAAGAGTTTAACCTTTATCAGTGCCGTATACTTAGTCTTTGATGATTTTGTCACATTTATTCTGGATCTTGTATACTGAATTTTCCATTGAGTTTTGTTATTTTTATTACAAATACCTGAAAGTCTTTCAGTTCATTAAATGTCCATTTTTCGGTTAAGCATTATACTTCATTTTACCAGATAAGTTACTCTTGGATGCAACCCCAGCTCCTTTGCTCTTTGAAATATAATGTTCCAAGACCTATGGTCTTTTAGTGTAGAAGCTGCTAGGTTTTCTGAAATCTTGATTGTTTTCCTGCAGTATTTACCTTATTTTTTGTTTTTGTTGCTTGCAATATTTTCTCATTAGTCAACCTTCCTTTTAAAACTTGGCAACAGGGGCAGCTAGGTGGCACAGTGAATAGAGCACTGGCCCTGGAGTCAGGAGGACCTGAGTTCAAATCTGTCCTCAGACACTTGACACACTTACTAGCTCTGTGACCTTGGGCAAGTTACCTAATCCCAATTGCCTTGTCTTCCCCCCTCAAAAAGAAAAAAAAGAAAACTTGGCAATGGTTCAATTCCATTCAAACAATTGAGCTCCCCACATATTGACCTAGAGTGAGCCCCTCCCTCATGGAGAGGGTTTTAAAAGAAAAGAGACCTGCCCCCTCCATCTCTGATGCCCCTGGTGCATAGGTACCAGTGTAACTGAGGAGACACAGAGACAGGTCATTTCTCATCTTTGCAGATTCCCTTGGTGCTTCAAGTAGTCATGATTTCATTGGCGTAGGTGCCCTCTTCCAGTCTCTTTCTTGAAGGCTTCACAATGCTATCTCTTTATCGGCAGGGACTACTTGTGTTTTTGTCTGGCATGCCATAGGTGCTTAATAAGTGCTCACTGATTCATTGATTTGCATTTCTATCACTGTGTTCACTGTTTGGCATCTAGCAGGTGCTTAGAAAATGTGTGAGGGAATTGAATCTGTAGATATTCTCTAGCAGTTCTTAGGGTTGGGTAAAAGGAATCCCTCCCTTGGTGGGCAGCCCTGAGGTGATGAGTTTCTGTTCTTCTTAGCACTGACCCTTGGAGACAGACCTGCAACCCATTGCAGGTCTTCTCCTTGAAATCTGACCCACTTTCTAGGACCTAGCTGTATTCAGGTTCTGTTGATACAGCCTTCAAAACCTCTGGGTAACTTTACAACTCTGAGGCATTGGCTAATGGCTCTGAAGGAGCTATTTTTTTTTAAATTACAATTTCTTTGCATGTTGGCCAACTGTCTCCCTGCAATGGAAAGTGTTCCACAACTCATCAGCCATATTTTTCACATTCATACTGGGAAGCCTCCACAAGGAAGGGGGTATTTTCCATTTGCAGCATTTGATGCTGCAGTGTCTTCCCTGAGACTTTTAGCAGCTGCTATTGAAGGGTGACATGTCTCACATTAACCTTGGATTGAACCCATCTCACACTCACTTACCAAAACAGGCACCCCTGTGTGGGTAGACTAAACGGCTCATTTATTTTGCAAGATATTGTCAACCCACCCTGTGTACATGAGGTCACATAGAGAGGCATCAAAAGGGAAATGGAGCAGCAAACTTCCGGCCTTGGCATCGTCAGACCCACTGGACTTCCAATGCTCAGACGCTGGTTTGACAGAGAACCATCCACAGCCAATTCTGACAATGTTTGTCTGTTGCCTACACAGGTGTTTAACACCACTGTTCTACAAGGAACCCAGACACTTGACTTTTTGCCACTGTTTCAGGCTGACTCACAAATCCTTCAGTTTTGTTTCATTCATAATATGCCCTATTACTATAGTGCAGGTGGTTCAGGAGATGACGGTTGGCAGGGAAGTGTATAACACAGGGTCATGCACTGGGGTGAGACAGGTGACTATTGCCATCCATTTCCCAAAACTGACAGATTGTGAATGGACAGAACTGGCTTGTTAAGTGTTTAAAAATCATGGGTGGCCAGACATAATAAACCAGACATATGTCAGCCCAACATTCTCTCACTGACTTCACAAGCAGCATGCGGAAAGCCTGGTGAACAGACTCAGCAATAGTGAGTAAGGTGGCTCTGATCACCAGCACAGACACATGTATAATCATGGGACCTAAAGAGTGATGCCTTCTAAAAAGACTCCAAAGCACATGTATCAGTGACTAGAATGGAGGAGTACCTAACCAGGTAAAAATGAAGGAATATAGGGGTGGGACACATAGACAGACAGACAGCCGGACAGATGTTAGACAGATGATAGCAAGATGGCTAGATATGCATATCTGTGAGCTGTGGGGAGATAGAGATAGAGACAAAGAGACAGAGAGATATATCTGTGTTGTGGGTGGAGAGGAAAAAGAAAGGAGAGAGAAAGAAATATGAGCTGTTACTTCCAATATTCACTAGAGATAAATGAAAAATATCAGCTTCCAAGGTGAAAAACTAGGGCAAAACTAAAGCATGTTTAGTGATTGGCTTCTAAAAATCAAGTCTGCCATCACTAGCTTCCATCTCAAGGTTCTCTAAGGAATCACCTTCTCCTTCCAACAGACCACAGCACCTCTCCCAGGAATATCTGCTCTTTCCAAATCTATGTGATTTTTGAGGAGACATGAATAAATCATCCTGACTCTAGTTTGTGGAAGAATAAATGACCAGCAATACTATTTCACCCAATATTTAGCTTTAGGTCAGTATTATGAACTAGGTCTTTATAGTACAGGTCATCACCATGCTCAATAGATCTGGAATGAATGTCTACTATGTTAGAGATCTTGGAGGTACAACAGTGAAGCCTCATCTCTGCAGTTGTATCACTCACAGTCTGCACAGGATAAGAATGCTGGGCCTGTAGTCAGGAAGACCACACTTACAAACTGTGTGATCCAGGGCAAGTCACTTCACCCTGCTTGTCTCAGTTCCCTCATCTGCAAAATGAGCTGGAGAAGGAAGTGGCAAACCACTCTAATATCTTTGCCAAGGAAATCTCAAATGGGGTCACCAAGATGCAGACATGACTGAAAATGATAGAAGTACAACAAGATTTGAAACATGAATATCAAAATGAGGGTGTATACATTAAATATAAATGAGGAACACATACAGTCTTCATATCCCTAATATGTAAGCACAAGAGGACCTTTATAACAACTTCTCTTGTGCACTATGTCTATGGAAACAAACAAAAATTGAATGGGGGTCACTGGAATGAGTAAATCCTACCCCAGTGACACTGAGCTAGAGACTATAGCAACCCATCAATGATACATGAGCATATCACAATTCAATCAGGCCCAAATCCACCTAGCTCAAATATTGCCAAGCCTACAGCTTTTTCTGGAGTACAAGGATGAGAGGAAAGATTGTGGAAAGCTTTGCATAGTGATACCGTAAGCTACCAATGGAGTAGTTGTCAAAAAGGGAGAGGAAGATAGCAACCAAACCCCATCACCCCCACCCCTCCACTCACAGATCATCTCCACATCCTGTCACCTGTACTGAGGCCACCCTCCTCTCTATGCACCAGCAGAATCTTGGACTCCACCCTGGAATGCAACTAAGACTCCCCTCCCTGCCTTTCCTGCTCCCCTTATATGTATTTGTATCTTCCCACCATTAGAAAATCAGTGCCTTGAAAGCAGGTATTATCTTGCTTCCTTTTATTTGTCCCCCCTGCTTAGCAGAGTGCTAGCACATAGGAATTTATCTATCCAGTTATGGATTGGGCCATGCCCTAGTCACCATGAGGCAAGGCTGCAGCTTCTTGGTGATCGCTGCTACCTTTCCTTAATGGCCACCTCTTTAATAGGAAATTCTAGATGCTTCTCCAGGAACTGACATGAGGGGGAGAATAAGCATTTATATAGCTCCTACTATATCATTTGATCCTCACAACAACTCTATGAAGTAGATGCTATTATTATGCTCAATTTACATTTGAGGAAACTGAGGCAAACAGAAATGACTTGCTCAGAGTCACATGCTAGCAAATTTCCAAGGCCGGATTTGAACTCAGGTCATCCCGACTCCAGGCCCAGTGCACCACCCACCTGCCTAGCTGAATTTGGTGAACATAAGGTTCATCTATCCTCCACTATGCAGATTCTACTCTGCTGTTTCTTAAGGTGTGAGACAGCATTTGCCTTTTTCAAGTCCCATGGCACCTGGCCCATTCTCCATGATCTTTTGAAATTAGTGACAATGGCTTGCAACTATGTCCCCCCAGTTTTTGAAATAATATGGTATGTGGTTCATCTGAGCCTGGTCACTAGGACTTTACAATGCAGGTGGAAATGAAGAAGCTGAGCCTCTAGGGCTTGACAACTGATTGGATTTGGGTGTTGAGAGAAAGGGTCATCAGAGGGTGAGCCTCAATTGGTGCCATCAAAAAAGCTCAGAAACAGTTCCAATTTCTATGTTCAGAAACTCACACAAACTGAACTTAGCTTTAAGTCATATAATGACTTAAGATGCTTTGGCAAATTTGCAATGACCCTTGGCCAAAAGAATTAGCTTTATTATAATGAGAACACAATATAGAAAGGCCCCATAAGTAGAGGGGAGGGGAAGTAGCCTGGAGGCTCCTTTGTCCCAATGGGCAATGAGTCTGCCTTGGAGAGGTTAGGATGGAAATACAAACATGTTGCAGTTACATTGGGACTTTCTAACTTTTAAATTAACTGACAGAAACTAGAACCAAGAGCTTGCAAAGTTCAGGTTGTGATGACAGGTTGTTCCTTTTCTCAACTAGTCAATGGATTATAATGTAGCCATTCGCACAACCACGAATGCAGCAAATTAGGAGGTAAGTTTATTTGTGTCCCCAGATGTACCTACTGTAATTGGCATATAACCATATTTAATACTAATGTGACATTGTTTGGACTGGGGAGATTGATCAATCTGAGAAAATAGAAGCTCATTAAATTTACATTTTAAGAGGATACTGGAATCCAAACTCGTGGATTATAGACAAACAACACAGACCCAATGCTTCAAGAGACCTGAGTGATTTATAGGAAAACATAAATCATCCCTTTCTACCAATAAGCATGGCATTAAGTCCCTTCCCCTCTTTTTTCCTATTCTATAATTCATTCATGCAGAGTGGTACAGTAGAGAGATAGCAGGAAAGAAAATCCAAGAAGAATTAAGAAACATCTGGGCTTAAATCCCAGTTCTAATGCTTAGTTACTATGTGATCACAAGTAATTATATGTCTAAGACCCTCTATTTTCTCATAAATCTGGGAGGGATTGTTAAACCCCTGGATTAAAGAGTTAAGATCCCTCCTTCCCCATCCCTTCCCAAACCCCATACAAGATACAAGCTAGGTCAAGGGGACAATGTGAACAAGAAAAAAATGAGAAAAATGTAAAGCTTTACTCTGTAGTAAAAAAAAATATCAAATTCACACACTTATAGAAAATATGTGAGCATAGCAGATCTGGAAAATCATAGCAGACTACAAGCTAAATGAGTCAACATTATGATATGACAATCAATCCACCTCCTAGCTTTCCAATCTTCTTACACTCTACTTCCTTCCTTGTTCTTCACAATCCAATCTCATTGGCCTCCTGGCTCTTATTGGAATCATACCCTCCATCTCCCAATTCCCAGCAATGTTCCTGGTGGTGGCCAAGAACAGGTACAAAGCATGTAGACTTTTAGACAGGAGCAGGAGAAGAGCTTCAGCTGTTGGACAGGGGCTGGGTGCTGCTATGACTTGCATCATCTCCATCTCCCCTCAGTTTTCTACTTGGGAAATATAAAATGGCCTGAAAAGAGGGAGAGTTCAATGGCCTTAGACACCTACAATTTGTATGACCCTTGAAAAGTTATTTTACCTTTGTCTGTCCCAGTCTCCTCTACTTTAAAATGGGGGTAATAATAGCTCCCCCCTGTTATGGTAATTATGGCGGGATTTTTTTTTTTTTACTGTTTTCTCTTTGGAATGCTAAGGCAATCAAGTGCCTTTGATGAGTCTTGCCTTTTAAAGTAATGGCAAGCAAAGTGGGACTTTTTGCTGTTTTTTGTTTGAGTACTTCTCAGCACTGACGGAATCAAGTGCCCCAGGGCCCTGAGATGTGTGTATAGGATCTGAGGTTGGTGTTTTGTTTTGGAAGCACACTCATTGAAAGAGTGTTGGTGATGAGACTCTGGGTAACCATAGGAGTCTTGTCC
The DNA here is from genome assembly GCF_011100635.1 of Trichosurus vulpecula. NCBI lineage: Eukaryota > Metazoa > Chordata > Mammalia > Diprotodontia > Phalangeridae > Trichosurus > Trichosurus vulpecula. Next base: position 727,626 of record NC_050578.1, read on the forward strand.
TCCCCCCACTCCCCTGCTTTGAAAAACCCAGATGTTTGTGCTTCTCTGATAACTATGTATTGTGATTTGGTCAGACAGAAATCTGTCTGTTAATCTATTTATATCATCTCTGTTTGTAACTGCTGTTTGTATTTGCTCTGAAGTTCTGGGTGCTCACTTTTTCTCCTGAACTAAGTGAATGTTATATGTATGTTTAATTAAACTGAGATTGTTAACCCCTTAAAGTTGCTTTCCTTAGACAAGCAGACCAAAGGACCTGTGCTAGTAGCCCTTCTGTGTGCTGGTGTTATGGGCCTTGCACAGCCACAGTAGCAGTGAGCAGCATTGTTGTTACACCACCTTATAGATTTGTTGTGAGGCTCAAATGAGGTAGTATTTGTTAAAAAGAAAAAAAAAAGGCTTAGCATAGTATCTGGCACGTAGTGGGTACTTAATACATGCTTATTTCCTTCTTACAACTCTTTATTTCTTAACATTCCATTTCCTATGTGGGATAAAGGTGCCAAACTTGAAGATACTTCATGCCTGATTCATGTATGGTGGGTACCTTGTACTGCCCTCTCCCTACCCACTCCTCTGCTGTGGAGAATCCCTTAGTCTAGAGGCAGAAATGAAATTGTTCTACACAATTTGATAATGGTAGCCATCTCTAAGGGGGGGAGGGTAGAAAGAATAGAAAAAAGACGTTTACATAATTATTATATATTTATAAGGAATTGCAAGTAATACATAATGGATTTGCAATTTTGTGTACTATCATCTTTTTTATTATACTATGTTTTAAAAATGTGTGTTTGATTCCATAAATTAAAAAAAATAAAACGAATAAAAATGTAAAAAAAAGGAAAATTTTCCACAAGACTCTGAGGTGCGGGTGGGATCAAAGCACTGAGAACATAGTTTCCTCCTGCAACCCCAGAACAATGAATTCAGGGCGAACCTGGAGAACAGATAGAGGTCAAGGATTGGCAAGGTCAGTGGCCCCTGTGGTCTCTGGTCTTGCTGTGCTGGAATAAGAAATAAAACCCATTTTGTAGGCATGCCAAATCCACATTCTGAATTTTCCAGATCTGTATCTTTGTTCATAAGGTATATTACTGCTGAAAAATATTTAAATGGAATAATCGAAATAATAATGTGAGTCATCCCCAAAGCTTATTGGAAGCACAACTTTCTCTCCCAAAGGGATGCTTTTACTTAATATTCATTCTAAATGAATGAGAGAAAATTCACAATATGTTCCTTTCCAGCATAACTGCATTTAGAGAAGGAAACATTTGCTATCTAAATTTATTCATCGCATATTTCTCCTGAATTCCATAAGAAAGGATTTCTGAGGTGTTGCAGGTTGGTCAGTCAATAAACATTTGTTAAGTACCTACTATGTGTCAGTCACTGTGCTAAGCATTCAAGATACAAAGAAAGACAAAAATAGTCATTTTCCTCAAGGATCTCAGTCTAGAGGGGAAGCCAACATGCAAACAACTATGTATAAACAAGGTAAAGACAGGGTAATTTTCAAATAATCAACAGAGAAAAGATACTAGAATTAAGAGTAGGAGGGAAAGGCTTCCTGTAGAAGGTGTGATTTGTACCAAGATTTGATTTTCCCTATGTAATATCTCACAAACAAGCCCCCTTCTCTCCCCTGATACTACCAGCTCCTGGGTATAGGCCCTTCTCATCTCATGCCTAGAATATTGTAATATTCTGCCAGTGGGTTTATCTGCCTCAAGTCTCTCCTCACCATTTTCCATCCCCCTGTCCTGTCCTTCTTCTGCCAAGGGGTAGAAGCTGCAGGAAGAATGACGTAGTCTAGCTGGGCACAAAAGGGGCACCTTACCTTTGAGTTCCTCTTCACTGGTACCATGCTTGAATGAATATCACAGACTAGTCCATACAATGGAACAATGAACAAGGGTATGGAATTGGAGTTAATTTCACCTCCAACAGGAGCCTGCCTTCTCTTAATGGAAGAAACAAAGTCTAGCTTTATATATGAAACTATGTTATTATACACACACATTTAAGATTTTTATACACATGTGTATATGTACGTATGAGACACACACACAGTCAGTCATGGAGATTAGAGAAAAGGTCTAATCTTCCATGTTGTTGCTCACATGGCCTAGTTTATTGAAGAAATGAAATCTATCTGGAAACCATTTTGAAATGATCTCTGGAAACACAATATGTTTGTGTGAGCATCAAGATGGAAGCCTAGACAATGTCCAAGGCTGCAGGGAGGTTGAGAAGGAGGAGGACTTAGAAAAGGCCATTAGATGTGGCAATTAATAGATAATTAATAACTTTGGAGAGAAGAATTTTGGTTGAAGATATTAAGAGCAAGATGGTAAAGTTGAGTGGAAAGTGAGCTTGTAAACTGAGATGATTTTATACATCTCTGATGTAACCCTGAAAAGGAGAAGAGTAGATTTAATAAAGAACAGAGTTGCAGGCAGTTCTGGATTCCAAAAATGTTTCTAATGATATGAACTATGCAGCCATGGCCAAATCGAAATTTTTTGAGCCCCAGTTTCCTTGTCTCTGAACTGGGGATGATAATGCCTACAACAGTAACTCACATGTCATAGGATTATAGATGGAGAGTTCAAAGGGACCCCAAACATCCTTGCTTTGTAGATAAGTAAAATGAAGCCCAGGGAGGTTGAAGTGAGTTGCCAAAATGTCACCCAGGTAGTGGATGTCAGAAGTAGAATTTGAATCCAGGTCCTCTGAGTCCACAGCCAGGATTATTTCCACTCCACCACATGGCCTCCCTGTGACCTTTGAAGCATTACATAAATGCCAACATTTTTCTGTCACTATCCCTCTTGGAGAAATAAAAGATGTCCAGTAGCCTTTGTGAGAATGACCATTAGTAACCTTTCTCTTGGATGATGATTCTATCCATTCCTCATAAAATCTCAGGCTAGGTTTTTAGGCCCTGGACATAAGGCAATTAGCAATCCCACCCTCGAAAAGCTCTGGGGGATTTCAACCACTACTCAAAGAATATCAGGGATGTGGTCCCAAGATGAAGCCATAGATGCCTCCAGATACTGCATCTAGAAAGTACTGCACTCCTCATTACATTTTTGTGAAATTTTTAAGGAAACATACTTTTAGTAATTCCATCGGGAGAATCAATGTTTATGTACAGAGATGCCACTTAGCCATCTTTGAGTGATTTAGCCTAGTAATGTCTCTACAATGATGATGACAATAATCCTTATTCCCCAGGCTAATTTGGACATTTAGACACTCTTGCCTTGCCCTCACTCTCCAAAGACAAAGGTGTGCAAGGGTTGTGGTCTGAGTGAAGAATGATGTATTCTGGCTGGGAACAAAATGGACACACCACCTTTGACCTGCTCCTCACTGGTACTATGCATGAATGAATGTCACAAACTAGCCTGCTCAGTGGAACAATAAACAAGGTGTTGGAATGGAAGTGGAATTGCAATTGGAGCTAATTTCCCTCCAGCTGGAGCCTGTCTTCTCTTAGTGACAAAGGAAGACAAAGCCTTCCATTATGTGACTATGTTATTACTTACATACACACATATAAAATTCACACACACACACACACACACATACATTTTATCCATACACACACATATGGTCATGGGGATTGGAGAAAATGTCTAATCTGTCATACTGTTGCTCTCATGACCTAGGTCATTGAAGGAATGGAATCTATCTGGAAACCAGTTTGAAATCCTCTCCAGAAAGATTAATGCTCACAGAAAAGCCAGAAGAAATAAAAAAAACAACCAGACCACATAATGCACAGTTACATGTTCGCAAAGTTGAGAACAGAAAATAGAGGAATATTTTCTTTTTTTGTTGTTTTTTTTTTGGAGGGGGGAAGCCAAGGCAATTGGGGTTAAGTGACTTGCCCAAGGTCACACAGCTAGTAAGTGTCAAGTGTCTGGGGCCAGATTTGAACTCAGGTCCTCCTGACTCTAGGGACAGTTCTCTATTCACTGCACCACCTAGCTGCCCCGGGAATATTTTCAAAAACATAAAATACCCTAACTAGACCAGATAGAAAATTTAAAGAATCTCATTTCAGAAAAAGAAATTGATCCAAAGGAAGTACCAAAGGAAAAAACCTCCTGGTCCTGATGGATTCACAGGAGAATTCTATCAGACTTTTAAATAGCAATTAGTAGCCATACTTCACAAATTATTTTCAAAAACTGAATCCTGCCACAACCCTTTTATGAGATAAATTCAATTTTAATACCTCAACCAGGGAACAATACAACAAAGAAAGTGAAGTATAGGCCAATATCATTAATGAAAATTGACCAAAATTTTTAAAATAAAACCATATCAAATAGAATACAGAAATTCATCCAAGAAATCCTGCATTATAATCAACTGGGATTTATATCAGGGTTGCAAGGATAATACAACATTGGGAAAACAATCAAAATAATCATACAATAAACCACATCTCAAAAAATGTAGAAAAATCCTTTGACAAAGTATGACACTCTTCTATGCTAAAAACCCTACAAAGTATAGGCATAGAGGAACTTTTTTTTAATATGATAAAAACATCAATCTAAAACCAAAAATAAACATCATGTTGAAAGACCTCAAAATACAAAAGGAAATTTCAACACACCTCTTCACCCACTCCAGGACTTCATGAAAACACTCCCAGAAACTGCTGTAACTGAACTAGTAAAAGCACAGAAAACCAAACAGGAAACCCTTAGCAGAACCATAGAAAGGGAAGCACAATTTAATTTTTTATTTGTGAATCTCCAATGTGTGCAAAGGCCACTTAGAGCTCTGACTGGGAACTCCGTGGTGGAAGCATGCTAGTGACTTCCCTAATAAATGCTTATGGTGCTGACTTGAGGAAGATAAAAGTGGTTGGACTATGCCCAGAGAAGTCCTAAGGGGGGAGATTAAAAGATTATTCAGCCCTTGATCGGGGAAACACCAAATGCAATACAAAACCACCCAGTGCCCTATCCTTGGAAATTCTGGAGGAGATAGAAAAAGGCAATACTCCTACTAGGATACTTTTTTGGAGAAGGAAAAACTACCTAGCACCCAGAATGAGGAAACCTGGAAAGGGATAGAAGACCACCCAGTTCCTAACCTGTGGAGTTTTAGAGCCTCAAGTAGTGGAGTCCCATGAGAGAATATAAAACTACCCAGTACCCCCCCAGAAGGAAGCCTCAAGGGGGACAGAAGACCATTTGATGCAAAGAGCTCTCTGACTGAATACATTGAAACCTGCCAAAGCTCTGAGTCAAGATACATCAAGTGGAAGTTATCAAAAGAAATCCAGGTATATGAGATTGGGACTAATAAGAACCTCATAACTCTGATCCAGTGGTGTAGGAGGGGAAAACACTAGTCCCAGGCAGTGTCATAATTCAGGAAGTAAGGCTTGAAAAAGAAAGAGACACAATAAGATACAAACAATAGAGATATGTTGTGGAGAAAAGGATGCTTAAGGCACAAACCCAGAAGAAGAGAAAAACTCCACATCGTTCACATATAAAGCCTTAACGAAAACTTCAGTTTTATCACAATCTCTTTAGAAATTCCTAAATGAAGGTAGAATGTTAAAAAATATGTAAATGAAATGCGATTAAGAATTATTGGGCCAGATGGAAACCATGTCAAAATCAAATGACTGGATATCATATTTCCAGAAATCATAAATAAAAACTGCCCAGATTTAGTAGGAGTAGAGAGCAAATGAACATTGAAAGAATCTGATGGTCACTTCCCGAAGCATCAAAATAAAAACCTCCAGGAACATTATAGTCAAGCTTCCAGGTCAGTAGCAATAAATAAGGAACTCAAGTACCCAAAAGCCACGCTCACTATTGTACAAGATTTGGCAGCAATGATTAGAAAAAGGGTGACAACATAAACAAATTAAAGGAGAAAGAAGAAACCACTTTGAAGGGAAGAGTTCATAAACAAAGGATATGGAGGATGAGAAAGGCTAAATTCAACAATTTTGATTATAGGATTAAATTTCTTTTTGCACAAGCCAAGCCAATGGTAAGTAAGGGAATAATCTTTGAAGCAAATTTCTCTGATAAAGGTTTAGTATAGCAGATATAGAAGGGACTGATTCAAATTTATATTAACAAGAGCCATTCCCCAACACTTAAATAGTCAAAAGTTATATTAACAGGCAGATGGCCAAGGGAAAGGGTAACTAAACGTCAACAAACAGATGAAAACAATCTTCCAAATCAGTAATAGATAGAGAAATGCTACTGAAACAATTAAAATTCCACCTAACGTATCAGATTGGCAAAGCCAGTAACAACAATAATGAAAATATGTCAAATATTGGTAGGGCTGTGGGGAAAAAGGGACATGCAGGGACTGCAGGTGGATTTGTGAATTGATCTCGTTATTCTTTTTTTTTCCTTGATAATTTTTTTTAATTTTTAATTTTTTAAATTTTTTAATTTATTTAACATATTTAGTTTTCAGCATTGATTTTCACAAGAGTTTGAATTACAAATTTTCTCCCCATTTCTACCCTCCCCCCCACTCCAAGATGATGTATATTCTGGTTGCCCTGTTCCCCAGTCAGCGCTCCCCTCTGTCACCCCACTCCCCTCCTATCTCCTTTTCCCTTCCTTTCTTGTAGGGCAAGATAAATTTCTATGCCCCATTGACTGTGTATCTTATTTTCTAGTTGCATGCAAAAACATTTTTTTGTTGTTTTTGAACATCTGTTTTTAAAACTTTGAGTTCCAAATTCTCTCCCCTCTTCCCTTCCCACCCACCCTCCCTAAGAAGTCAAGCAATTCAACATAGGCCACACGTGTATCATTATGTATAACCCTTCCACAATACTCATGTTGTGAAAGACTAACTATTTTGCTCCTTCCCAACCTATCACCCTTTACTGAATTTTCTCCCTTGACCCTGTCCCCTTTTGAAAGTGTTTGTTTTTGACTACCTCCACCCCCATCAGCCCTCCCCTCCGTCATCCCCGCCCCCATTTATTTTTATCTTCTTCCCTCTTCTTTCCCTGTGGGGTAAGATTCCCAATTGGATGTGCATGGTATTCCCTCCTTAGGCCAAATCTGATGTGAGCAATGTTCACTCATTCCCCCCGCATCCGCCCTCTCCCCTCCTCCCACAGAACTGCTTGCTCTTGCCTCCTTTATGCGAGATAATCCACCCCATTCTATCTCTCCTTATCTCCCTCTCTCAGTATGTTCGTCTCTCATCCCTTAATTTGATTTTATTTCTTTTAGATATCATCCCTTCATCGTCAACTCACCCAGTGTCCTCTCTCTCTCTCTCTCTCTCTCTCTCTCTCTCTATATATATATATATATATATATAGATAGATAGATAGATAGATATAGATATATACATACATACATTCACCCATATATATACATAAAACCAATTTGTGTGGCATGAAGCAAAAACTTAGAGTTTTTTAAAATGGAATTTCTTTTATTAGACTAATAGTTTTTTTTTTCCCATTTTTTGTTTCTCCCTGCTTCATCAGGAACATGTTAGTTCATCAAAAACAATTTGAGAGATAGTCTTTTCCATTTACTTTGCTACATTGGGAATTTCCTACTTTTTTAGTTACTCATTAATTTCCTTTGAATTCTCCATTTGCTTTGGATATAATTATTTGTAGTAGTTTATGAAAATTATATTTATTGCCTCTGTTGTTCATTTTAAAAATTAATACTTTGTTTTTCCTCCTTTACTTTGATAGGTTTATTAATGGACATTCTAAAAAAATCTAGCTCTTTTTTCTATTTTTTTTAGTCTTTTGATTTCCAAGCTTCCCAGTTTCTCCACTAATTTTCTACCTTTTTAAAAATACTTTTTGAGGGTTTATAATTTTTTTTGAGGGGAGGGGTTAGTGTATTAAGCTGCATGCTCAGTTTACTGCTTCCCTCTTTTTTTCTTCATAAGCATTTTTAGAGATTAAGAAAATCCTCATTTGGAGATGTCTTAGCTTGGTCCCATGATTTTGAGACGTTGCTGCACTGTTGTTATTACCATCAATGGAATTATTTATTGTCTCTATAATTTGTTCTGGCATAAGCTCCTTATTCAGAATGGGGAGCAACTTGACCCCTCTTGGCTAAATCAGCTCGCCTTTACCCGTTTCTTTCTGAGATCCTTCAAAAGTGACCTTAGGATTGGACGAGAACACTCTGTCTGTTCTTGGCTCTATTCCTGCCACAGAAGAGGCATTTGGAGGACTTGGGGGACTCCAAGTGCTCTGCAAAAAAAGATGCATGGGATAGTCACAGCAGTGGAAAAGGGCTTGGAATAACCAACGGAAAAAGGTTTTATAAAAGAATGTAATTCCTTATCCCAAGGTAGGAAAATGATACACTTTGGTGATTACTTCCTTACAGTTTGACATCAGTGCATACACCCATTAAAAATGTTCCTAAGTTTGAAAATAGAAATTTCAGTATGGAGGAATACTTTCATAAATGAGCTTTCCTAAGAAGATTTCTTTTCTAAGTTTTTTTTTGCTCCTTGACTAAATGTTTTGTTGCTATTGGTGGTGATAGTTTGCTTTATTTACATTAAGACAGGCTGGTGTGTGGGGGCTACTTTCAGAGTGTTCCTACCTGGACTTGGGTCAATGGACTAGACACTGGGAAGGATAAAATACTTTATTGCAAGATCCCTTGTTGCCTCTTTGGAGGAAAAAAAACCAGATGTGTGAATATATACAAATACATGTGCATTAAACTCTAACATGTTTAAATTCATTGGAATTCTGTCATCATTGCAACATGAAACCAGCAGAACCAGGAAAATGTTGTACACAGTAATGGCACTTCTGTACAATGATCAACCATGAATGACTTAGCTATTCTCAGCAATACAATGATCCAAGACAATTCTGAAGGACTTTCGATGAAAATGCTATCCATTGCCTGAGAAAGAACTGATGGTGTCTGAAGGCAGATTGAAGCACACTTTTTAAAACTTTCTTTATTTTTTGTTTCTGTTTTCTTTTACAACATGATTAATATGGAAATATGTTTTGTGTGACTACTCAGGCATAAACTATATGAAATTGCTTGCTTTCTCAATGAGGGGTCATGGAGGGAAAGAAAGAACTGTCAACTCAAAAGTTAAAATAACAAATGTTAAAAAATTTTACATGTAGTTAGGGAACACAAAATACTAAATTTTAAAAACAGAATAAAAATTATAAAGAAAAAAAATTCTATTTTCATTACTATCCTATTCTTATTGTCATCTTTTTTATGGTATTCAGATAGAAACAATCCAGGAATGAGTAGTTATTTCACTGCTATTAATTTCTATTTCATATTCTATAATTTAATGCACTGGTATATGAAATAGCTTTTTATAGTAGTTGCTGCAATTAGTATCACTATTAGTATTATCAGTTTATCAGGCATTTTTGTCATGGTATTCCTATCCAGAAGGTCATCTGGCTGGAATTCCTTTCACCTCCTGGATTTCCAGGTTTCTTTCTTTCTTTTTTCATCTAGCTACACAGTTTGGCATCCTCCCTTTTCCTTCCCCTCCCCCTCCTTATCATCCTTGGTCCCAATGCTGCCTGCTGCACCAAGAACACTATCTTCCTTGAGAAGGGGATGACATTTGTCAGGTAAAACTGCATGTAGACCTGCACTCCTAAGCCCACATCACCAGAGAAGTTCACCATGTTAGAATGGACTGATTCATTTTTTATCCATGACAACATGTGGTTTCCATATATGTGTGTATGTATATATATACATATATCTATATCTATATACATACACACACACACACACACACACACACACAAATATATATATATATATATATATATATATATGTATATATATATATATATATATATATATAGGCGCTATAGACGAGTTTAGGCCACCATATCAGAACATTCATCTAACATCTTACTATACTTTATGCTGGATGTCAAAACCCCTGAATTTTAACCTCAAATCTAGAAAATTCACAATGATTACAAAAGGTCAGGAAGGCAAAAAGCATTTATTAAGTGCCTACTATGTGTTAGTCATTGTGCTAAGCACTTTAGAAATATTAACTCACTGATCTTTGCAACAACCATGAGGGGTAGTCACTTTTATGATCAACATTTTATGTTTAAGGAAATTGTGATAGAACAGTTAAGAGACTTTCCAAGGTCACATAGCTAGTAAGCGTCAGATCAGATTTGAACTCAGGTCTTCCTATCTCTAGACCCAGCACTCTATCTCCTACACCACCTCACTGCATGCACATACCATACTAAATGCAGATTTATCCAGCCTTAACTAGATGGCTTCTAGTGGTGGGTGGCTGGAGTAGAGAGTATTGGAGCCCCTCCTAAGTGAGCTGATGCTGCTTTTAGAAATGCCTTGCCTCCTATAACAAACCTAAATTTATTTCCTCTCATCTTCTACCTGTTTTTCCTTGTTCTGTCCTCTGAGACAAAGTATAACAAGTGTAATAACTCTTGTAAATAATAACTTTCCAAATATTTAAATACAGGTTGTATACCTTCATTGCCTCCCTACTCCAACCGCCAACAAAGTCGTCTTTTCCACAAGCTAAATATGCTCAAGTCATACATGCATCTTCATCCAGCAAGCTCTCAAGACCCTTCACTATCCTGATAGCACCTCCTTCCAGATTTTTTCACAATGACTCAATGTCTTTTCTAAGATAATTTATCCCAGTGATTATGTTTTTGCTTACAGGTGCTGGCCTATCTGTTTTTCCCTGATTTGAGCATTCTAATTCTTGCCTTTATACCTTTACACAAGCTGACATATAGACCTGGAATACACACACTCTCTCTCCCTCCTAAAGTTCCTTCAGCTCAGGGCTTATCTTTGTACTTGTTGAATCATCCCAGTGGAGTGTTAGCTACTTGAAAGCAGAGACTGTTCTTTGGTTTTCTTTTCCCACACAATGCTAATCCTATTGTCTTATTAACAGTATGTAATTAATACACGCTTTTTGGACTGGATTGTTTAATTATAAAATCCCTGACTGCAGTTTTACAGTCATAGGTGACATTTTTTGGACACCTGACCAGGTTGGCAAATGGAGACTGTGCTTGTATCTATGCAAAGAAAAAAAATGAACATTGATATAGAACAGTAAGAAGGGACCTTACATTCCATCTAATTCAATTCCATCACTAACGGATGAGGAGACTGAGACCCAGAGAGGCTAAATGACTAGCCCCAGGTCATTGCTGTTATTCAGTTATTTCCATCATATCTGACTCTGTTACCCCATTTGGGGTTTCTTGGCAAAGATACTGGAATGGTTCATAGTACATGGTCACAAAGGTGGTCAGTGATAGAGCTAGAATCAAGACCAAGGCCCGCTGACTCTAGATCCAATGTTTCTCCCTCCTACCTGTCATGACCTCTCCTTGAGGCACTCTATTCTTGATCTCCATATGCTCAAACATGTTAAAAGTGTTTTTATTGTGAAAGGGTTTCCCAAATGCCCCTCATAATACTTCTTATACATCAGCTGCACAGTAACAAATGTACAGGGAGCTCTTATTTTGAGATTTAATGACTTCATTCTCTGATCCCAACAGTCCACTCTGTTGGCCCCATCCATTGTGCAGAGCCCATACATGCACTGCTGTAGATTGACTCTTTTGCTCTTGGGAACCTTTCTAATGACAATTCCTTGCCTTTACAGTCATCATTGTGATAGAAAGCCTGATATGTTTTGAAATTTTTGGCACAGTAATCACTTTTGTTATTGCTGGCAGAATTAAAATCGAGCTTCAGTGAATTATGTTATAAATAAAAAAATCTACCTCACTCTATTGGGAGTAATATGCCCTACACAAATCCAGGCTAACATTTCAATGGAATTGTTAATCAGGGACTATTTATGGCTGCACCTGCTCTTATTTGTACATGAAGCTGTGTAATCACCATCAGTTCTTCCAGATCGTGGCAGCCAATAACCATTAATGTACCAGAAGGGCAATTAAAGAGAATCCCCATCTGTTCTAGGATAGTAGGGGAGAAAGATTAGATGGAATGCAAAGGTCACCAAGGGAATCAATGGGGCCACCACAAAGCTGGAACTTGAGAGATCTTGAATACATGAATGACCATCCCTTTCCATCTTCCTCAAAGACCTTCATTTCCCTATGATGAACAAGAACGTCAGACCAAGACAAAGTCATAGGCAGCCCCAATATGACAGTCCATCCTAATTCATTATTATTAATTAATTAAAGAAACAGATTGGGGATGGGGATGGAGTTTTCATCATGAACTCCAAGACCAATATGGAAGATTATTTCCAGCTAGGTGGTTCAGTGGATAGAGTGCCAGGCCTACAGTCAGGAAGATATCTCCTTCAGTTCAAATATGGCCTCAGACATTTACTAGCTGTGCAACCCTGGGCAAGTCACTTAACCCTGTTCACTTCCTCATCTGAATTTACAGATGAGTTTCCTCATCTGTAAAATAAGCAGAAGGAAATGGCAAATCACTCCATCTGCCAAGAGAATCTCAAATGAGGTCATGAAATATTGGGTGTGACTATAAAAAATGACTAAACAATAAATTCAAAATGAAATTTACTTGTTATCTTTAAAAAAGAAAACAGAAAAGAGACGTTCACTTTCAAGAGGTTTTCTAAAAAGATTTTTCTACCAATGATTTCTCCATTCTGTAGGAGGGAATGACAACAGAACCCTCATAGAGTCCTTTCATCAGTTTCTGAGTCCCATAGCTTCCATCTGCATAGCATATTTATCATCTGTTCTCTCTTTTTATTAGCAAATGTCTGGGCCATTTTTGTAGGCTTTGATTGTCTTCATACCTCTACTTTCTTAACCATCTCACCAATTCTTCATAATAATAAGTCTCCTTAGTATTAAATCCAGTTATGTCACATTGAAAAAAAGAACATGCCACTATTTCCACACCAATGCAGTGCTAGTACATGGTTTAACAACCAGCTCTTTGAAAAAAATGTACACAGGACACACTTTTCTGCTGAATATGCGTTATTGATACTTTCTCCATCGCTTACACCCAATCAACAGTACAATAAATCAAGGCAAAATTAATAGCATTTGTCTATTTCCAAGATATAAATGCTAAAAATTTAACAATAGGCTCCCTAAACCTAATTCAAGCTGGCTCCAGTGCACCATTGTTATACACCTTTGTTCACACAGTCCCTGATAGCTAGAATGCTGTTTACCTGTGGATAAAAGAGACAGCATTTATAAATTGCTTTAAATTTCACAAAGTGCTTTACTGATGTCATTTCATTTGAAGCTCACACCCATCCTATGGGGTACGTGCTGTTACTATCTCTATTTGACAAATGAGGAAACTGAGGCTGTAGGTGCTCAATACCACTTCTTAACCTGCAGGGGGGAAAGAAACTGAACACAGCATCATTATAATGACCAAGTCTGGCCCCATAAATTTATGAGAAAAATGTAGATTTCTTCCTTCTTTGCTGAGGTAGAGGGCTATGGATGTGGGACACTGCTTATATAATCAGTCTTGGTAATCTGTGGGTTAGTTGTCTTCACTGTTTTTCTTCTTCTCTCAAAAGAAAATCATTTATATTACAAAGAAGGGCTCTTTTGTTAGGAGATGGGGGAGGTATTAATTCAAGAGTGAAGGTGATGTAAAACATTGACAAAATAAAATTTAAAGTTAAAAATATAATGACCAATATTGGTTCAGTTGTGTGGGGGGAAGCAAGCAAACATCCTTTCAGTCTCCAAATGGGAAAAAGACAAAGATGGAAAGTGACGGACTTTTCTTCTGAGTCAATATATCAGGTAGTTTCCTTAGGTGGCTTTTTACATAAAGGTTCTTTGAGGGGTACATGGTGTGAAGTGATCAATGAGTCAAAAGCAAATGACCCAGGAGGGTCCAAAAGAAGAACTTCTGCTTAGTTGCCATCTTGACCTCTAATGAGGAACTCAATGACACACACAGGCATTTTATGTGTGTGTGCACACATACACACACAAGCATATTTATACCTACACATATGTATGTCTAAATGTGTTTGCATCTGTATATAAATGCACTGTCCCCACTTCTTCCCCTCTCACTCACTTTTTCCCCATCAAATGAAATATTTTACTGCGTGATCCTATTTTTAAATCATCACAAACTTTGTAACAATGACAAAAATCCAAATACTTGAGCATGACAGTTTAAATCGCATGCTAAACAATTTTTCTGTTTCATTAATGCAGAGCCTCCTGTTATGGACATTTAGCTCCTTTCACCAATGCAAATGAACTCCTCTATATCATGGGAGCTTAAAGAGTTAGTTAGTTGCTTGATACAGTGGGATGTTAACCTGACAAGCAGGCTCTTGGACTCATCAATTAACAGCAATTCTTCCCTTAATTGCTCAATCAATGGTCTTTTCTCTTCCTTTTCTTTTTTAATTCAGTAGAAGACAGTCTTTATTTCACCCCATAAAAATGTGCAGAATAAGGTACAAAAGTCAAAGGAGATCATAAACTGATACAGAAAATGAACAAAGCCCTCACAGCAGTTCCCCTGAAAAGGACTTGAGTTGGGCGTTATCAATGGGCCAAAACTTTCACATTCTCATGAATTCCTAGGCCTCCCACAGAGTCCAGTACAGTCCTTTACAGACCCAGAGGGTTTCCCACAGTGTGGTTTCTGAGAGGAAAGCAGCCATTCCTGGGGCCTAAATGAAACATGAGTCCCTTCCCATTGGACTTGCCCAACTGAATCACTCAAATAGCAAGGATTGCAATGCCTCAATCTCTCCCTGTCCCCTGCCTAGAGAAGGGCTTTGGATTTAGTCCTTCAGCAAGTCACCACATGACATTTATTAGGCAATTGCTATGTATCAGACACTGAGCTAAGCACTGAGCATACAGGCATACTGAAGGAAACATAACTCCTGCCATCAAAAAGCTTACATGCTAACGAGGGAAGATAAGACATAAAAGAGGGCAGGCTGCAAAGACTGGGTCTTTGGGGAGGTACCCATGTGTGGTCATGGTGCCAAAGTACAGAGAGTCAGAGGAAAAGCAAGGAGAGGAATGGAGGATGGCTAGCCTTGGCTCTTCCTCCAAATGGATGTTCCATGAGGAACTTACCAGTATGAGAAGGAGGCAGAAAGACCCTTTTCTCCATCCTCAACCCTTTTGATCTCTGCAGTATTTGACCCTGCTGACCACCCTCTCCTCCTGGATCTCTGCCTCTCACTGGATTTTCATGATGTTGCTGCATCATACTTTTCTTCTTCATTTTAAAAATTTTATCATTTTTATTTAATATTTTAGTTTTCAACATTGATTTCCACAGGATTTTGAGTTACAAATTTTCTCCCCATTTCTACCCTCCTCCCCATTCCAAGATGGCATATATCCTGATTTCCTCTTTCCCCAGTCAGCCCTCCTCTCTTTCACCCCACTCCCACCCCATCCTTTTCCCCTTACTTTCTTGTAGGGCAGGACAGATTTTTATGCTCCATTCCCTATATATCTTGTTTCCCAGCTGTATGCAAAACACAACTCTTTTTTTTTAAGGAACTGCTTTTAAAATTTTGAGTTCCAAATTCTCTCCTCTCTTCCCTTCCCACTCACCCTCCCTAGGAAGGCAAGCAATTCAACATAGATCACACATGTATTATTACATAAAACACTTCCACAATGCTCATGTTGTGAAAGGCTAACTATATTTTCTTCCATCCTACCTTGTCCCACTTTATTCAATTTTCTCCCTTGACCCTGTCCCTTTTCAAAAATGTTTGCTTTTGATTACCTCCTCACCCTATCTGCCCTCCCTTCTATCATCCCACCCCTTTTTTTATCCCCTTCCCTTTACTTTCCTGTGGAGTAAGATATCCAATTGAGTGTATATGTTATTCTCTCCTTAGGTTGAATCCGAGGAGAGTAAGATTCACCCATTCCCCCTCACCTGCCCCCTCTTCTCCTCCAGTAGAACTGCTTTTTCTTGCAACTTTTATGTGAGATAAATTACTCCATTCTATCTCTTCCTTTCTCCTTCTCTCAATATATTCCTCTCTCACCCATCAAATTTATTTCATTTATTTTAGATATCATCTCTTCATATTCAACTCATCCTGTGCCCTCAGTCTATATTCCCTTCAACTCCCCTGATACTGAGAAAGGTCTGTAAGAAATGGGAGGAGGAGTTTTGTTTCCACAGAACTATAAGGTGTGCTTCCCCACCCTCCCCCACCCCAGCTTTAGCGGAGACCAGGCCTCAAGGTTGGTCAGGTGAGAGGTCAGAGGCTTGTACCCATGTGCATACTTTTTGAGAAGGCAGTCTAGGGAATTAGAGAGGCCAAACCCACTTGAACCTGTTCAAGCTTATCTAGGGTCTGGTCTTGGTCAAGAATCCAGGCCTACTGATTAGCATCATTTGCATATGTTAAAGAGGGAAAGTAGGGGAAGTAAAAGAATATAGTTTAATACAAGGAAAATTTAATTAACTTCACTTTTGCTTCTGTATCCTTATTATCCTATTTATATAAACTGTATAACCTAGGAAAACTATGTAAAAAACAAAGATTGTAAACTAACCGTGACTCTAGCAGGAGTGGAGGGAATGGTTACCCCTGCTCCTGCAGCTGTATCAGTGTGAGTGTTCCCACGAGCACTACACCCGCTCTCTCGGGGAGTGTAATAAAATGCCTTCCTCTGCCCACTCTGGTCCTGAGTTCTTTGGGTGTGAATGGGCAAATCACATGGATTTTCCTAAGGTCAAGTGAAGGGAAGCAACAGGCAGCGGAATCTCGCCAGGCTTACTCCTGGATCTTGTCTTGGGATGTCCTGTGATCCCCACTGTGGTGTTAAGAGGGCTACCACTCTGGATTCCCTTGGGGAACCCTGTGGTCTGCACGGCCTTCTTAAGGGGACATCACATGGGACTTCCGGCCCTGTCTCGGGAGCCTTGTGATCTTACTGCCATCCTAAGGGGCCATCACTTGGGTCTTCCTTAGGGTCTGACCCCTAGGAGGCCCTGTGATCCCCACAGATTAAGGGATGGCTACCACTTGGTCTTCCTCTGGGAGTCCTGTGGTCTGTACAGCCTTCCCTAGGGACTATCACAGGGTTCTTCTTCAGGACTTTGGCCCTGCCTAGGAAGTCCAGTGATCCCCAAAACCACGTTTCTCACAGGTCTCACGACTTGCAAACGTCATCTTTCCTTGTAGGAATGTAAACAAAACAGTTCAACTTTAGTAAATACTTTATGAATTCTCTTTCTTGTTTACTTTCTCATGCTTCTCTTGATTCTTGTATTTGAAATTTTTTTATTCAGCTCTAGTCTTTTCATTGAGAAAACTTGAAAGTCCTCTATTTTATTGAAAATCCATATTTTGCCTTGGAGCATTATACTCAGTTTTGCTGAGTAGGTGATTCTTGGTTTTAATCCTAGCTCCTTTGACCTCTGGAATATCATATTCCAAGCCCTTTGATCCCTTCATGTAGAAGCTGTTAGATCTTGTATTATTCTGATTATGTTTCCACAATATTCAAATTATTTCTTTCTGGCTGCTTGCATTATTTTCTCCTTGACCTGAAAACTCTGGAATTTGGTGACAATATACCTAAGAGTTTCCTTTTTGGGATATTTTTCTTTTTTTTTTTAGAGGGAATTTTCTTTTTTTAAATTATTTACTTAATTTATTTAATATATTTGGTTTTCAGCATTAATTTTCACAAGAGTTTGAATTACAAATTTTCTCCCCATTTCTACCCTCCCCCCACTCCAAGATGGCATATATTCTGGTTGCCCTGTTCCCCAGTCAGCCCTCACTTCTGTCACCCCACTCCCCTCCCATCCCCTTTTCCCTTCCTTTCTTGTAGGGCAAGATAAATTTCTATGCCCCATTGCCTGTGTATCTTATTTTCCAGTTGCATGCAAAAGCTTTTTTTGTTGTTTTTGAACATCTGTTTTTAAAACATTGAGTTCCAAATTCTCTCCCCTCTTCCCTTCCCATCCACCCTCCCTAAGAAGTCAAGCAATTCAACATAGGCCACATGCATATCATTATGTATTACCCTTCCACAATACTCATGTTGTGAAAGACTAACTATACTTTGCTACTTCCTAACCTATCCCCCTTTATCCAATTTTCTCCCTTGACCCTGTCCCTTTTCAAAAGTGTTTGTTTTTGATTACTTCCACCCCCATCTGCCCTCCCTTCTATCATCCCCCCTTTTTATCTTCTTCCTCCTTTTTTCCTATGGGGTAAGATACCCAATTGAGTGTGTATGGTATTCCCTCCTCAGGTCAAATCTGATGAGAGCAAGATTCACTCATTCCCCCTCACCTGTCTTCTCTTCTCTTCCTATAGAACTGCTTTTTCTTGCCACTTTTATGTGAGATAATTTACCCCATTCTATCTCTCCCTTTCTCCCTCTCTCAATATATTACTCTCTCATCCCTTAATTTGATTTTATTTCTTTTAGATATCATCCCTTCATCTTCAACTCACCCTTTGCCCTCTCTCTACATATACACATACATATATACATACATACACACACATATACATATATATATACATACACACACATATATACATATATATGCATATTCCCTTCAGCTACCCTAATACTGAGGTTTCATGAATCATACTTGTCATCTTTCCATGTAGGAATGTAAACAAAACAGTTCAGCTTTAGTAAGTCCCTTGCAATTTATTTTTCTTGTTCTTTTTCTTGATTACCTTTTCATGCTTCTCTTGATTCTTGTGTTTGAAAGTCAAATTTTCTATTCAGCTCTGGTCTTTTCACTGAGAAAGCTTGAAAGTCCTCTATTTTATTGAAAATCCATATTTTGCCTTGGAGCATGATACTCAGTTTTGCTGGGTAGGTGATTCTTGCTTTTAATCCTAGCTCCATTGACCTCCGGAATATCGTATTCCAAGCCCTTCGATCTCTTAATGTAGAAGCTGCTAGATCTGGGGTTATTCTGATTATGTTTCCACAATACTCAAATTGTTTCTTTCTGGCTACTTGCAATATTTTCTCCTTGATCTGGGAGCTCTGGAATTTGGTGACAATATTCCTAGGAGATTTCTTTTTGGGATCTATTTGAGGAGGTGATCGGTGGATTCTTTCAATTTCTATTTTGCCCTGTGGCTCTAGAATATCAGGGCAGTTCTTCTTGATAATTTCTTGAAAGATGCTGTCTAGGCTCTTTTTTTGATCATGGCTTTCAGGTAGTCCAATAATTTTTCAGTTATTTCTCCTGGATCTATTTTCCAGGTCAGTGATTTTTCCAATGAGATATTTCACATTGTCTTCCACTTTTTCATTCCTTTGGTTCTGTTTTATAATATCTTGATTTCTCATCAAGTCACTAGCTTCCACTTGCTCCAATCTCATTTTGAAGGTAGAATTTTCTTCAGTGGTCTTTTGGACCTCCTTTTCCATTTGGCTAATCTGCCTTTCAAGGCATTCTTATCATTGGCTTTTTGGAGCTCTTTTGCCATTTGAGTTAGTCTATTTTTTAAGGTGTTATTTTCTTCAGTATATTTTTCAGTATTTTTTGGGTCTCCTTTAGCAAGTCATTGACTTGTTTTTCATTGTTTTCTTGCATCCTTCTCATTTCTCTTCCCAGTTTTTCCTCTACTTCTCTCACTTGCTTTTCCAAATCCTTTTTGAGCTCTTCCATGACCTGAGACCAGTTCATGTTTTTCTTAGAGGCTTTTGATGTAGGCTCTTTGATTTTGTTGACTTCTTCTGGCTGTATGTTTTGGTCTTCTTTGTCACCAAAGAAAGATTCCAAAGTCTGAGACTGAATCTGGGTGTGTTTTCGCTGTGTGGCCATATTCCCAGACAACTTACTTGACCTTTGAGTTTTTCAGCAGGGTATGACTGCTTGTAGAGTGAAGAGTACTATGTTCCAAGCTTGGGGGGTGGGATATGCTGTTGATTTCAGAGCTATTACAGCCAGCTCTGCCACACCAGCACTCCTCCTTCCCCAAGAACCCCCAACTCGAACCGGACTTAGATTCTCACCAGACTCTCCACTCCTGCTCTGATCTGCCACTTAATTCCTCCCACCAAGTGGGCCTGGAGCCATAAGCAACTTCAGCTGTAGTTCTGTAGCTGCCCCACCTCCGCTGCCCCTGGGGCAGTAGCTGAACCACGAACTCTATCATCCTGTCCCCAGAAGCTTTTCCTACTAACCTTCTCTGTTGTCTTTGGTGTTTGTGGGTTGAGAAGTTTGGTAACTGCCACAGCTCACTGTCTCATGACCCCAAGGCCTGTTCTGGCTGGCTGATTCGAGGTCTGGTCTGTCTCGGTGGTGCGGCCCATGCTGGGCTGCCCTTCCCCCTCAGCACCAGGTGATAGACCCTTCCCAGTGATCACCAGCCTCTCCTGGGCTGAAGACCTGTTTCCCTCTGCTATTTTGTGGGTTCCACAGCTCTAGAATTTGTTCAGAGTCATATTCTCCTGGTGTTTGGAGGGACTTGGGGGAGAGCTTACACAAGTCCCTGCTTTCCAGCTGCCATCTTGGCTCTGCTCTGCTCGCCCCCCCCCCCATAGTATTCTTCTACTTGTCTGTCTGTGCTCCTTTGCAAGAGTTATCCTGGTCCCACCCACTAGACATGGTATATCCCTAGGCTCCATCCTGGGTACCTCTTCATCATTCTCTTTACTCTTTCTCTTACTTGACTTTTAATTTATCTCCCTTGACACCCCTGGACTGCACTATCATTTCTATGGGAATAATTCTCAAATCCTTCTCTTTCCCCTGAGTTATAGTACTGTTTCTCCAGCTGCCTGCTGGACAGCTCTACCTGGGCGCTGCTCAGTTACTCAACCTCTATAGATCTCCAAGGGAACTCATGATCTTTCCCCCATGTCTACTATATCTCCTCACTTCCCTATTTCTGCCAAGGGTACTATCATTCTTCAAGGTACCTACATCCACAATCTAGGCTGTTTGTTGTTATTCAGTTGTTTCAGTCATGTCTGACAGTTCACATCCCCATTTGGGGTTTTCTTGGCAAAGATATTGGAGGGGGTTACCATTTTCTTCTCCAGCCCATTCTACAGATGAGGAAACTAAGGAAAGCAGGGTTAAGCGACTTGCCCAGGGTCACACAACTAGTAAGTAACTGAGGCCAGATTTGAACTCAGGAAGATGAGTCTTCCTGACTCTAGGCCTGGCACTCTATCCTTTATGCTACTTAGCTGCCCTCAAAATCTAGGAGTCATCCTCAACTCTTTAACTCACCATATCCAATCCATTTCAAAGCTTTAGTGATATTATCTCCATATCACCTCTTTCTTGTACCCCTTGTCATCACATCACTCACATCACTCACAACCATACTGGTTGAGGTCCTCATTACTTTGGACTTGGATTCTTGTAAGAGCTGCCACTAGTTTTCCTCATCTAGTCTGTTCACTCTGCGTCCTGTCTGGCACATGGCTATCACACAGACAGTTCTGAAGCGCAGGTGTGCTGATGCCAGCAGACCCTACAATGCTCTGGGGGCCAGCTGACTCCAGACCACCTTCGCAGGCCTAATACACATCAGTGTAAACACAAGCTGGACAACATGCTCATCTTCATACACCACATTCCTACTTCCATGCTTGTGTACAAGTGTTCCCTCAAGCCTGGGATGCACTCTATTTTCACCTTTGGCTCGCTAAATGCCTAGTTTCCCATAAGCATAGTTAAATCACCAAGCACTTAGTAAACACGTACCATGTACGAGGCTCTGTAATAAGTACTGGATACACAAAGAAAGGCAAAAACAGTCCCTCACGTCAGAAGGCACCCAGTAAATATCTAATTCCTTTAAGAGATATTTTCTGGTTTCCCCAGGTCTTAGTTTCCTCCTCTCACCAAATTACTCTGGATTCTTTCTGTGTTATTTCATAAATCCTGGGTAACATAGATTTCTAATTACCTTCCAAATTATATGAGAGTAATGAATCAGCATGGGGAAAGTTTAAAAAATGTGTGTAGGCGTACATTTACCAGAGTCCTCAGGTTTCAGTTTCCTTTGCTCTAGAAAAGACTTCTTTCCCTGGGTTTTGTGCACTTTGGGTAGAAAAGTGATGGCCATCTATGTTCCATTTTGGATTTTCCACCTAAGAATCCAAAGGAGAGTGGTCAGCCCAGCAGGGTGGAGCAAAGTGAGAAGTGAGTTGGCTCCCGGAGAACTCTGGGGGGATACAAAGAATCCTCCCCCAATACTGTGTATCTGGTGTCTGGAAATGGTGGAGCAGAGGCAGAAAAGGATAGACAAGATGAGAGGGTGACAAATGTTCCATAAGCCAGTCACACAGTGAGAAAAGGAGGCTCAAATTCCGGGACCTCCCAGCTCAGAATGCAGAGTCCCTAATAAATACTGGTGGGTAAGAAACCTCAGGCTTGCCAAGCTGTTGGCCTTCTTCTCTGACCCTTCCCTTCTCCATGGTGGGCAGGAATGAGAGAAGACAAGTCAATTCTGCTACAGCAAACCCTGAAGCTTGGAACTCAAAAGCTGTTAAAGCATGTTTCCTAGGCTAGGCTACTTTACTGTCCTTCCAAAGGAATCCCTTATCACATTTCGATAAATTTACAAGGCCATTAAGGGAAAAAGAGTAAATTTTCAGTGTCTATAGATGAAAGGAGGAAGGAAGGGAAAGAGGGAGAGGGAGAAAGAGAGAAAACATGAGAGACAGAGGCAGTGACACAGAGATAGAGAAACAGAGACAGAAAGGTTACAAATGTGAGAACTAGTAACTAAGCAAAAGTGAAAGGATTTTAGGCAATATTGAACATATTCCAGGTCATACCCTTACATCAGCCAGGAGGGGCCAAGTTTCCTCATGAGTATTGAGGTGGCCTTCTGTGGAGCAGAAGGGGAGACTGGGATCACACAGAAAAGCCCTCCATGGGCATGGCCTCTCCTCTACTACAGCCATTTTGTCCATGTCTAGAGAGCAGTGCTACCAGTTGCAAAAACATATGATATACCTCCAATTTGGTTAGTTAAGTAATTATGAGTAAGCCTGCTATTCTTAGTGGAGTTCAGCAAGCAGGGGAAGAAGCCAGATGTGATTAGCCAGAAGTTTCGAACTGGGCCACACGAATGTCTAACATAGCCTTGTGTAGAGCTGAGCCTCTGTATCTATCCCAGTACAATGAACACTCCCTGAGGGCAGGGGCTAGGCCACTTCCTTGCTTAGCCTGCTTAGCCCAGTACCTGGCCTAGAGGAGGAATTCAATAACTGTTCATGGATTCATTGATTAACTGGTTACTGCAGGTGATCATATGGTTACTCCCATTCTGGGTATGTGCCTGAATCTTTTGCCTCTGCATACAGTAAGAGCTCAATATTTGCTTTATAAATTAATGACATATTAACTCTTGGGCTTATCCATCTCCAGAATCTGCAGCTCTTTCCTTCCAAAGGAGAAATGCAAGTTCTCATCTCAGAATCAGTTAAGAAATGCTTTCTAAGTGCTGAAAATCAGTCAATAGGCACACACATCTAATAGGCACCTGCTGTGTACATAGGTATTAGGTACTGGGAATACAAAGACATATTCCTGTTCTGAAGGTGCTTAAAAGGGAACAATATATAACCATAATATTATGTGTAAAATAAGTCTATAAAGAAAAAAGTATGTACAAATGCATGACAGCCAGTAGTGAGGGGCCAGAGGGATAAGGGAAAGTCTCATAAGAGGTGGCATTTGAGGGGTCTGTTTGGCATTTAAAGACCTTCAGAATCTAACCCTGATCTGCCTTTCCAACCTTATCTCTCAAATGATTTTCCATTTCATATTTCCATTTCTTAAACTGACATTTTATTGTCTTTACACAAATTGAAGATACGTACAAAAACACATCCACATTTTTGGAATAATATCCATTCAACTTTGATATGACAAAACAAAAAAAAACTAATGAATTAGTGAAGAGTTTGCTGAATAATATCCATCTTGAATAACATTTTAATTTCATAAGGTACAAAAAGTACGGTGAGATGAAATGTCTTGCATTCTGCATCTCCCTTTAAATGTGTGAAAAAGACAGAACAAAGACAGTGGTTGCCGCAGATCTCTACAAGAGGGTGAAGCTTGGGGGAGCTGATTTAAACAGCTACATGGGCACCAAGAATGGAAACTGACATCCCTTAATTTGACTTCACTTCTTTTCTTCCTTTGGGAGAGAAATCACAATCAGGAACTAAACCTGTATTCTGTTGCTCCAATTGCTTTATGCCAGGAGAACTCAGCTATGCTGGTTGGGTGGTGATCTTAACAAGCATCAACAAAGACCAGATTTATCCTGTCTATTTTTGCATCTGGGGGAGACACTATACGTAAGAAACAGCTTATTTATAGCTGTGTGCACAATCCCCGGCACGTACAAAACAGCCCCCACCTAAAATACCCAGATAATGCAAAAAGCAGAATTGAAAACAATGACAAATCTATTGGTGAGTTTCCAACTAAGTTTTATTTTCAACGGTGACAAAAATGAAGGCCACTTACAAGCTCTTTACTAATGTGGGGAGACAGTGTCCAGATTTTTTATTTCAAAGCCACACAGGAAATAAAACATTTTTTTTTTACTTTCAGGAAACATTAAAACTGATCAAACTGTCCGCAGGGGATCACTAGGTCCCCCAAAGTTCATAACAGGCTGTGAAAGGTACCTTTTCTCACTTCTACATTTTAGAATCCATAGTTGTCTTCAAAGTTCAGCTCAAAAGCCTCCCCTTATTTAAGGATGCTGCTCCTCCACACAAATACCCAGCATTTACTTTGTATTGACTTAATAAGGCTATGTGGGAGCCAACTGAAACCAGTTTCGAAAAGTCAATTGTTAAATTTTCAGCACATGTCTTTATACCTTGGAAATCAGCAAATGCTACAAATTAGGGCTTGATTTTTTGTTTTGTGCATTGTCTAGACTTAAGAAAGTTATTGAAAGTATGTTGACTCATTCACGCATTGTTGCCAGCCCTCCTTATCAATTAGTGTTGGGGGAGGAGATCTCAAATCTGCCGCTTTTTGTGTCAGCCCTTTGTCAAGCCCGACTTCTTTTGCTGAGGTGGACCTAACCGAACTGTCTCAAAGCTACCTATGAAAGCTGTCCTACCTGGAAGCCATTACTGATCCTCAAAATCCTTTTAGTTCTCTTTGCCCTGAGTTTTGCCTTGTTAATCAGGGTGAGATAGACAGAGATGAGACAGAGACAGGGAGAAAAGCAGAGAGACAATGAAAGAAAGACGAGATGGACAGAGAAAAAGAGAAAAGCAGAGAAGGCAGAGAAAGACAGACAGAAAAGGAGACAGCATCAGAGAGAGGCAGAGGGACAGAAGAGACAGAGAGAAAGAAAGAAGAGAGATGGCCCAGACTTAGGAACACTTGGGGCCAAGCCCTGCCCCAGCCCCACACTGGCTGGGCATGATGCTTCACCTCTCAGTGGTCCCAAGCAATTCTAATACTTGGGGCTCAAGGTAAAAAGACAATGTGAAGCCCAGGTGCAGATTTGGACTTTTCACTGGGACTGAGTTCCCCATGCCAGTGAAACCCCAGGTCTGGACCACTGCAGAATAGTGTTGTGGTTCCACAAGGGGACTTTATCATCCACAAGCTGCTCCAACACCTCACCCAGACTTCACTGAGCAAGGAAAGGCTGTAGAGCACACTTGACCAGGTCCTGGCTTGGCCCTGGCTCCCAGCTCTATCCTCCAAGAGTCTGCCGGAACAAGCAAAGAGGCTTGTGAGCAAGACTTCCAGTGCAATGCTCTACAATGACTGCACCTTATGGTGACTGAAGGAGGTCTTCCCTTTGATGAAAGCCCATACCACAGAAGGGGAGAAGGGAGGAGCTCAAAACACATCACAGAAGCAAGTTGAACTGGAGCTGGGCAGGATCCTCTGGTGCAAGCAGCGTCCTCTTACAAAGGGAGAAACAGGATCAGGGAGAGCAATGGACTTGGCCAAGACCGGATGATGCTAAATGATGAATGTAGGCCTCCAGATTAGGGTTTGGGGATTTGAATTCTCTGCTTTTTGCCCAAGACGTATACCTACAAATGTTTTTGAAAGAAAGACAGGAAGAAAGACAGAAAGGAAGGAAGGAAGGAAAGAAAGAAGGAAGGAAGGAAGGAAGGAAGGAAGGAAGGAAGGAAGGAAGGAAGGAAGGAAGGAAAAGAAAGAAAAAGAAAGAAAGAAAGAAGGAAAGAAAGAAAGGAGGAAAGAAAAGGAAGAAAGGAGAGGAAAGGAAAGGGGAGGGGAGGGAAGGAAAGGGGAGGGAAGGAAGAAATGAAAAAAAGGAGGGAGGGATATAATTGTTACTCCTCTACAACCCAAATTGTAAAGAAATAAAATCATTTCTCTTAATAAATAATTCAAACTTTTCACTAATTCAGGCATGATACCTATATTCATATAATATTCATTTATGTATATGTATTTGAGGGGAAAAGGTCTTCAAAATGCAAAATAAACTCCCAGAGTGATTTCATACGAATCTTATCTGACCTACACTCTCAAACACATTATCACAAAAAAATCACATATACAAATATGCCAGCCAACCAGGCAGACTGATTTATCTTCTTTCCTTCCTCTCTTGCTCTCCTCTCCTCTTCCTTCCTTCTCCTTTCTAAAGGAAAAAAAAATATTTAATTTTATTTTTGATCTCTCTCTCTCTCTCATTTTTTTTAATATTTCTATGTAAAAGTCATTTAACCATTTACAAAAGCCCCAGGATAATGAACTCCTCAGTTATGTCCCTGCATATTGCCATTCATTGCCTATTCCTTAGCCTTTCTTACACAAAGCCTCAGTTTCTGTTCCAGTAAAGTAGGCAGAATGCCTGTTGTGGTTGTGATAAAGGTCAGCATCAAAGTGAAAGTGAATAACTGGCAAACCAATAAAAACTCATCTATAAAAAGTATTCTTAAATTTAAGTATTTTGATTGTCTTTCCTACCACTAGATGGAAAAATATAAGTTGCTCATGGTTAGGCCGAGCTAATACAATAAAAATGACAATTTTGCCTAAATTAATCTATCTATACAGTGCCATACCAACCGAACTACCAAAAAAACTATTTTACTGAGCTGGACAAAATAATAACAAAATTCATCTGGAAAAACAAGAGGTCTAGAATATCTAGGGTATTAATGAAAAGAAATGCTAGAGAAGGTGGCCTAGCCATACCAGATATTAAACTGTATTACAGAGCAGCAGTCATCAAAACTACCTGGTACTGGTTAAGAAACAGGGGTGTGGATCAGTGGAATAGGATAGGTACACAAGAAGGAGAAATCAACAAGTTTAGCAATCTACTCTTTGATAAACCCAAAGAGGCCAGCTTCTGGGCCAAGAATTCACTATTTCACGAAAACTGCTGGGAAAATTGGAAAAGGGTAGGGCAGAAACTGGGCATAGACCAATATCTTACACCATATACCAGAATAAAGTCAAAATGGGTTCATGATCTAGGAGTAAAGGCTGATACTATAAGTAATTTGGGAGAGCAAGGAATAGTTTGCTTATCAGATTTATGGAAAAGAAAAGAATTCATGACCCAAAAAGAGATAGAGAGCATTACAAAATGCAAAATGGATAATTTTGATCATGTTAAATTGAAATGTTTTTGTACAAAAAAAGCCAATGCAACAAAAATTAGGAGGGAAGCAGAAAATTGAGAGAAAATCTTTGCAACTAGTATCTCTGATAAAGGCCTCATTTCTAAAATATACAGGGAACTGAGCCAAATATATAGGAATACAAGCCATTGCCCAATTGAGAAATGGCCAAAGGATATGAACAGGCAGTTTTCAGAGGAAAAAATTAAAGCTATCTATAGGCATATGAAAAAATGCTCTGGATCACTACTGATTAGAGAAATGCAAATCAAAACAACTCTCAGATACCACAACTCTCCTGTAAGATTGGCTAAAATAACAAAGCAAGAGGATGACAAATGCTGGAGAGGATGTGGGAAAATTGGAACATTGTTACATTGCTGGTGGAGCTGTGAGATGATCCAGCCATTTTGGAGAGTAATTTGGAACTATGCCCAAAGGGCCACAGGAATGTTCATACCCTTTGACCCAGCAATACCACTTCTAGGGTTGTATCCCAAAGAAATCACAGAAGAGGGAAAGGGACCCATATGTACAAGGATATTTATAGCGGCGCTTTTTGTGGTAGCCAAGAATTGGAAATCAAAGGGATGCCCATCAATTGGGGAATGGCTGAACAAGCTGTGGTATATGAAGGTAATGGAATACTATTGTGCCATAAGAAATGGGGATGATACGGACTTCGTCATAACCTGGAAAAACCTACATGACATAATGCTGAGTGAGCGTAGCAGAGCCAGGAGAACATTGTACACAACCACAGATATATGGATTCCATGAGGACCAACCCTGACAGACTTCGCTCTTCTCAGCAACTCAAGGACAACTCCAGGGGACTCACGATGGAGAATGCTATCTTCATCCAGACAAAGAACTGTGAAGTTTGAATACAGATTGAGGTGCACTACATGCTCGCCTTTTTTCTTCCTTTTTGTTTTTGTTCTTGGGTTTTTTTTTTGGTTCTGTCTCTTCTTTCTCATGACTCATTCCATTGGTCATAATTATTCTCCACAACTTGACTAGTGTATAAATTAATTCAATGCAAAGTTATACGTGGTAGTTATATGAGCTTCCATGCCGTCTTGGGGAGGGAGGGGGGAGGTAGGGGAGAAAATCTGGAACTCAAAATTATGTAGAACCATGTGTGGTAAACTAAAAATAAAAAAAAATATATTAAAAAAATATTTCTAATCAAACTAACAGAAAGAGAATTGAGTCATTCTTTCTATCGATTCTGTTCATCCTATTGGAGAATGATCTCAAGGTCCTCCTTTGGAGTGCCATGGAGAAACCCATAGGATTCCATATGGACCTACCTCAAGAGCAAACATCATGGCTGGGATTTCAGACTCTGACCTGGTTCTTTGAAAGTATCCAATTAGTACACTGACCAGGATTGCCAAGACACTGGGAAGTCGGGGTAACAGATGCATTCATTTGCTAAACTACTGTGGAGGCCCCTAGTGGCTCATTTTTGCTAAAAAAAAAAGTAATTAACTAAGCACAATATAATAGTTCCGAGCCTATTCGGAAAGTTGCCTGGGAATTTAAATAAATTTGCTATGATTAGAAGTAATGAAATCTTGAGGAGTGCCAGGTTTAATTGCAAAAGTTGCTCAGTTAGCATGCCTAATATTGGCACTTGGAAATTGGTGGGAATTTAAGGAGGATTCCCCTTGTTCCAAGGCTAAGTTAAAGAATAAATTCCCAAGAAACTTAAGCATTTTCTCAGGTGCTTTAGGAGAATTTTAAGTGGGATTACTAACAAATTTTTTTTTTTTGTATTTTTGGCAGGGCAATTGGGGTTAAGTGACTTGCCCAAGGTCACACAGCTAGTAATATGCCAAGTATCTGAGGCCGGATTCGAACTCAGGTCCTCCTGACTTCAGGGCTGGTACTTTACTCTATGCACCACCTAGCTGCCCCACTAACAAAATTATTAACAGTTCACACCTGCAACAACCACATTTTTAGGAGGAGGTCCTGAAGCAGGTACACAGCAAGAAAACAAGAATAAAATGGGAGGAGGGAGAGAGATTGAATGGATTAAGGCAGAGTGTCCAAGGAGTGCGCAAGCACTGAGGTGAGTGATTTGTATGTTAAAATAATTTATATGGTACCTAAAGGTTAATAGGGGACAAACAGAAATAACTTCTTGGCAAGAGTTTATTTTCCTTGCACTGAACACAAGAATAAGCAAAAGAACTTTGTGAATGCTCTGCTGCTCGACTCCCAAGGAGTGTTCATTGGATTGAAACCTCTTCTCAACCTGAATGCAACTTCCTGCTGCAGCCTTGTAGGACTTTCCTCCCCTTCCTGCACTCTCTGCCCATCTCTGTGGCCCTCACATGTGGCAGGTTCTCCATGTCCAGCTGCAGACTACTTGGGCTGGGGGTCCACATATAACTTGAGCTTGAGTCTTCTCTACCTGAGCCTCATAGACTCTTTCCCTTCCTGTCACATACAACTCAAGCATCTCTTTCTGTATGAAATGTTTCATAATGGTCCCAATGCTAGTGCCCTCTTGGCCAAACCACCTCGTATTTAATAGAGTAATGAATGGATAACATGAAGTTCTGTCTTATATGAGGTGTCCCAGAATTCTTAGTGCCATTTGAAGTTATTAAAACTTAAGATAGCCCTAAGACTTTTAGGACACAAATACCCTGCGTATGCTATAGAATACCATGTTCTATAAAATAATATATTTTATATATCATGGCTATTGAATAATATGCAATACTATATATCACATGCAGTAGTTAAATAGATAACTACTATATGGAGTCAGAGGGGTAGGACAAGCAGGAGAGAGTAGTGTCCCACAAACCTGGAGAGAAGGGAGTGCCAAGAGGAGGGTTTGACAGCATCGCCAGCTGCAGAGAGCTCAAGGACAAGGAAGATTGAGAAAAGACTGTTAGATCTGGTAGCTCTGGAGAGAGCAGTTTTGGTGGAAAATGTGGTTAAAAACCAGTCTGAAAAGGTGGGGGGCACAGAGGAAATGGGGGCTTGAATTTGTCAAAAGACATTTAGCCACGCAAAGAAGGAGACACATGGGATGTAAAACATCAGGGATGGGCAGATAAATGAGGGGTTTTGAGGATAGGGGAGACACTGGAAGAGACAGAACAGAAATGAAAGAGTGGACATGATAGAGGGAGTGATGTACTAGAGAAGGAGGGATGGAATGTGACCATTTGTACCAGTAGAATGGTTTGCCTTGTCAAGGAGAGCCTGGGGAGAAGGAGAGAGTAGCCGAAGGTATCTGGATGATGTAACATGAGGAGGGGAGAAGAGGGCTAACCATGTGATGAGTTCCTGTGTCTGTTCAAGATTTATAAACACTGACTGATCAGCTGTCCAAGGTGGGAAACAGACTGGCCAAAACCAGAGGATCAGGGAAAGAGCAAAGCCCCCAGAGCATGAAGTGACTCTCCTGGGAGGGTTCACAGGGAGAAATGAGCCCGAATCACACAGAATGGGAAGATGAGAATAACTTGGAGGTACATCAGTGGATGAAGCATGCCTGCCCCCTCCTCTGCCACTACTGGCCACAGGAAAAAGGAGCCGGGTGTCAAACAAGGATGCTTCTGAGGGACATCACAGAACTAGGAAATAGAACCACCTCTGGAACCACATGAAAACTATCCCCCAAACTCATGTGCAAATTTTCACACACACACACCCCATTTGGTATTGTTTCTCCCCAGTTCCAGGGTTGCAGTAGCTGCCCTTTGATGCAGAATTTTCTCCTTTGAGCCCCTGGGAAACCAGTATTACTTTATAGTCATACAGCTAAGTATTTTTAGAACACTATTTCCACTATGTAAGCAAAACTGGGCCCATTTGTCCAGGCCCCCCTGCAGAGCTCTAATGAGATGACAGTGCTGGAGTCAGTCAAAGCCAATTTTTATGGTCCCACTCCAAGCTGCAGATCATAGTCACAGTTCATGTTTCCAACCTTAGGAATCCTTGAGCCCAGGCTTTTCAAGAGCTGTTTTTCATCGCAAAATATCCTAATATGGTGCTGAAAACTGCCCTACTCCCAACCAATTAATTCTAGGGGCTCCCTAGTACCTCCAGAATAAAAATAGAAATCCTGAGTAAGCCCTATCCTAAAGCCCATTGGTATGGGACTCTCTCCTTGTTGAAGGAGATGAAGGCCTTGCCTGGTGTAAGGAGTGGGGTGGAATCATAAGAGAGAGAATTATAACCTTTGCCAGTTTTGGGATGGTGGGTTATATCTGTTTGGTATGCAAAGGGTCTGCCTTTAAAAGCCCGTTCGAATCCTCTTACACTTGGTTCTCTCCTGTGGACACACGGAAAGTGTTTGATAAATGTTTGCAGGACTGTTGGGAACTGGGTCAACCATTTTGGAGAACAATTTGGAAATATGACCAAAGGGTTATCAAAATGTGATTACGCTCTGACCCCATAATGCCACCACTAGATTTATATCCCAAAGAGATCAAAGAAAAGAGAAAATAACCTGTATGTAAAAAAATATTCTTAGCAGCTCTTTTTGTGGTACCATAAAATTGGAAATTAAGGGGATGTCCATCAAGTGGGGAATGGCTGAACAAGTTGGTGTGTGTGATTGTGACGGAATACTAATGTTCTATAAGAAATGATGAGCAGGCTACTTTCAAAAAAACCCTAGGAATACTTATGTAAACTAATGCAAAGTGGAGCAGAAGGAAGAGAACCTTGTAGACAGTAACAAAGTAACAACAACATTGTAACAATGTGAAATTGTGAAAGACTTAGCTACTTTGATTAAGACAATTCCAAAGGACCTACAATGAAAACTTCTGACTCCAGAAAGAACTGGTAAACTCTGAATATAGATTAAAGCATTGTTTTTCACTTTCTTTATGTTGCTTGCTTTTTTATTTTTATTTTTGCAACATAGATAATATGAAAATACGTTTCACGTGACTTCACATGTATAATTAATATATTGGTTAACTTCTCAGTGAATGGTGGAGGGATAGGAAGGAGAGAAAGAATTTGAAACTCATTTTTTTAAAATGAATGCTAAATTATACATATACACACATACATATATATATTATATATAATATATATTTGCTAGCTTGATTTGATTTGATTTGATGGCAATAGGGAAATTAAGATGAAGGGAGGGTTTGGGGAAAAAGATGAGTTCAACTTTGTACATGTTGTGTTTGAGATGTAAATGGGACATTGAATTGGAAACGTCCAGTGCCAATTGGTGACCTGGGATGGAAAGAGACCAAGCCTGGCTCTATAGCTCTGGCAGTCATTTACATATAGTCTGGGAGTGGTGGTGAAGTCTCCAAGTGAGAGTGTAACAGAAGAAGACAGGAGGGTCCAGAAGTGACCCTCTTAGCTCTAAGACCTGCAAAAGGCCTAAAAATAAATAAATATCCAGAAAACAGTTGTTGTGACAGACAAAGCAGTTGTCTTTGTGTGGTTTCATGGAACAATGGATGCTTTGAAAGCCAGACCAAGGGTAGTCATGACTTGAAGGTCTGTATGAAATAAGAATAGGAGGCTTTTCCTTAGGTGAGCTCCAACCTGAACACACGTTTGCCCTCCCCTGTGTCCTTCTTACCCAGTTATGCAGTGAGCTGCGAGTGCAGAGGGCAGGGCAAGAGTATACGGTGGCCCCAGGGCTGAGCCAGCCACTTCACGATCTCATTCAACTCTTAGGAATGATTTGGGTCAGGCGACTTGGATGAGGAAGTCCTCCTATTGGAGGACTTCAGCATCATGGAGATTGATTTTCTATTTAGACTCTTTTGTTTTATTTTATAGTACACTAAATGCATGTTGGCTGAGGTCACAGATCCACTAAAATTCTGTAAGGTAGCTGGGTGGTTCAGTGCATAGAGTTCTAGATGTGGAGTGAGGAAGTCCTGAGTTCAAATCTAGCCTCAGATACTTACTAGCTATGTGATCTTGGGAATTCATTTAACTTCCCTCAGCCTTAGTTTTCCCATCTGGAAAATGGGAATAATGATAGTACCCACCCCCCAAGGTGGTAAGGATCAAAAGAGATCATCATCAAAGAGCTTTGCAAACCCTACAATACTCTGTAAATTCAAGCTATTATTTGAATACACACACACACATACACACACACACACACACATAGGCACACATATACACACACGCACATACACACATGCACACACATATACACATGCGCATACACACATACACATGCAGATACATACTTTCACATACACACATATATATACACGTACACATATAATTTTACCATAGCATAAGCTCTGAGATGGCAGGACTATTTTCCTTTGTCTTTATGTCCTTAGGGCCTATCGTGAGCCTGACACAAAAGTGGATATTATGTAAATGCTTAGTGGATCTAATTGGATTATTGCCAGGCTTCACAGTATAGGGGATTGATAGCATTATAACCCCAGAGCCAGGAAGACCTGAGTTCAAGACTCACCTCTGACATGTTTTGGCTGTGTGATCCTGTTGCAACAATCTGCTAGCGGCTGCTGAAGGGGTGTAGGACCCACCAATAACCAGCACACAGAAAGCTGCCAACACAAGTTCTCCTGATCTGCTTTACTAAGGAAAGCAATGTTAAGGGGTTAACAATCTTACTTTAATCCAGCAAACAAATATCATTCACTTAGCTCAGGGGAAAAAGCCAACACCCTGAACTTCAGATCAACTACAAACAAATTACAAACATCAACAGACAGACCTTGTCTGATTCAAATCTCAATGCATAGTTACTTTAACAAAGTCTGAATATCCAGGTTTACAAGCTGGAGGGCTCTTAACTACAGCTGCCCAGAGTCTCCACATCAGCATACCACCAAGAGTGAGAGCCCTAAGAAAACAGCTCTGTTCTCTCTTTTTATGCGCTCTTTAGCCATCATCAAGTGTCATCTGATCGAACAAAACTTAAGCTCCAACTATTGGCTCTGGTCTTAGCAACTCCCCTTAGGACCCTGAGGGCTTCACACCCACATAGGCTTAGCACCTAATAGATAGGGGTTTGGGCCTGAGGCTTAGCACCTAACAAGATTTAATCAAAGATACCCAACTTAATTGATATTATAGATCCTGGGAAAATTATTTAACCTTTCAATGCTGTAGGCAGCTCTCTTGGATGCTGTTACAGAGTAGATGTAAGCTGAGGGCGGAATCACAGATTTCATTCTTATCTCAAATGAAAACAAAACAACTTTGGTATCAAGAGTCCCCTGGCAGACTTAGGATAAAAAGCTTGCAAATGGGTGAAATGCATGTATGATTATATATTCCAATTATCTGTGATGAATTTGTGTTGTATGAGGTGACAAGAAATAGATGTATGTTTAACAATCTCCTTTTGTATTCCCACATCCAAAAGTTTTCTGCCTTCCATATGTTCAGACTCTAGAGTGGAAAGCATCGTTATATTGCCCTATTCTCCTACTGCCTTCAATGCCTCCCTTCATCATCTCATCCTTATCATCCCATGTGGTGTGGCCAATGCCAGGCAGGTCTATTGAGTGGCTATGCCATGAGTATGTCCATTTTGTTTTCCTGACTCCATCTTATTTCCTTCAAGATGAACTCCCCCTCTTGGACACTGAATGGTAGGAAGCCAACCTCTGGAAGGTAATTACCCTATCTCCCGCCCTTTACATTCATTTCCAAGACTATCAATGTCTTCTCTAAAGTCCAACTCCTCTAAGTCTCCATTAGCACAAATGGTTGTATCTTTCTGTAAGCTGGGCCATGATCCAGCTCCCTGAGTGTGTGTGATGTGACTGTACATCTATCACTGGGAAATGGGAATGGAGTCCTGGGCTAAGGGCTAGGCAGGAGATCTGTCAGCACATTGCATTTGTGGATAAGGACGGATATTGTTTCTTCAAAGTGGTCCATGTTTTATTAAGAAGGTTGCTGAGGCTGAACGATTAAATTCTGAAGGGAGGATTGTGTGACGGTCCAATTCTCACCTCTTCTCATGAAATACATGGTCATTGATCTAGCAAGTAATGGAGGCAGTGCCCATAAAATCTGGTTTGGGCACTTCATCTTAGCATCAGACAATGGGAGCATTCAGTGAGAAAAGGGCCCTTCAACCTCATGGAGTCCAACAGTTTTATTTCCTAGAGAAGGAAATAGGTCCTTGGAAGGGAAAGGAATTACCCATGGTGCTTTGGCTGGATGAAAGCAGGAATGAAGCTAGGGAATCCAAGTGTCCCAAATCCAAAGTACATTGTTATCCTTTTCTCAGCAAGTTGGGAGAAAAATTCCTTAGAAAATTCTTACTGAAAGGTTGTATGGTACAGGGGCCCTTATTCTTTTTGTGTATAGCCTGGATGCATTTTAGAAGCTGGATGGAGCCAAAGCATGACTTTTCAGAATAATGCTTTCCAAAAATCTTAATGGAACCAAATGCTCAATTAAATTAATGGTTAGTGAAAATAAAGATGTAACTTTTTCCATCCAAATTACCCCTGAGAAGGGGATTGTCTAGAGAGTTTTCCTAAATACCAGAAGTCCCGAGTTCAAGGCCTGCCTCTGTGCCATGCTCCTTGTGTGAACGAGAGAAAATGGTTCATAATTCCTCAATATCGCAGGGACCTAAAATTGTCATTCATAGATGATTTTCACATGTCTAAGCAGAGAGAATTTTCTTTTTTTAAAATTATTTATTAAATTTATTTAATATTTTTTTTATTTTCAGCATTGATTTTCACAAGAGTTTGAATTACAAATTTTCTCCCCATTTCTACCCTCCCCCCACTCCAAGATGGTATATAATAGGGTTGCCCCATTCCCCAGTCACTCCTCCCCTCTTTCACCCCACTCCCTCCCATCCCCTTTTCCCTTACTTTCTTGTAGGGCAAGATAAATTGCTATGCCCCACTGCCTGTATGTCTTATTTCCTAGCTGCATGTAAAAACAGGTTTTTTTGAACTAATGTTTTTAAATGTTTTTAAAACTTTGAGTTCCAAATTCTCTCCCCTCTTCCCTCCCCACCCACCCTCCCTAAGAAGGCAAGTAACTCAACACAGGCCACATGCATATCATTATGCAAAACCCTTCCACAATACTCATGTTGTGAAAGACTAAGTATATTTTGCTAAGTATATTCAGTTTTCTCCCTTGACTCTGTCCCTTTTTGAAAGTGTTTGTTTTTTGATTACCTCCTCCCCCTATCTGCCCTCCCTTCTATTGTCTTGCCTTTTTATGTCCTTCCTCCTTCTTTCCTGTGGAATATTTATTCCCTCCTCAGGTCAAATCTGATGAGAGCAAGATTCACATTCCCCCTGACCTGTCCCCTCTTCCCTTCCTACAGAACTGCTTTTTCTTGCCATTTTTATGCAAGATAATTTACCCCATTCTATCTCTCCCTTTCTCCCTCTCTCAATATATTCCTCTCTCATCCCATAATTTGATTTTATTTTTTTAGATATCATCCCTTCATATTCAACTCGCCCTGTGCTCTCTGTCTATATATATACATATTTATATTTATATGTATGTATGAATATGCATACATAAATATATATATATATACATACATATATATATACACATATACACCCATACATACATATAAATATAAATATGTATATATATATGTGTGTGTATATTCCCTTCAGCTACCCTAATACTGAGGTCTCATGAATTATACACATCATCTTTCCATGTAGGAATGTAAATAAAACAGTTCAACTTTAGTAAGTCCCTTATGATTTCTCTTTCTTGTTCACCTTTCCATACTTCTCTTGATTCTTGTGTTTGAAAGTCAAATTTTCTATTCAGCTCTGGTCTTTTCACTAAGAAAGCTTGGAAGTCCTCTATTTTATTGAAAATCCATATTTTGCCTTGGAGCATGATACTCAGTTTTGCTGGGTAGGTGATTCTTAGTTTTAATCCTAGCTCATTGACCTCCAGAATTCCAAGCCCCTTGATCCCTTAATATATAAGCTACTAGATGTTGTGTTATTCTAATTGTATTTCCACAATACTCAAATTGTTTCTTTCTGGCTGCTTGCAGTATTTTCTCCTTCATCTGGGAGCTCTGGAATTTGGCAACAATATTCCTAGGAGATTTTTTTTTGGGATCTATTTGAGGAGGTGATCGGTGGATTCTTTCAATTTCTATTTTACCCTCTGGCTTTGGAATATCAGGGCAATTTTCCTTGATAATTTCTTGAAAGATGATATCTAGGCTTTTTTTTGATCATGGCTTTCAGGTAGTCCAATAATTTTTAAATTCTCTCTCCTGGATCTATTCTCTAGGTCAGTGATTTTTCCAATGAGATATTTCACATTGTCTTCCACTTTTTCATTCCTTTGGTTCTGTTTTATAATATCTTGATTTCTCATAAAGTTACTAGCTTCCACTTGCTTCAATCTAATTTTGAAGGTAGTATTTTCTTCAGTGGTCTTTCGGACTTCCTTTTCCATTTCACTAATTCTGCCTTTCAAGGCATTCTTCTCCTCATTGGCTTTTTGGAGCTCTTTTGCCATTTGAGTTAGTCTATTTTTTAAAGTGTTGTTTTCTTCAGTATTTTTTTTCTGTATTTCTTTTGGATCTCCTTTAGCAAGTCATTGACTTATTTTTCATGGTTTTTTCACATCACTCTCATTTCTCTTCCCAATTTTTCCTCTACTTTTCTCACTTGCTTTTCCAAATCCTTTTTGAGCTCTTCCATGGCCTGAGACCAGTTCATGTTTTTCTTGGAGGATTTTGATGTAGGCTTTTGGACTTTGTTGACTTCTTCTGGCTGTATGTTTTGGTCATCTTTGTCACCAAAGAAAGATTCCAAAGTCTGATACTGAATCTGGGTGAGATTTTGCTGCCTAGCCATGTTCCCAGCCAACTACTTCACCCTTGAGTTTTTCGCCAGGGTATGACTGCCTGTAAAGTATAGAGTACTTTGTCCCAAGCTTGAGGGGCTGTGCTGTTATTTTCAAAGTTATTTCTACACAGCAAGCTATGCCACACCAGTGCTACTCCTCCCCCAAGAACCGCCAACCCAGACTGCCACTCAGATCTAAGCTGGCTCTGCACTCCAGCTCAGATCCACCACTTAATTCCTCCCCCCAGGTGGGCCTGGGGCTGGAAGCAACTATAGCTGTAGCTCTGTAAGCAGCCTCAGAGCTGCACCACTTCTGCTGTCCCCCAGGCAGTGGCCAAACTGAGAACTCCTTTCACTCTGTCCCAGCAGCCTTTCCCACTAACCTTCTCTGTTGTCTTTGGTGTTTGTGGGTTGAGAAGTCTGGTAACTGCCACAGCTCACTGATTCAGGGTGCTAGGGCCTGTTCCACCCAGCTCCTGGTCTGGTTGGTCCAGGCACAGCTCACACTGGGCTCTGCTCCGCTCCCAGTTCCATGCAATAGACCTTATCCAGCAACTATCCAGGCTATTCTGGGCTGGAGCCCTGCTTCCCTCTGGTATTTTTTGGGTTCTGCATTTCTAGAATTTGTTCAGAACCATTTTTATAGGTGTTTGGACCTGGCGGGGAGCTCAGGCAAGTTCCTGCTTTCCAGCCGCCATCTTGGCTCTGCCTTCCACACAGAGGGAATTTTCACCTGGATGAATCCATAGGGCTGGATCATTCCTTCCTCCTTCAAATAAAATATCCTTTCA
This sequence comes from Trichosurus vulpecula, assembly GCF_011100635.1. NCBI lineage: Eukaryota > Metazoa > Chordata > Mammalia > Diprotodontia > Phalangeridae > Trichosurus > Trichosurus vulpecula. Next base: position 766,910 of record NC_050578.1, read on the forward strand.
ATGTGTAGATAATCATGCTCTGGATTGGATACCATAGAGTAAGGGATCCCACATCCTTAAACAAGGCTCTGAAATTGAGAATCAGTAGGGTACATACCATAGAAGGAAATTTGCTTGGGAATCAGAGGATCTGAGTTCAAACTCTGATTTTGCTAAGTACCACAGATTTTTCTTAGCCTAATCTACCTCTGTCAGATGAATCACTGGGACTAGTGGCCCCCAAACACTGCAGCCTGGGATGCCACATTGAGCAGATGGCCTTATTTATGGAGATCTTTGTAGGGAGAACAGGATTACTTTACCTCTGGACATAAATGTGCTTTAGAAGTGGTATACATGCACATGTATACACACATATATACTTGTACACATACACATGCACATTCATACGCAATAGGTTTTTATTCTTGTTTTTGTTGGTAGGTCGGTGTAATGGCAAGCAAAGTGGTATTTTTGCTGGATTGAACGTGCATTGAGTTTTAGCCAATCAGAGACTTGTAGGTGCATTGAGTTCTAGCCAATCAGATGTGCATGAATTCAAACAATCAGAGACCTGTGTTCTGGCTACTCAGATGCTGGCTAGAATTGTATATAAGGAGAGCCCAGGGTGTGAGAGAAACAGACATCAAGAGGGTGTTGAAGAGAAGACATCAAGAGAGCTGCCAGCATTGAGAAGACTGATAGAGAATCAGCATCAAGAGAGCTGCCAGTGTTGACATGAAAGGAAACATAAAAGAGCTGGCAAGAGGCCTAAAAGATCTGGGAGTAGACCTCTACAGCAGAGAGGAGACCTCCAAGAGCACAGAGGAGACCTTTTATGGCAGAGACTTGCTGAAGGAGCCTCCAAACTTTGAAGACAAGTGGATCTGTAGGGCAGAGCTGCCCATGAGGAGGAGGCTTAGCTTAAGCCACTTTTGAGAGCTGTTAAATTGAACTGAGCTGTTAACACAGAGCCTCTGGACTTTGGAGGTAAATTGTGATGGTGGTGTTGGTGGTGTGTGTTGCTGCCCTGTTAAGCTTCATTTTCCCAGAAACAGAAGTTATGGGCATGAAACCCTGGAGCCTGCTGCTGGGCAGGAGCTTAGAGGGGAGTCCTTATGAGCTGAGACCTGGTACAGGAAGTGGAGCACTGCCTATGTGGGGATATAGGTGAGAGTCAGCAGCAGTCAGCCTACAGAGCAAGACCCATGGGACTTGGAAGTCCACCTCGAGTCAAGATGAAAGAGGACTTCACTTGGACTCTTGTTTTAGTTTTTCTCAGAACTAAGGCAGTCAAGCTGAATCTTGGGGTCTTTGATGACCTGCTTAAGTCACAAGAAGCCTAAGTCATGTGAGTTTGAGTCACTTGGTTGTGACTCAACCTGAAGAAGTGTGTCTGTATATATGTGTGTGTATGCATTTATATATGTATGAACACACACACACACACACTCATACACATATGTGTCTATGAGTGTGTGTGTGTGTGTGTGTGTGTGTACTCTGAGGTTAGCATTTTTGCTTTGGGGCTCACTCATTGGAAGAGTTGCTGTGGAGACTCTAGGTAGCTATTAAAGAGCCCTCCGGCTTTGAACACCCAGATGTTGGTGCTTCTCTCTCTGGTAACTATGTATACCTGTCTGTTGATTTGTGTTATTTGCTCTATTTATATTTTTTTCTGCTTGTAATTTTTGTTTTTGTTTTCTCTGAAGTTCATGGTGCTAACTTTTTGCCCCTGAATAAGTGAATGATATATGTATGTTTGATTAAAGTTACAGTGCAAACCCCTTAAAGTTGCTTTCCTTAGAAAAGCAGATCAAAGAATCTGTGCTAGTGGCCCTGCTATGTGCTGATGTTATTGGCCTTACACAGCCACAGTACCTGCAAGTAACATTGTTGTTACAGGAGGAGGAAGAGTTGAAGGAAGAAAGGCAAGAAGCTTCTGTAGTCTCTCAAGATGACTGTGAGGCAAAGGGTTTGCAGAGATTCTCACCATTTAATTCTCTACTTCTGGCTTGGCAGCAGGGTGTTTTATAGTCCTGGAGACAGGATGTGAATAATTGTAAGCCCCGGAGTAATGGCCCTGCCCCAGCTCATGGGAGAATTTCCAAGGACTATGAATAGGCACCTTTAATCTCTTTCCCCATCAGCCACCCCAGGCTTCCCACAGGAGCACCATCACAAGAGTGTCCTACTCAGGGATGGTGTTAGCTTTCACAGACTGCTGTAGGTATGCCCTGTTTCAGCAGCCTCTCACTTGGGCTTGCAAAAGCCACTGCTGATCAGCATTAGACATTTCAATAAGAAGTCTCATCCAATAGGTGGACACATCTAATGGCTGACAATTTCCCCAGTGGGAGAAGGTGTCTGGGGATTTTCCAAACAGTAATTTTTTTGTTTCTTCTATGCATCCCCAAGGATTAAAAAATCCTGGAATCTTATTGGAGAAAGGCTTTAAGGGTTAATGGATGTCCTTCCACCTATGAGAGGAACTGAAGTGATTATTATTTCCAACATTAATAGCTAGGAATTAGTACAATTAGTATTTCAAAAAGGTTTCACTGTGAATAGTTTAAAAAAAATTCAAGAACTCTGATGAAAGCAATGACCTATCATGCCTCCAGAAGACAATGATGAATGCAGCCCTGCTCCTGACAAAGAAGTCAGGGATGCACGATGCAGAAGAGACACACGTTTCTGTGCATGGATGATGTGGGGATTGGTTTTGCTTAAATATATATGTTTGCCACCAGGAATTGGTCCTGTGCCATTCTCTCCTCTCCTTCTCTCCCCTACTCTGCTTTCCTCTTCTACCTCTCAGTCTGCCCTCTCTTGTTCTTTTTGTTTTCTTTTCTAAGGGTAGAGTAGTAGGGAGAAATAATAAATGCTTGATAATTGAAAAAAAACATATCTTAATTAAAAACAAAAATTCTAATGCTACCACTAGAACACCTTTTGGCTGTAAGTAGTTTTTCAGTGATTTCAAGCTTCATGGAAGTAAATTCCCATTATCTCCTGGGGGACAGGGTACAGCAGGAAGGCCTTAGTATTTTGTCTTAGCCATGGGTGCTACCCTGACATTCTATCCTTGTCTTTCCTTGTCATCCTCTCTGTATGCACTCGAAGTTGCTGGCAACTTGGACTTGTCTTTGGGTCCTGAATGCAGCCCCTGCTTTCCCAGCTTTGTTTGCTTCTATAACTGCAAAGCTTGTAATGCTCCATTCCCCTTCCCTGTCTATGCTCACCAGTGCTTTGAAACTAAATCAAATGATGCCTTCTCCAGGGAGCCTTCCCTTGTTACCCCAGTCAAGAATAACTCTATCTCCTTAACGTGTTACACAGCATTTGGTCTTAAACTCTATGAAGTTGTAATCATGCAATACTGTGCACTAAAGCCATGAGCACATGTAGCCTAGAGCTCAGGGATAGTGAGCTCTGTTCAAGTCATTCAGTCAAGAAGCAAGGATGAAGTGCTGTCAAGGTGACAGGCTCCATGCTGGGAACTGGATGAAAGAATGAATGGACAATTATCAAGGAAAACTGCCATGATATTCTAGAACCAGAGGGGAAAATAGAAATTGAAAGAATCCACCAATCATCTCCTGTAAGAGATCCCAAAAGGAAAACTCCTAGTAAAATTGTAGTCAAATTCCAGAGTTCCTAGGTCAGCCAGAAAGAAACAATTCAAGTGTTATAGAAATACCATCTGGATATCACAAGATTTAGCAGCTTCTACATTAAGGGACTGGAGGACTGTTATTCCAGAGGTCAAAAGAGCTAGGATTAAAACCAAGAATCACCTACCCAGCAAAACTGAGTATAATACTTCAGGGGAAAAATGGATATTCAGTGAAATAGAGGACTTTAACGTATTCTTGATAAAAAGACCAGAGTGGAACAGAAAATTTGACTTTCAAATATAAGAATTAAGAGATGCATGAAAAGGTAAACTGGAAAGAGAAATCATAAGTGACTTACTAAAGTTGAACTGTTTACATTCCTACAAGGAAAGATAATATTTGTAACTCATGAAACCTTTCTCAGTATTAGGGTAGTTGGAGGGAATATGTGTGTGTGTCTGTGTGTATACATACATACATACATACATACATACATACAGAGAGAGAGAGAGAGAGAGAGTCAGAGGCACATATATATATATATACAGACAGAGGGCACAGGGTGAGTTGAATATGAAGGGATGATATCTAAAAAATAAAATTAAGGGGTGAGAGAGGAATGTACTGGAAGGAGAATGGGAGAAGTAAAATGGGGTAAATTATCTCACATAAAAGAGGCAAGGAAAAGCTTTTACAATGGAGGGGAAGGTGGTGGAGGTAAGAGGCAATGAGTAAACCTTACTCTCATTGGATTTGGCTTAACGAGAGAATAACATACACACTCAATTGAATATGAAAAACTATCTTACCCTACAGGAAAGTAGGGGGGAAGGGGATGAGTGGGGGAATGATAGAAGGGCGGGCAAATGGGAGAAGTGGGTAATCGGAAGCAAACACTTTTGAGAGAATAGAATAGGGTCAAATGAGAAAATAGAATAAATGGGAGGTGGGATAGGAGGGAGGGAAATATAGTTAGTCTTTCACAACATGACTGTTATGGAAGTGTTTTGCATGACTACATATGTATAACCTGTATCAAATTGCTTGCCTTCTCAATGAGGGTAGGTAGGTAGGGAGGGAGGGAGGAAGAGAATGTAGAAATCAAAGTTTTAAAAATGAATGTTAAAAATTGTTTTTATATGCAACTGGGAAAAAGATACACAGGCAACGGTGTGGAAATCAGTCTTGCCCTACAGGAAAATAGAAGGGAAGGGGATAAGAGAAGGGGGGATGATAGAAGGGAAGGCAGATTAGGGGAAATGGCAATGAGAATGCATGCTGTCTTGGGGTGGGGGAAAGGGGAGAGATGGGGAGAAAATTTGTAACTCAAAATCTCGTGGAAGTGAATGTTGAAAACTAAAAAATAAATCAATAAAAGGGAAAAATAGAATGGATGGAAGGATGACTGATGAATGAATTAATGAAGGAAGTAAGGAATGAATAGATGAATGAATGAATGGATGGATGGATGCCCAAAGCAGCCAGGCTCTGTGCTCAAGGATATAGAGGTGAGCACGAAACAGACTCTACCTTCAACCTGAGGTCAGAAGTAGAACTGGTCATTCTCTTAGCTCCTTTCCCTTGGCCTTGAACAAATGCTCTGTATACAGGAGATGCATGATAACTGTTTACTAAAGGTTTTTGTGCAATAATAATTTTCCATAATCAAACAGAATCTCAAGCTCCTCATGGCACTGAAGGACAGGATGGGGGAGTGCCCCAAATGCCAGCTTCCTAAGACATAGATACTCCCTCCTCCCCCTAACCCAGTACCCAGCATCACAGCTGCTCAGATATTAGAAGATGCCAGGATCCTGTCAATTAATTAGAGTCCGTGTTTAATTAGAGTCCATGTTTCATGTGACCCAGATGAAAAGCTTTATTTTTTAAAAAAGTGAAATATGTCCTTTGAAAGCATCTGTCAGTGGAATAGCAGCAAGACACAGGCAAATTTCAGTGTCCTGTTGGATGATTGCAGGCAGGCAGGACCTCAGGGAAGAGCCAAGTCTGTGTCTGGCCCATCACCTGCTTCCCAGTTGTCTCTGTCTCTAAGGCAGCTACCACTGGGCAGCTGCTGCCCACCAACTCCTCCAGCTGGCCTCAATAATAGCTAATAGCTAGAGTTTATGGAGCTTTCAATTTTTCAAACTACTTTACAGATACCATCTCATTTCATCCTTATAACAACCCTGGAAGGAACTTTTATTATCCCCATTTCACAGACGAGGAAACTGAAGCAAACAGAGGTTAAATGACCTTCCCATGGTCACAGAGCTAGTGAGCACCTGAAGCTAATCATAACATCAGGTCTTCCTGACTCTAGGCTCTCTGCTCTATCCACTGCACCACCTGGATCATTGCTGCTGCTCATCTAGAAAAGGAAGCAATGGTCACAAAAAGGCATAAGACCTCATCAAGAATAAGCTGACCCAGAGGAAGGTCATTTCTTTATCTAGTGGGATGATTAGGCTTGTACCAGGGAAATGCTGTGCATGCAGTAATTGTCAACACTCTCATTGAAAGTACTTTAAAGCTGGCCAAAAGTTGGGCCATCATTTGAGTGCCACAGCCACCCTGTGAGGAAAATGCCACTAACAAAACTACTTCCTCTTTTCCAGATGAGAAAACTGAGGTTCGTGGGGCTTAAGGTACCTGCCCATGGTAACACAGTTAGTGTCAGGCACAAGATCTGAACTGAGTCTTTTTCTGATTCCAAGCCAAAGAAACTCTCTTAAGCCAGACTACTAGACTAACTTCCTCCTCTTTCCACTCCCCTCCTTTTCTTCAGAGATAGAGGGGCATAGCCATAGTCATTTGGATATAATGCAGGACTTGATTTATGTGTAGGTTGCTTTTGCCGAACTGTGATTTTTTATTACCTTCTAAAAGGAATAGCTCTCTAGGTAGGAGGGGTAGGGTCCTATCATACAGAGTTTTGAGAACAACGTTCAAGGATATGTCTTATTAAAGCATTCTTGATGTTTATAAAAGGAGAAAAGCAGTCATATAAGGACTCTGTCTACACCAGATACCCTGTAGTTAACACCCACAATGATTGGACCAAATAACCAGAAATTTAGAGGCAAATATAGTGCCTAGGGGGTGCTAATTGACTTGTCAAGGACTAGGCCACAGCTGATTCCTCCAAACATTGCAGAATTCGCTACATTACAGAAAGGTCCTGTCATTTTCCTATTTTGTGACACACACACATATCACTTACACACTGTCTTATGTTCTAAAATTAATCCTGGGAATCATCAGCCTTTGACTCTTCAAAATCTGCTGCAGAATTTTAAGTACATTAGAGCAATGTCTCCTTTCTTGGCCTTAATTTGATCACCTGGAAGATGAGTGAGTCATGTAAGGTGACCTTTAAAATCTCCAGTTTGGATTTTATGGCATTAATATCCTTAGTTGAGTCACGATACATCATTTCTCTATAGAAATGCAGGAGTTTTTGCTAACAGAAGGCTCTGTTTGTTGCGCTGCCGCACTCTGAATTTACAACATGTTTTCATAGCAGTCATAGGACAATAGCAACCCAGGGAGTCCATACCAAACGGCCACCTTCCAAAAGCCTATCATCCAAAGGGAAAGACATCCTTGTTCCATTGTGTAAGCTAGTAGCTAATGTTTGGACATTACATCAATAAAAAAGGAAAGCATTCATAGGGTCTTATATTTAGAGCTGGATGGGACCATAAAGGCTGCCCCATCCAACTGATGAGGGCCACTCCCTCATTTTACAGTTGGAGAAGTTGACTCAGAGAAGGGGAATCACTTGCCCATGGTCTCAAAGGCACTAAATGACAAAACTAAGATTTGAACACAGGTCCTCTCACTTCAAATCCAGCAATCTTTCCAGAGCCCAACTAAGGTGTCCAGTCCATCTATACAAATCAAACCCTCACCCACCCCTAATACATACTCCTACTCAGCCTTCAACAGACAGTTTGGGGATTAATCCACCTAGGCAAGTCAGTCCATGCATTGTATAGGTTCCCTCATTGTGTTAAAAAAAAGGCACAACAAAAATATGTTACACTCCCTAGAATTCTACCCAAAGCTGATTGATATCACTCATTAAAAATGTAAATGATTCCCTTCTTTTCATCACTGCTTGCCCTCAGAGGGGGACAGTTGTGTGGGACAGCCCTGCTCACTTTGTGTGTTAAAGTCCTTGGTGGTGATAGTGATGATCCTCTCAATCACTAGTCTACCAACAAGAGCTCCAGTAAAGAAAGGAGAGAGGATGTTATCTACCCAGAGGTGACTACTAAGGACAATCATTGAGATGGTTATAATGTCCCCATTTCTCGAGCACTTTAAGGTAGACAGATCCATAGAACTCTAATGGGGAGGCAGCTTCAGAATGAGAGGAATCAGTTACCAGGACTGCCATTTCCATCAAACACCACACCAGCTCCTCTAGCCCCTGTAAAACCCCTGAACAATTGGAGATAGTTCATAATTGCAGATAGTGAATGAAAACTGATTTAAGAAGGCCAGCCCAGGAGGGTTCTAGGTGGTGCCTCTAGCCTCATCTTTCTTTTCTAAGCTCAAAGATCTTTACTTGCTAAAGAAACAAGGATATTCCCGAAGTCATTGCCAGGCTCATCAGAAACAATCAACTAAGAAGAATGTAAATGCCTTCCTCACCTTTGCTCTAGATCGTAGAAATTCTTCAAATCCCTTGACATTCATTGGAAGGTCTTCCATTTCCCATATTTAACTTGATCGTAACATCATTGGGCCCTCACACCAAAGATGACCACTGCTACTGCAGTACTTGGGGTCAGTGTAAAGTGTATATAATTATCTGCAGCTTTCCCTTTCCTTTCCCAAATGTATCTGCATGGCCCCAGGTGGAGGTCACCAATCATCAAGGGGGCTAATGAATTGCTTCATGTTATGGTGGGACCCTGTGGATGGTTCATAAACAGATAATTGGCATATTGGCCAAATACTGCGTCCTGAATTTCTGCTGCTGGAGTCCCAATGTTTTCAATCTCTTTCCCAGGGAGCAGGTTCAGTAATTACAAGCTGACCCAGGCAGCCCTCTGGCACCTGAGGTGTTCCACTAGAAATTGTCAATCAGTGCTTTCTTTGTTCTATTTTTCTTGGATGACTAAATAGCTTCCCCCATACTCTGAGTTATGTGGAGCATACATTGGGAGGCCATGTTTGAGCATTTGGGTCTTTTCCTTAAAGACTTTTTTCCAGAATTATCTCAAAAGGAATGACATAGACTTTCCTCTATAATATTCCAGATACAAGAATGAGCATGAAGCTTGTGTCTTTCATACGTTTTTCTCAATGTTTTTAAGTCATGTGGAAACGAATCCTATAGATCTCAGAATAAAATAAATGAAGTTAGCAGTGATTTGAAAAGATGTTGAAAAGTACTGAAAAGTGTTTTAAAAAGTGGAGAATTTATCTCCAGGTAGAATTCACTGATCTCTAGTAAAATAAAAGCCCAAGGGAGTATCTTTTCCAGAAAACAAGATCTTTTTATTTTGGTAGAGAACTTGTCCATGGAGAAACCCATTGTGTTGCAATGACATTGGACAATAACTTAGTTATCTCTGTTCTTCCTTGTAATTTCATTGACATAAAGAAACTCTATTGTACCAAGGCAGGTCAGCACCTTCCCTTCATCTTCTCCATCTCAGGGAATTGCCATGGGTTACCCATTCCATCAGTGCTGGAGGTAGGATTGGAACCCAAGTCTTCCTGGCTCCCAGGGTGGCTTTCTGGCCACCAGCATCCTATTTGAGGAGGAGTGTGCCTTTGTCATATAGACTCTATTTTCTCTATAGGAGCCTTTCTCTCTATCACAAATATAATAGAAGTGCTTCGTCAATAATGAATGCCAATGCATGGGTGTTTGATCATGCTGATGGAATAACAGACACCAAGCCCCTTCTGCCAGGACCCAGATATTATTGTCCTGTGGCCATAAACTCAGGGAGAGTCTCTGCTGCAAACAGACAAAACGGGCATAGATATGGAGAGCCTGAGGAGTATTATAGGATACAGACAGCCTTACCTGGAGAAGGAGGTAGGCTTGGCACATAGCAGAAATAAGGAATAATGGGGGGATATCCCTAGAGATGCACTGAGATATACAGCATGTTATACCGGAAGAAATTAGGGCACTGGATGAAAGTAAAGCAAAGGTAGCCAGCTACACTGGATCCAGGTGGCTGTTTGGGCCTTGCTCCCAAGTTGATTTGCATGGACCAGAGGCAGAATCCTGGGGAATAGGGATGCTTCACAATAGTCCAGTTTGATGCAGCATAGTCACGAAAATGATGTGAAGGGACCATACAGGAGTCAACAGGGATTTTGGGAAGACAACTTAAATAAGAGTTTTAACTGACAATGACAAAGTGGTGAGTGTGTGTGTGTGTGTTTGTGTGTGTGTGTTTGTGTGTGTGTGTGTTTGTGTGTGTGTGTTTGTGTGTGTGTGTGTGTTTGTGTGTGTGTTTGTGTGTGTGTTTGTGTGTGTGTGTTTGTGTGTGTGTGTTTGTGTGTGTGTGTTGTGTGTGTGTGTTTGTGTGTGTGTGTTTGTGTGTGTGTGTGTGTGTGTGTTGTGTGTGTGTGTTTGTGTGTGTGTGTGTTTGTATGTGTGTGTGTGTTTGTATGTGTGTGTTTGTTGTGTGTGTGTTTGTGTGTGTGTGTTTGTGTGTGTGTTTGTGTGTGTTTGTGTGTGTGTGTGTTTGTGCGTGTGTTTGTGTGTGTGTTTGTGTGTTTGTGTGTGTGTGTTTGTGCGTGTGTTTGTGTGCGTGTGTGTTTGTGTGTGTGTGTGTGTGTGTACGCGCATGCACGCATGTGCATGAGAGAGAAGCAGGGAGCAGGTAAAATGTCATGAGCCAAATAGCTTCTCTAGGTTTTTGGATCAGGTCTATTTCACAATGAGATGAAAGAGACCCTGGGACTAAGGAATGAAAGACTTGAATAGACCTTTTCCTCCTAAGGGTAGAGTAACTCAGCTTAAGCCCTGTTTTGTCATTGCTCAGTCATTTCGGTGCTGTCCATCTTATCATGATCTCATTTGAAGTTTTCTTGGCAAAGGGACTGGCTTTTGCCATTTCCTTCTCCAGTGTATTTTAAAGATGAGGAAACTGAGGCAAACAGGATTAAATGATTTACCCAGAGTCACAGGGCTAGTAAGCATGTGATGACAAGTTGGAACTCAGGTCTTCCTGAATCCAGGCCTGGCTCTCTATCCACTGTACCACCTACCTGCTAAGACCAGGATATAGCAAAAAACAATTCTATGGTGACACCCAGCATAGAGCATGTTGCTTAGTAGAGGCATAGGAGAAACATTCTCCAGAGGAGTCTACCTCAGTGAGATAAAAGCCCACTGGCATTCCTGAAAGACAGTGGCAGGGTGGGAGAACAAGAAGTGGTTTTAAGAGGCAAAAAGAAATCCTTCATTGACATGACATCAGCAACTAAGGCTGCCCTGGCTGTGTGTGCTTCCCATCTTTGGTGTTCCTGGTTTTACATATTTCCTGGGATTTACCCTTTTCCAAATAGTTGCCACAACTTATAGAAGAATATACCTTTATGATGGAAAGGGAAGGACCTGTTCTTGTCATTTATTTTGTTTTTCTCTTTAATGAAATGTTTGGTTCTTTGCTTTATTATGAACTAAAATGCCTTCTACTTGGCTGGTAAAGGAACAGATTAATGGGGGCTAATTTGGCATAAATTTGAGCAGATGCTGTAGCACAACATGCCTCAAACATAGAGTAATTTTCAAGGGATCCTTGAGTGAGTGTGCCAGAAGTTTCAAAAACTAGAGGGCATCTTCCAACATAGGGAGAGTTTCTTCCACAGAGGTGCTTTTCTATTTGAGCACTGCTAATGCAACATCCATTATAATTTTGGAGTACAAGGAGATCTTTCTTTTCATTCATTCATAATGGCAGTAGAAAGATAAGCCACCATATTTTGTCATGCAACAAGAGAACTTCTTTCAATTGCCTGTCTCCCCAAATCCAGGTTTTTCATTTTTTAAATTTCACATTATGATTTGGCAGTGCACCCCTGGCGTAGATTTTGTTGTCATTAGACATTTTTTTTGGTAAATAAAAGATTCTCCATAAGCCCCCTGATGGGAATGGTATGGAGGATAGACTGAAGACTGAATATGGCCCGGATTGGGGGAGAAGGGCAGGTAAGGCTGAAAAAGGCTCCTGGAGGCCTTCAATGAAAGATGTGGGATTTTCAGGGGAGCACCAAAAGAACCAACAGTAAAACTATAGGCCGTCATCCATGGAGGACAGGCCACCTTCATGCTAAACACCCAGGATGGAGTCCTACTATGAGAAAAAGCATCAAGGCATTGGAAGTTAGGTGAGATCAGCATCGATGCTTGTGTATTCTTATCATGAGACCCCTGACTATACTCCTGCTGGTGGTACAAGGCACGATAATCATACCGACATATGGTCTCCTTTACATTGTAGTTTAGGCTGAATCACTAGGGAACAGACTTGATCAGTCCTCAAATCTACCCCATCCCCAAGGCTTTCTCCTACTCTAAGCTCCAGGAAGGCAGGGGAAATTAATTATTTTTATACATTTCACATGAAAAATTGTTCATCCTTATTTCAGGTCCATTGTAGTTGCATTGTATAACCAGTACTCAGAAATGAATCAAATGATAATAATGACTTCTCTCATTCCAATTTATAATAAAAAAGTAATTCTTTTAGGGATGCATAGGAAATATTTCTGGAAGTCACTCATGTTCCAGGAACAAGCATTTCCCATAAATGCCTTTTTACTGGATCAGATCCTAAAATTGTATCAGCAGGACACAGATTAAATACATTACAAATCTTTATTTTGGCATCATAAAGGATAAAAATGATTACCGTATCTCTTCATTTTCAGGTTGTCCCTAGCCACCATTACTATTGTGGATACCTCATTAGAGTCCTTAGACCTGACATTCTGAAATGTGCACATTAGGGGGCTTTTTACTAAAATAAAATCAAACAATTTCAATAATTATGAGTGTTGTCATTATTATATTGTCAAAGAAAAAGAACAGGCTTTAGCTCTCTGAGGTAGCTAGTAGAGGTAATTTCAATATTCTTCCACTAGAGCTAGAAGATCGTAGACAAAACTAGATGGATATTTACATGTCATTGGGTCCAACTTCTCCATTTACAGAAGAGAAAGCTGAGGTTTGGCAAATCGATGTGATTTACTCAAGGTCACAAAGGTAGTAACTAGCAGAACTCCCTTGCCCCTTGTCATCATGAGAGGGGGGTGACCCTGGGTTCTCAAAAATGATTTAAACATGTCAGAGTCCATCTTCTCTAGTTTTTATCAAGGTGGAAAACCACTAAATCTGATGTATTAGTAATTAAGGTGGGACTTTTTTTTTACTGTTTTAGAATACTAAATTAATTAAGCATCTTTGATTGAATGCTAAGTGCTAAGCCCCAGGCTGGTTAGCAAACTAGTTCCCCAGTTTGAGAGAGGCTGGGAAGCCCCCAGGGCCCTAGGGGAGTTGCTAAGACCAGAGCCAATGGTATGTGCCTAAGTTCTGGTCTATCTGATGACGTTCTAGTCAATCAGATGACGGCTAAGGATTGTATAAAAAGAGAGAACAGAAGTGTTTGCTTGAGGCTCTCAGTCACTGGAAGAGTGGTGTGGGACTCTGGGCAGCCACTCTAAGAGCCTCTTGGATTGTCAATCCAGATGTTGATGCTTTTTGGTAACTATGAATTGTGATTTGGTCTGTTTATATTGTGTATGTTTGTAATTTGTATTTGCTCTGAAGTTCAGCGTGCTGGCTTTTTCCCCTGAATTAAGTGAATGATATTTGTATGTTGGATTGGAATAAGATTGTTAACCCCTTAATGTTACTTTCCTTAGTAAAGCAGATCAAGAGAACCTGTGCTGGCAGCTCTTGTTGCTGGTCTTGTTGGGTCTTACACCCCACAACAGCCAAATTGTTGCTACGTCTGGGTCCAATGAAGAGCTTTGTGTCTATTTTCTGAGATCTAATCTAACGAAGTGTGGGATTAGGGGCTCACTGGTGGATGGGAGTCACATGACTAACAAGATGGAAGACTAGACACTTTCTCCAAACAACTGTAACCCTCCAGTCTTTCATAAAAAGTAATTATACACCATATGTAGAATAATTACATCAAAATTTAGGGGAGGTACCTAAGTGGTTCAATGGATAGAGTGCTGGGCCAAGGGTAAGGAAGACTTAAGTTTGAATCCAGCATCAGATGCTAACTTACTAGCTGTGTGACTCTGGCCAAGTCATTATTTAACCTCTGTTTGCCTATTTCATTATCTATAAAATGGGGATAAGTATAAGCACTTACCTCCCACAGCTATGGTAAGGATTGAAAAGAGCTAATATTGTAAAGCATTTTATAAACCTTAAAGTGCTATGTAAATGCTGGTTAGTAGTAGTAGTAATAGTGCTAGAAGTAATAGTGTAGTAGCTAAATAAAAGAGATCTCTGACAAGAGAAAACCAAGAGGGTCTTGCAAGAACCTAGGCAAGATGTGAAGATAGTTTGCACTTAGATGGCAGCCTGATAAACAGAGAGCAGGGATTGGAAGAGGAAGCTTCAGAGGAGTAGAAATAGGAAGAGTTGATGATACATAGAGGGAGCTAGATGGAGAAGTCCAGAATAAAGCTGAGGCTACAAAATGATGATCTGATAAGGATACTTGTGGCTTTGACAGAAAAGGTGCTGGAGAAGATGGACTTGGTGAGTTCCATATGTCTCTGGGACATTCATTTTAAATTACCTAATAGGCAACAGGTGATGCAGCCCTGACAGCCAAGGGGAGACTGGGCTGGACACTGATGAACACATACATACATACACAGATGGATAGATAGATGAATCTGAAGGAAATACAAAACTCCTTCAATAAATATTAAAATTCAATGGAAAATAAACCAAAACCAAATGAAATACAGAACCCTTAAGACTCCTAAAAGGAACAACAACCAGAAATTGTTTTAAACTGTTTTGTTTTAAAAAGTAAAATCTATGATATCTATGAAATTTTTTAAGAAAGCAAAATCTATAAAATAAGAAATTGAAAACAAAAGTAAGTGAGATATTTTAAGTCAATTTTAAAAATCTCAATTAGCAGATAAGAAAAAAATGAACCTAACCCAAACAAAATATTAACAAAGGGTTCCTAACCACAACTTTGAAGGCCAACTGCACAGAGACATTAAGGATCACTAGACTTCCAGGAGAACATGGCCAAACACCAAAAGCAAACAATTCACAATGACAAATCCCCCAAATACTATAATTCAGCACCCAGTGCATGGAAATGGCCCAGACCATCTGCATATAGGGAACAAAGCACCAATCAAGGGTGCCCACAGATTGCCTCACCCCAAAATAAAAGCAACAAAGTGCTTGAACACCATGAAACACAGTGATTAAATTTAGCAGTTCCAAAGATAAACAACAAATGTTGTCAGGGACAGGCGAAAGATCTTCAAATATAAAAAAGGAGCAAATTCAAGCAACTCAAAATTGTTCAGTTACTAATAAGTATTGACAATGACAACAACAACAGAAAACAATGCTGTAGGGAACTGAAGACAACATTTGGCCAGTGAATTACATTTCAGGATGCTGTTACATTAAAAAATGAAGAAATTGAGGCTGCAGCCCCAAATGACACCTACAAATCTGAGCATGAACATTAATGAGAAAAGGTGGGGACTTCCAGGTGGTGGTCAGTATGTCACTTTTGTCCATCCCTACTAATTCTCCATCCCCTCTCAGAATAAGAATTTCTGCACTAAAAGTAGGAGAATTCAAGGTGAATCCAAAGAATAAAACAGAAAGGACACTAACAAGATATTAGTCTTTTGAATTAATGTGGGAGAATGTTAATCCTTAAAGCTCTCCCTCAGCCACCAAGCACACATAACCCAACCAGCCTCCACACTCCTGGCAAGGAGACACAAACAGGAAAAATCTCTGATAGAGGGCCTGGGCCCGATGACCCAGTGGCTTCAGGTGTGTCTGTTTACCTTCATTTTTACCCATCCCTCAGAGTCAACAAATAAAAGAAATGAGAGCTGTCTAGTCAAATTAGAAGAGAGGGAATGGTTCCCTCTGTCTGGGGCAGCTCCTGTATTAGCCATATCTAGAGTTACTGAGAAAACATCAAGAACATCTTTCTAGCCCTCCCCTAATCTTTGAAAAATAGTTGGCTGCTGATTGGAGCTCAAGCAGAGAAGAGCCAAGGGAAAAATTGGCCAGTCTGAAGGGCTGCATTGGGCAGGAAGAAAGAGGGCTTAAATTTATAATTTTCAAATCTTAATATAAAAGCTCAATTAACAAAATAGAAAATATATTGATAGAAGGTGGTTTTGTCAAAGAAGAAGTGAACAGCTTTGGAATACAAAAATTAATGAAGTCAGGGACGATCTGGCAGAAGGAAGGCAAAAGGAAATCATGTTAAAAGAACACATTATTTGTATAAAAGACAAAGCCTTTGACCTCTAAGACAAGATTTGAAAGGACAACTTAAAGATCATAAATCTCTCAGAAGAACATGAGAAATTTTTAGAAAATAAAAAAAATACTGAATAGTACAATGTAAGATATCTGACAAGAAAAATACCTACTTCTTTGGAATATAGAAGACAAGGCAATAACCTAAAGAATCCATAAACAACCTTTAGGAAAAACAAGCAAAACCAAAGAAACCAAAAACATACTCCAAGAGACATAGTGGTGACATCTAACAATTACAATGACAAACTGATTCCTACAAATTTCCAACAATATTTTGGAATACAAAGGACAGGTAATTCAATTAACACAAGATTATCCCACACCCACTTAGAAATTGCAGAAGGCAATGGAATCAAATATGCTGAAAAGCAAAGGCATTTCAAGATGCTACCTAAAATGCAGTCATTTCAAAATTGAGTCTTATTATCAACTAAAAAAAATGGAATCCAACAAAAGGGAAAAATTTGAAGAATCTTAGCAAAAAAAAAGATATAATTAGAACATTCAAATTGCAAACAGTCAAAACAACAGAAACATAATAAAAGCAGTGAGGTGGCCCAGTGGGACAAATTTCAGGCTCATCTTCTTGAGTTCAAATCTGGCCTCAGACACTTAATACCTGTGTGACCCTGGGCAAGTCACTAAACTCTGTTTGTCTCCATTTCTTCATCTATGAAATGAGCTGGAGAAGGAAATGGCAAACCAGTCCAATATCTTTGCCAAGAAAACCGCAAATGGGGTCATGAAGAGTCAGACATAACTAAAATGACTGAACACCAATTTCCCAAAATGACTGAAAAACAACAATGCCACAAGTAGTAAAAAAAAAAAGAGGAACAAATGACAACATAGAGAACTAAACAAAGAAGGAAGAAAAGAAGTCATTTCAATGAATTCAATGAACAATGATTAAGACCTACTATGTGCCAGGCACTGCTAAGTTCTAGGGAATACAAAGAGAGGCAAAAGACAGTTCCTCTTCTCAAGGAGTTTGCAATCTAATGGTGGAGATAACACGCAAACTACTATATGCAAAGCAAGCTATATACAGGATTACTAGGAAATAAGAGAGGGAAGGCACTGGAATTAAGAGGTGTTAGAAAAGCATTCCTGTAGAAGGTGGAACTTTAGGTGGTGCTTAGAGGAAGCCAGGGACACTGGGAGTCAAAGTGGAGGAGGGAGAGCATTCCAGGCATGGGGGACAGTAAGAGAAAATGCTACAGTTGAGACATGGAGTATCTTGTTTGTGGAACACCCCAGAGGCCAGTGTTACTGGATTGAAAAATCTGTGTTAGGGAGTAAGGTGTAAGAAGACTGCAAAGGTAGGAGGGGGCAGGTTTTAGGCCTTTGAATGCCAAATAGAGCTTTTTGCATTAGCTCCTACGAGCAATAGATAGTTACTGAACTTTACTGAGTACAAGGGTGACAATCAGATCTACAATTTAGGAAGAGTCTTTTTAGTGGCTGAATGGATTGGAATGGAGAGAGACTGAAGCAGGCAGTCTCACCAATAGGAGACTGCAGTGACCAAGGAGTGGGGTGGTGAGGAGAGAGGTGGCAGTGTTAGAAGACAGAACAGAAGGGTAAGATGGCAGCGGACGGACAGTGCTCGCTCCCCGCTTCATGGCGGCGGGTGACCCTCACCCACGTCGAATATTCCGCAGGTGATCTTTCAGGCCACCTCCTTGCCTACCTGAGCCTCAGCCCCATCTTCGTTATTGTTGGCTTTGTGACACTCATCATATTCAAGCGAGAGCTTCACACTATTTCTTTCCTGGGGGGTCTGGCACTCAACGAAGGGGTCAACTGGCTAATAAAGAACATTATCCAGGAGCCCCGGCCCTGTGGAGATACGCACTCCATGGTGAATACCAAATATGGAATGCCTTCCAGCCATTCCCAATTTATGTGGTTCTTCTCAGTCTACTCCTTCCTTTTCCTTTATTTAAGAATGCATCAAACAAACAACGCCAGATTCTTGGACTTGTTATGGAGACGTGCTCTCTCTGGGCCTCGTGACAATAGCCTTTCTTGTCTCATATAGTAGAGTGTATTTGTTGTACCACACCTGGAGCCAGGTTCTCTATGGAGGGGTTGCAGGAAGCATCATGGCTGTCGCGTGGTTTGCCTTCACACAGGAGATCCTCACTCCACTGTTCCCCAGGATAGCAGCCTGGCCCATATCTGAGTTCTTCTTAATTCGAGACACAAGCCTCATCCCCAACGTCCTGTGGTTTGAGTATACGGTCACCAGAGCAGAGGCCAGAAACAGACAGCGAAAGCTGGGTACAAAGCTACAGTGAGAGTGCTTGGGCGTGGCTGTGCCAGCCCCACAGATCTGACTGGTAGGATGCCGCCACGGAGACCCCGACAGACCCAAGTCACCACGTGGAGCCTTTTTCTTTCTTTTTTTCTTCTTTTTTAAAAAAATCAACAAGATGGACCAAAGGCCAGTCTGGGGCCTTCAGCAGGAGTCTAGAGGCCTGGGCGTTGGTTTGGGCAGCTTGCTAGGCATCCCCACTGCCCATGGGACCAGGACGCAAATGGACCTTGCCCATGTCACCACCGCACGCTGAGAGGCAGAATGTACCATAACTTCCAAGGCCAGAGGAAGGATCTTAGGGTGGGATAATAGGGGAGAAAGAAGAAGACTTTCATCTGAGAGCTTGAGACAGGGTGGGTGGGGAAAAATCTGACAGCCAAGTATTCTGTGGAGTTTAGGTGGTATGAAATATACATGCTATTTATTTTTTTTCCTAAGGTTAATTTGATTTTTTGAGTTGGGAGCTGGGGCTGGGGTAAGACCTTTCTGAAGAGGAACCCATTGAGTGGGATTAGTTTCTCAGTGGTGCAGGGAGAGTCTAATTCCAGATCATTTGGATGATGTCAGTTCCATCTATCTGTACTTTGTAAGGAAGAAACAAAACTTGATGGACATTTTGCTTTGAACACCAGAAAGCAACCTACCTCTCCTCTTAATGTGGTTGTGTAACATGGGGGCTTAGGGCAAGAGCCCTTGGGGAAATGAGCCCTTTCTTTGATTCCTAGTTCTTCTCTGCCGATAACAGCCTCATATGGTGGACACTGTTTCTGAGTCTTGTTCCCTGTAACACAGCTATTTCTATATCTGGGAGAGTGATAGCTCAGAGAAACAGTGCTTCTTCATTGGTCTGGTGATGACATTTCCTTACAACAGTAATCTCATTCAAGGGCCTTCTCTGATCCCTGTCCATGCCATGGGTTGTACCTTCTATAATGAAAGAACTTTTTTTAAGATGCTATTTACATTGTAGATGGGGAAACCTGAACTTTTTTACAGATTTCTTTTTGTCTTGCCATCAGGTAGCAATTGCTTTTCAATTCCTTTCATCCCTTCCCACTTCCAGTATCCCAACCACTTCAGAAACCCCCTACCCACTCACCCAGAACAAAAGGCAAAGAACCAGGAGCTCAGCTGGGTGCGTGCTTGACACCACCCTTCTTCCCCTGCTGTGCTCCAAACATTTGTCTTTTCATGAGACTTGGCTCCAAAGGAGCTAGGTCTCCACTCTTTCACAGGCGGGTACTACAGACTGGAGGGAAATGTGCTAGTTGGCAGTGTGTTCGGTCAGACCAAGTCTCACGCCGGACAAAAGAACCTGGATGTCTTGAGGAAATCATCATCAGGGTTATTTTACTTGTACTTGGGTCTCTTGTTTTAAAGTTGCTTTCAAAAGGAATCATTGAAGTAGAATGATTTAGATGAGTCTAAAGCCCAGGGAATATCTAGAATTGAACTGGATGGTTTGGGACATGTTGAAATCATTGAAGAAACAAAAATTGGTTTCCTGAGCTGCTACTGCTGCTGAAGCATGCCTTGGTGGTGCTTTTCTTTTCTTTCCTTTTGCAAAGACAGTATCTACAAGCCATTCCAGATGTCAGGAAAATGGGCTTATTTCCAGGGATGTTAGGTTAGCCCCCATGTTCCCTTCCCCTCCCCATTTTACTTTTTGGACAGATAAGCCAGATGTCAGGTGGTTTGGATTAAGACAATAAATAAAATTGTTTACTATTGTTTTAAAATAAAATATGGAAAACAAAAAAAAAAGAAGACAGAACAGAAGCTTTTGGGAGATGTTGCAAAGATGAAATCGGCAGGCTTGTGCAAACGTTTGGATGTGGGTACTGAGAGATAGTGAGGAATCCAAGATGACTCTAACATTGGAAATCTTAGATACTAGAAGTGTCTGTCTACAGTAATAGAGAATGTAGGAGGGGAGAGTGCTTAGGGGAAAAGAAAATGAGCTTGTTTTTGGACATATTGAGGTTAAGGCATGTAATGGATATTTGGGAGTCAGCAGTGAGAATGTGGCAAGAAAGGCAAATCATCAGCATAAAGCTGGTAATCAAATCCATGGGAACTGATGAGAATGATGATTTCCAAGTAAAGCAGGATAGAGGAAAGTAGTACAGAGGATAGTATACAGGAAGAAAAGAAGAGGACCAAGGACAGAAACCTTGGGGTCACCTCTGGTTAGAGGCTGTGGTCTGAAGGAGGATCTAGCAAAGGAGACAGAAATGAGCAGTCAGGAGTAAAATGAGGAGAGAGTGGTGTTCTAAAAGTAGAGAAAGGGTTGGCAACAATAGTAGCAGACAGTGGTGTAAGAATCTTGTAAGAATAGGGTTACAACAAAATACTTTAAGCAAATCTAGTCGCAGGTGCAAAGAATTGGCTTGGAGGAATGGGGATTTTTTAAAAGTAATACTAGAGACGTAAGTGGAGGAAAACATAAACCTAAATCTCATAACTTTAAAGGTAAATGGACTAAAGAATCCAATAAAACAAAAGTGGCAGAACAGATAACAAAATGCTACAATCTGTTGCTCATAAGACACTTATTTAAAAAGCAAAGACATACATAAAATAAAAATGAGAGGTGAGAACAAAATTTACTGTGCATCTCATGATTCCACAAAAGCAGGAGTTGAAATCTTGCTATTAGATAAAGTAATAATAATAATATCAATAGAAATAAACAAGTATATTATAGTAAACGTAAAATAACCATACACACACCAACATTAAATTCATATTACGAAAGAACATAAAATATAAATTCATAAAGGAAAAAATATTGAATTGCAAAAAGTATTAACAACAAAATACCAGTTGGAGACTGAATTGTACAAACTTAACAGAAAGTTAAAAAATGAAGAAAAATATAGAACTTAATGAACAGCTGGAATATTTTTAAGTACAAATTTTACAGCAACTTTTGAATGGTACCCCTAAAGAGTATACATGGTCTTCAACACTACATGGAATTAAAAAAAGATGGATTAAAGCAAAAATAAAATGAAAATAATTGTTAAAAAGACATAGCTACTAAATATGCCCTTTATAAATCATAATACAACAAAGATATTAAGTAAATCTGGGCCCAAAAACAAAAGTAGAGACTTAATAATGAAATCCTAAATAAAGTGTGGATTAAAAAGAAAAAGAAAAATCTTTATAACAATGATAATGCCAAGATAACATAGCAATATTTCTAAGATGTGGCTAAATAAATCCTCAAAGTGAGAGACCAAAAATTGCATTAAAAATAGAAAAACAGACAATAAATTGAATATGATTTATTAAGAAATTATAATCTGATCCACAGGCCTCCTAACGGCAGTCTGGAAGCAAGGAGAGGCAGCGCAACTCCACCGGCTGCGAAAACACCTACTCCTGAGGCTTGCAGCCCGAAGGAATGAAATGAGGCTTCTGGGAGACATAATGGCCAGGTAAACCGCTCTAATCCCTCCCTGCCTCACCCAGAGAATTCCTCAGGAAAAAAAAAAGAAAGCTGGAACAGAGGAGAAAGAAGTGGGGATTCACTGGTCAAATAGTAGAAGTTCATTAGTCCCAGAGGGGCAGAGTCGGCAGGGGTCAACACAAGGAGCCCAGACATAATCTTGCTCCCCCAGGGGAAGTGCCAGACATCAGCTCAAACAACAAACAGCTGAGACCATTGCTGAAGAGCAACAGTGCTGGAGAGCACCCATAAGGAGTGAGATGTCAGGGAGCCAGGCCCCTCTCCCACACCTCAGGAAACTGAAGGCTATAATTCTAGACTCACAATCCCCAGAATAAGAAGGCTGGGACAGAGAGCCCTGAGGCCCAAAGGCAGATATTTATTGTAAAGCCAGGAAAAGGCAAACCAACAAACATGAAGAAGAACACAACAAAAAAACCAAGGACAATAGATTTTTTTTAATGGATACAGGCAGGATCAAAACATCAATATGGAAGTAGAGAGCAATGGCACTGCAGATACATTGGATACCTCAAAAGGTAATGTGAACTGGTCTCCAGCCCAAAAAGCACTGCTGGAAGAACTAAAGGAGGATTGTAAAAACCAAATTAGGGAACTAAAAGAAAATATGGAAAAAAAGATTGGCGAAATGGCTATGGAGAGTCAGAATCTAGAGAGAGAAAATGACACCCTGAGAGGCAAAATCAACCAATTGGAAAAGGAGACTCAAAAGCAAAATGAAAACACTAACTCATTAAAAATTAGAGTTGAGCAAGTGGAACCTAATGAATCTATGAGGCACCAAGAAGTAGTAAAACAAAATGTAAAGAATGAAAAAATAGAAAAAAATGTGAAATATCTGATTGGGAAAACAACTAACCTGGAAAATAATCCAGGAGAGACAATTTAAGAGTTATTGGTCTACTGGAAATTCACGATGAAAAAAAGAACCTTGACAGTATCTTTGAAGAAATTATCAAAGACAACTGCCCAGAGGTCCTAGAACCAGAGGCCAAAATAGTCATTGAAAGAATTCACCGATCACCCCCTGAAAGAGATCCCAAACTGAAAACACCAAGAAATATTATAGCCAAATTCCAGAACTATAAACTAAAGGAGAAAATACTGCAAGCAGCCAAAAAGAAGCAATTCAAATATCGTGGAACTACAGTCAGAATCACTTAGGATCTCTCAGCTTCCACATTAAGTGACAGGAGAAATTGTAATATAATATTCTGAAGGGCAAAAGAGCTGGGACGACAACCAAGGATCAACTACCCAGGAAACCTAAGCATAATTTTTCAGGCAAGGAGATGGACATTCAATGAAATAAGGGAATTGCAGACCTTCCTGATGAAAAGGCCAGAACTCAATGAAAAATTTGATCCCCAAATACAAAACTCAAGAGAGACATAAAAAGGTAACCAGGGGGGAAAACCCCCACAAACCTTATTAACCAATAAGGGCAGGATGTCTGCATCTTTATGTGGGATTATATCATCATATGTATGTTTTATATATACACACATATATGTCAGTCTTGAGAATGGTACAGCTATTATGAAAATTGAAAGGGATATACATAAGTTGTGAGTGCCTGTATAAATTAACTAATGTAAAGATAAACAACATAAGTAAGAGATGTAAAGGGGGGGCTATGAGAGAAGAGGTAAGGAGGTAGTACAAAAGGGTAAATTATACCAAATTACACCAAAAACATATTATAAGTAGAGGGAAAGAAGGGAGGGAGAAGAGCAGTATTGGAATGTCACTGTCATCTGAGCTGGTTCAAGAAGGGAATAACAAACCCTGATAAGTTTAGAAATCTAACTTGACCTATGGGAAGTAGGAGAGGAAGGGGGGAAAAAGGGAGAGGGTGGTTAGAAGGGAGGGGAGAAGTAGCAAGTGGGAAATGGTAAGATAAGGGAGGGGAATAAAGAGGGAGGGTAAACTGAGGAAGGTGGTGATCAAAAGCAAAACTTTGTTGAGGAGGAGAAGGGGAAAGGGAGAAATAAAAACATAAACAGGGGGAAATAGGATGGAGAAAAAGACAAAGATAGAAATCATAACTCTGAACATGAAGGGAATGAACTCTCTCATAAAACAGAAGCGGATAGCAGAATGGATTAAAAACCATAATCCTACAATATGCTGTTTACAAGAAACACATTTGAAACAGGGGGATACACACAGGGTAAAGGTAAAAGCCTGGAGTAAAATATATTGCACCTCAACTAAAGTAAAAAAGCAGGTGTAGCAATCCTAATCTCAGACAAAGCAAAAGTAAAGATAGATTTAATTAAAAGAGATGAGGAAGGACATTATATCATGCTAAAAGGCACCATAAACAATGAAGCCATATTATTGTTTAACATATATGCACCAAGTGGTAAGGCATACAAATTCTTAGAGGAGAGGTTAAGGGAGGTACAGGAAGAAATAGACAGCACAACTATTATATTGGGAGACCTCAACCTCTCCCTTTCTGAACTTCATAAATCTAACCTCAAAATAAATAAGAAAAAAGTTAAGGAGGTAAACAGAATTTTAGAAAAGGCAGATATGATAGACCTCTGGAGAAAACTGAATGGGGATAAAAAGGAATATACTTTCTTCTCAGTGGTATATGGCACATACTCAAAAATTGACCATGTACTAGGGCATAAAAACCTCACAATCCAGTGCAGAAAAGCAGAAGTAGTCAAAGCATCCTTTTCAGATCATGATGCAATAAGAATTATTTTTAATAAAGAACCATAGAAAAATGAGCTAAAAACTAATTGGAAACTAAATAATCTAATTCTAAAGAATGAGTGGGCCAAAGAATAAATCAGAGAAACAATTGATAACTTCATTCAAGAGAATGACAATAATGAAACAACATACCAAAACTTATGGGATGCAGCAAAAGCAGTTCTTAGGGGAAGTTTTATATCCCTAAATGCTTACATGAATAAAATAGGGAAAAAGGAGATAAATGATCTGGGCATACAGCTGAGAAAGCTAGAAAAAGAGCAAATTGAAAATCCCCAATTAAATACCAAATTAGAAATTCTGAAAATCAAAAGAGAGATTAATAAAATTGAAACCAAGAAAACTATTGAATTAATAAATGAAACAAAGAGCTGGTTTTATAAAAAAACCAATAAAATTGATAAACCTTTGGTCAATTTAATTAAAAAAAAGAAAGAAGAAAATCAAATTACCAGTATCAAAAATGAAAAGGGTGAGTTCACCTCTAATGAAGAGGAAATCAAAACAATTATTAGGAATTATTTTGCCCAATTGTATGCCCATAAATTTGACAATCTTAGAGATATGGATGAATACCTACAAAAACATAAACTGCCCAGGTTAACAGAAAAAGAAGTAAAATTTCTAAATAACCCCATCTCAGAAAAGGAAATTGAGCATGCCATCAATGAACTCCCTAGGAAAAAATCTCCAGGGCCAGATGGTTTTACGTGAATTCTATCAAACATTTGAAGAACAACTAATTCCAATACTTTGTAGACTATTTGGGAAAATAGGTGAAGAAGGAGTCCTACCAAATTCTTTTTATGACACAAATATGGTACTAATACCCAAACCAGGTAGAGTCAAAACAGAGAAAGAACATTTTAGATCAATTTCTTTAATGAATATTGATGCAAAATTTTTAATTAAAATATTAGCAAAAAGATTGCAGCAACTCATCACGAGAATAATACACTATGACCAGGTAGGATTTATTCCAGGAATGCAAGGCTGGTTCAATATTAGGAAAACTATTAGCATAATTGACCATATCAACAACAAAACTAGCAGAAACCATATGATCATCTCAATAGACGCAGAAAAAGCCTTTGACAAAGTACAACACCCATTCCTATTAAAAACACTAGAAAGCATAGGAATAAATGGAACGTTCTTTAAAATTATAAATAGCATCTACCTAAAACCATCAACAAGCATTATTTGTAATGGGGATAAGCTAGATGCATTCCAAATAAGATCATGGGTGAAACAAGAATGTCCATTATCACCCCTACTATTCAATTTGGTACTAGAAATGTTAGCTGTAGCAATAAGAGAAGAAAAAGAAATTGAAGGAATTAGAATAGGCAAAGAAGAAATTAAATTATCACTTTTTGCAGATGATATGATGATTTATTTAGAGAATCCTAGAGAGTGAAGTAAAAAACTACTTGAAATAATAAACAACTTTAGCAAAGTTGCAAGATATAAAATAAACCCACGTAAATCCTCAGCATTCCTATACATTACTGACAAAGCCCAACAGCAAGACATTCAAAGTTACTGCAGACACTATAAAATATTTGGGAGTCTATTTGCTAAGACAAACCCAGGGCCTATATGAACATAACTATGAAACACTTTTCACGTGAATAAAGTCATATCTGAATTAATGGAAAAATATCAGTTGCTCATGGTTAGGCCGAGCTAATATAATAAAAATGTCAGTTTTACCTAAATTAATCTATCTATTCAGTGCAATACCAATCGAACTACCAAAAAATTATTTTACAGAGCTGGACAAAATAATAACAAAATTCATATGGAAAAACAAGAGGTCTAGAATATCTAGGGTATTAATGAAAAGAAATGCTAAGGAAGGTGGCCTAGCCATACCAGATATTAAACTGTACTAAAGAGCAGCAGTCATCAAAACTACCTGGTACTGGCTAAGAAACAGAGGTGTGGATCAGTGGAATAGAATAGGAATACAAGATGGAGAATTCAACAACTATAGCCTTCTACTCTTTGATAAACCCAAAAAGGCCAGCTTTTGGGCTAAGAATTCACTATTTCACAAAAACTGTTGGGAAAATTGGAAAAGGGTAGGACAGAAACTGGGCATAGACCAATATCTTACACCATATACCAAAATAAAGTCAAAATGGGCTCATGATTTAGGAGTAAAGGCTGATACTATAAGTAATTTGGGAGAGCAAAGAATAGTTTACTTATCAGATTTATGGAAAAGAAAAGAATTCATGACCCAACAAGAGATAGAGAGTATTACAAAATGTAAAATGGATAATTTTGATTATGTCAAATTGAAATGTTTTTGTACAAAAAAAGCCAATGCAACAAAAATTAGGAGGGAAGCAGAAATTTTGGGGAAAATCTTTACAACTAATATCTCTGATAAAGGCCTCATTTCTAAAATATACAGGGAATGGAGCCAAATATATAGGAATACAAGTCATTCCCTAGTTGAGAAATGGTCAAAGGATATGAACAGGCAGTTTTCAGAGGAAGAAATTAAAGCTATCTATAGGCATGTCAAAAAATGATCTGAATCACTACTGATTAGAGAAATTCAAATCAAAACAACTCTTAGATACCGCATCTCTCCTGTCAGATTGGCTAAAATAACAAAACAGGAAAATTATAAATGCTGGAGAGGATGTAGGAAAATTGGAACATTGTTACATTGCTGGTGGAGTTGTGAAATGATCCAGCCATTTTGGAGAGTAATTTGGAACTATGCCCAAAGGGCCACAGGAATGTTCATACCCTTTGACCCAGCAATACCACTTCTAGGGTTGTATCCCAAAGAAATCACAGAAGAGGGAAAGGGACCCATATGTACAAGGATATTTATAGCGGCGCTTTTTGTGGTAGCCAAGAATTGGAAATCAAAGGGATGCCCATCAATTGGGGAATGGCTGAACAAGCTGTGGTATATGAAGGTAATGGAATTCTATTGTGCCATAAGAAATGGGGATGATATGGACTTCATAACAACCTGGAAAAACCTACACGACATACTGCTGAGTGAGCGAAGCAGGGCCAGGAGAACATTGTACACAACCACAGATATATGGATTCCGTGAAGACCAACCCTGAGCAGACTTCGCTCTTCTCAGCAACACAAGGTGCAGGCACAACTCCAAAGGACTCACGAGGGACAATGCTATATACATCCAGAGAAAGAACTATGAAGTTTGAATGCAGATTGAGGCACACTTCATGCTCGCCTTTTTCTCTTCTCTTTTGTTTTTGTTTTTGGGTTGGTGTTTTTTTTGGTTTTGGTTCTCTTTCTTCTTTCTCATGATTCATTCAATTGGTCATAATTCTTCTCCGCAACTTGACTAGTGTATAAATTAATTCAACGCAAAGTTATTCATGGTAGTTATATGAAATTCCATGCTGTCTTGGGGAGGGAGGGGGGAGGGAGGGGACAAAATCTGGAACTCAAAATTATGTAGAACCGTCTGTTGTAAACTAAAAATAAAAATAAATATTCAAAAAAAAGAAAAAAAGAAAAAAAAGAAATTATAATCCAGTAAATCAATAAGCACAAAATGAGCACAAAAGAGGAAATTTTAAAAACTAGAGGAGATACCTTGAAAACCAAGCAATGGAAAATTGATAAGAGAAGCCTAGTGATAGGAGATGAAGTGTCCTGTGTGAACAGACAAACCATTAGGAGAGCTGGATCCCAGCCCTGTCTGGAGAGTACATCATATACATTGAACCTAGAAAGACAATAGGAAGGCTAAGTGAGAAGGGCCCTCGAAGCTAAATGAAAGCATTTACATTTTATCCTAAAGTCAATAGCAAATCCCTAGAGAAGGTTTTGAAGAACTGTCACTGGTCAGCTCTTACTTAATGAAAATTCTTTTGGCATCAGTGTGTCGGATGTACTAGAGCAGAGGGAGATTTGAGGCAGGGTGTCCAATTAGGAGGCTCTTACAATAATCTCAGCCAGCAGTTCTGAGAGGCCAAATACAGAATAATACTAAGACATTTCCATTTCCAATATAAACATCAACAGATGCAACCCATGCAGACCAAACATCTTTGGGGTCCTTAGAAATTTTTAAGATTGCATAGGGGTCTTGAGAACCAAAGTTCGGGAACTGCTGATGTGAGGAAGAGGTGATGAGGGCCTGAGTTGACGTTGCTGATGTAGAAGGTTGAGGCCTTGAGATTTGGTAACCGATTGGCTACGTGAGGCAAGAGAGTGTGACGAGCCCAGAAGAACCTGGAGATTTTCAAAACTGAGACTGGAAGCATGGTGGTGGACTTGAGAGAAATAGGGACATTTGAATGAGATACACTTTTAAGATAAACAGAGAAGGTTAGTGATGAAAGATACAGAAAAAAAGTTTTGAGTAAATGAAGAGATTTGACTATCAAAAGATATAAGATATTGCTACTTCTATAAATAATCACTTTGATACCTTATATAAGTAGAAAAAAACTTTTAAAAACATATCCACTTACTAATATATGTGTATGAAGAAATGATGACATTGCCGTAACACTTGTATCTCTGCCTCACACCCTAAAAATGCTTCAGAGATATATGTATATTAAAAAATTAACAAGGATACTTAAGAAACTGCTGTGTGCCAAGCACTATCCTGGCAGTGAGGGGTACACTTTTGTGGTCTAACAGTTGAGGGGAGACAATTGTTGATTTTTCCCTTTCACCCCTTTCCCATATTAAAAAGAAGGAAATTAGTAAGTAAACCATCAGTTAGTTGAATTATGAAAAAAAGAGCTTGGGGATAATCTTTTATTAAAGAGCCAGGGAGAAAAAAGAGTTGGGTTGGACATTCAGAAAATCCCCACCACCTCATCCTTGGAGCAATCAATTTCTGGCCACTGCTTTCACTTTATTATTTCCAGGAGTTTGCATTGGATTCTTGAAAATAGTCATCCAACAAGGGCCATAAAACCCAATTACCATATGGAGCTAGACAAGATGGATTCCATTTCCCTCTCACTTTCCCATTGTTCTCCTCTGCCAGGTATTATGCCATGTATACTTGGGAATCCTATACGTATACTGTATACTGGGAATTCTAGGTAAAATCTGCTCACTGATGAAGGGATCTGCCTTCTTGTATCTCACATTTCAGTGTCATGTCACCATAAAAATGGAAGTTGGTGGGAATGTATGAAGCTACATATGATCATGAAGAAAAGTAACCCAATGATGCCTGCTAAAAGAGTAATGACTGGAGACAACCCAGAAATCACAAAAGAACAGCAATAAATTCTCAAATTGCTTAAAATAGAAAATTCATCAAGAAAGGGTGGGAAGTAATCTATGCAGTTCAACCAATGGACCATTTATTGGCACTTGGGATAGGAATATAATGAATGAAACCATCCCTGCTCTCAAGAAATTTATATTCTATTAGGAGAGATAACATGTACATGTTTAGGAGGGCATGCACAAAACTGTTCTGCCTGCTTCCATCTGAGCATGTATACTGAGACAGTACTGAGTCACTGTGGGGATGGAAAGGTGAACTCCATGGCTTCTCCCTAATGGCCAGGTGGGACTCAGCAAATGGGCACTTTGGTGATAACAAATGATCCACTTCTTGGCTATAGGGTGTGAAGCAACAAGAGAATCTATTATCCCCAATGTGCCCAAGCATCGAGCTAGTTCAGCCAGAAAGAGATAATGATCCTGCCCATGTCCTGTTGAACCTCTGGTAACAGAAGGCTATGTAGTGTACTGGAGTTTAACACATAGGCAGACAAGTGGGTGTTACCCACTTCAGAGATGCTGGGGACCTGCTCCTAAGCAACAAGAGGAATGAAAAATGTGTGGATACTCTGCATTGGATTATCACATGAGTGGGAATAGCCCATTTCTCACTAGCTATGCAGAAAGAACTGTCTGAATTTTTACACAATCCAACTAAAGACATTTTGTTTTTCCATAATTTGAGGCTAGAGGGTGTGGCCTCATTCACTTCCAGCAGGCAACACCCTATAGTAAGTGGGGAGGGCCAAAGGACTACCCTTTCCCCCTTTGCCTTGTGTCCCTGAGAAATAGGCTTGGGATGTGGTTCTGTTTCATTTGTCCTTTTTAGTTCCAGTTGCAGGAAGGGTAACTCTGACTTGAGAGCTCAAGATTCAGGCTGGATTTTGTATTCAGACCAACAAGGAATCCCCAAGAATCCAGCATTCCAGGATGCTAACCCAGTGAGGCTTTAGATTCAAGTTTGGTGGGACTGAAGCTATGTAAGAACTGAGTCAAGCTGAAAGCTGAGTCCCCACCACACATCTACAGAGGCTGATGGGGTCTAGGGGTGATTAAGCTCTTAAGATATTGGGGGAAATGGTTGTTTGCTCTTGCTGTACTTTGAAGTAAATATTACTTTGTAAAAGCTAAACTGGTGTTAAGTGGTTAAATATAGCAGAAGTTCTAGTTACTGAGCCCCCTAAAATTAGGGTGGGGATGCAATAAATGTGGGTGAGAACTGCATTTAGGGTTAGGGTTAATCCTAACCCCAACCCTAACCCACATTGGCTAGAGCCAACGGTAGAGAGGAGAGATCTCACCATCAGGGAATTGGAGAAAGAGCTATGTAAATATAGCAGACCTGGAGCTCAGACAGTGGGGGAAGAGCAAATATACGTTTCAATACAATAAAAAAGATTTTTTAAAGATACAATCTAGTTAAGGAGGAAAGGCAGTCACAGTCAGGTAGACTAGGAAAAAAAAATTCCCATGTAGAAGGCAGACAGCTGTATCTTAAAATAAGAGAAAGATTCTGCGAATTGGAGGAAAGGAGGAAGTGCATTCCTGGCATGAGGGAATAAGCAAGACAAAAGCATGGGGATGGGCCATGGCCTGAGGAACAGAGAAAAGGCCAGTTTGATGGACTGTATCATGTGTTAAGAGAACTGATGGATAATGAGGCTGAAATGCAAGGTGGAGAACAAGTTAGAAGGGCTTAGAAACCGAGAAGCAATATAGAGCCAGCTGACTTCATTCCTATCAGAGCTCTGAAGGTAAATATTCATATACTCAGTGGAGAGGGATGTGTCTTTTTTTAGTGTGAAATAAGTAAATTAATTCATCATACAAAATATTTGCAAAGAATGTGAAGCCCTGTATTTGTATGTATGTAAGAGACAAAGCCAGAGAAACATGGAGAAGGAAGAGACAGAGACAGAGAGAGAATCCAATTGACAATTTACAACTAAGAGAAGGAAAATGTCTCAGACAAGAAGGTAGCAGTAAAAAGAGTACTGACATTGGCATCAAAGAAACTGAGTTTAAATCCTGGCTCAGCTTCTTACAATCACGTGACTTTGGGCTTCTCATCTACTCACTCTGGGCCTCTGTATTGTCATGAACAAAATGAAGGAGACAGACTATAAACTTTTTAAGGTCACTTTTGGGTTAATATATGTAAACAAACAAAACTAAAATAGGGCAAGAGCAGGGAAACGATACATGCCCTCAGTACAAGCCAAAGCCGCTGACCTTGAAAACAAAATGTACAGAGCTAACTTACATGTCATGGGTCTACTAGAAGGCAGTGACAATAACATAATGCAGGAAAAAAACCAAGAACATTGTTCGGAATTGATTATAGAAAACAAATGAATGATGAGGATAACTCACAGATCAGTTCCCTACAAAATATTCTCCTTGGCTTTAAATTCCAAATGGATGGTTAGAAATTGAACAATTTCAATGACAACTAAGCAGACAGGAAAAAAAAGACACTTCCTAACATAAAGCAAACACCTACAGATGAATCACTGTCTTTTATGTGAGGGAATAGCAAATGAGAGATCGCACAAATGGAGAAGAAAGGATGGGGATAACGGGGGATGGGAGATGCATCATTGCTAATCCATGTGTGAAAAGTGAAGGAATGGGGACTCACAAAGACCCTCAAAAAGGAGAAAGGGTTGTGGGAAAATATGATCAAGACTGCGGTGGAAACTTTTGGGAAATTGGTTAGAGAAATGATTATTTCTTTATTGCACTTAATAACTAATTATTGAAGTAGGACCAAGCCATTTTCTACTTCCTCATCCAGAAATGTACTAGTGTAGGAAATCCTGTTCAAAGACTTATGCTGCCAGGAAGGCTAAGATCTAATCAAAGAGAGTAAAGAAATTATAAGTTTAGGAGAATGGGTGGATTCCTGCTCTTTGTGTTTACTCAGACAAGTCTGGGAAAATGTGCATTATCCCTTTTGTCAAATGGGGGATATGGAATTTGATAAATCTCTTTGACCAAGGTTTGTGTGCTCAGTGTCATGTATCCCAATACCTTCATTGGAGTAAGTCCTTTTCTCATTGTAATATTTATTCTCTCATTACTTGTTAAACAGTCACAGTCAATTGCCACCCTCAAGAACTCCCACTCTTCCAAGGGTATATAAGCATTGAGTGGGTTCCATGAGGGCTCTTTGGCATTTGAGAGTGTTATTGACCCCTTTATTAGTAAAATGCTAGCATTATTAATAAAATGATTAATTCCCAAGGAACTATGCCTCTTGAAATTTTGAAACATCACACTGGAAAGGATGAGACATCTTACTTCAGGTAGAAAGGAGAGTGTGCCTCTGAAGAGTATTCCCATGGGAGGAGGTGTA
This sequence comes from Trichosurus vulpecula, assembly GCF_011100635.1. Taxonomy (NCBI): domain Eukaryota; kingdom Metazoa; phylum Chordata; class Mammalia; order Diprotodontia; family Phalangeridae; genus Trichosurus; species Trichosurus vulpecula. The sequence goes on from NC_050578.1 coordinate 800,223, forward strand.
TGTGTGTGTGTGTGTGTGTGTGTGTGTCTGTGTGTGTGTGTGTGTGTGTGTTTACATGTGCTCCTCTGTGTGTGGGCATAATGAGATGTAGGACCTTTACTTAGGGTAAGTTTATACTCAGGGTGGTGAAAGGGAATGTATAGGCAGAAGTGGGAAGTCAGAGCCTTTAAAAAAGAGACAGATCATGAAGAGAGTAGGGCTAATCCTCAATTTTAGAACACAGGTCAAAAAATGGCAGAAAAAGGAGATGATGTGGGAAGATCTAAAAGGGCAATAACAGAGAAATTAGATAGAAGGGAGAGTTCAAACCTGGCTCTATATGAAGTTTAAGCCCAGGAGGGACACACACAATATAAAGAAAAAAGCAATAAGGTTAGAACCCATGAACCAGAAAACAGAATTCCCAATAAACTGGAGGGGAAGAGAAATCATGAGGAGGAACAAAACAAAGAAAACTTCTTGAACAAGGAAATTCTTGAAGAAAGTTATGAAAATTAGTAGATTAGGTAGAAGGCAAAAAAATTATGAACTACTGGCTTAACTGGATGGGGTAGAGGAAAAGGGTAAAAGAAGAAAAGGAATAGGAAAGAAAGGAAGAGAGAAAGAGATAGGAAGGAAGGATGGAAAGAAGGAAGGAAGGGAGGGAGGGAGGGAGGGAGATAATCTAAGGTTCAGTATCTTAGGTTAAGGTAGGCAAACAGAAGTGGTGAAAAAGAAAGAGTCTTTGTTAGAGGTAGGATTTGAATCCAGGAATTTCTTTTTTAAGGCTGAATCTCTCTAGACACTATGCCAAACTGCCTCACCAAAAAGTGATGAAAATCAAAATCGACATAAGGTATAACAAATAGTAAATGATACAAACTTAAAGGAGACTTATTAATGACATCTTGAAAAATAAATGTCATTAAAAAAGATTAAAAGTTCATAACTGTGAAATAGAATGATAACTATCAGACTATCTGCCTATCTGTCTAGGGGCAGTTAGGTGGCACAGTAGATAGAGAGCTAGGCTTGGAGTCAGAAAGACTCATTTTGTTGAGTTAAAATTGGGCCTCAGACACTTGCTTGCTTTGTGACCCTGAGCAAAACACTTAATCTTGATTACCTCAGTTTCCTCATCTGTCAAATGAGCTGGAGAAGGAAATGGCAAAGCATTCCAGTATTGTTGCCAAGAAAACCCTAAATAGGGTCACAGAGTTGGACATGACTGAAATGACTGAACAACAGCATATATATTTACATATCTACCTGAGATGAAACTAAAGGAGATTTTAAAAAGTAATAGTATCTCTGAAAATGTTCATTAACTATGAAGAAAAAGGAATGGTTAGTAAACTCAGTATACAATTAAATAATGTGAAAATCTCAAATAATAAAACAAAAATAAGCGTAAATTAGGACATTTCAGAATTAGAGGAATGTTTAATGAAATGGAAAACAAAATAAATTATAGAACTCTTGGTCAAAACTAAAAATATATAGTTTTTAAAATATTAATAAAATAAATAAATCTTGATGGAGGGAGGGAGAGCCAGTCACCAAAATAACAAATGAAAAAGGTGAAATCGCAACAGAGAGAATTGAAAAGAATTAGTACTATATGTAACATCTTTTAGCAAAACTGAGAATTTAAAGGAAATAAAAGATTAACAATAAAAACCTAAATAGCAACTGCATTAAAAGAACATAAAATTGAAATTTTAAATATCTCCATCTCAGAAAATGAAAAAGAACAAACAGTAAAGGAAGTACCAAAAAAAATGACCTTCACTCAGACTCCAGGAGAGGCAAATTTTATCAAACCTAAAAGAACAATATTTCCCTATGCTACATAGATTACCTTCAAAAACTAAGAAAGAAAACATTCTACTAAACTCCTTTTATAAGAGAAATATAGTTCTTCAGTCTAATCTAGGAAAGCAGAAAGCAGAAAAAGAGAAGTCTAGGATAATATCACTAATTGATACAAAAATATTTTTAAAAGCCCAGAAAAAAGATTACACACATGTACATATATGTAAGCACATAAATTATATATATATAATATATATTATATATATATAATATATATAATATAAATAATCACATGACATAATTACACCTACATTTGTATTATGACAATGTACACCTTTGCATATATGGGTATTAGGATCAAGTTGATCCTAAAAAGTAGAAGGAAATTTCAACTTCCTAGGAAAAACAATTAAAATAATAAATCATACTAAAATTTAAAACAAAATCCCAAATCATTTGATTACACCAGTGAATGCAAAAAAGTCTTTGAGTACAATGGTTATATAAGCCAAAAGTTTTAATAAGCATTCAATTTAGGCAACCTCAGAGAACTAGGAATTAAGAAAGTAATTGAGAAGATGTATAGTTTCAGGAAAAGAGCAATTCATAAAATGAATCCACACCCTTGGTGGCATTTGTGTATAGCAATAACAAAATCCAGGAGGAAATGATAGAAAGGGAAATCTCCTGCATATAGCTCCAAAATGCACAGAACATCTGGGAGTCAATCTCCCAAGGCACCTAGAGAAATATATAAGTAAAGTGGAAGAACACTATTTTAGGGCAGAAAGAGTGATGTAATTGGAGAGCTATTTATTTCCTGTATTGCAGCTTTGCCTACATAAGAAACCTATCACAGCATTTAAATTAATTTATATATTTAGGAGGTAACAAATCAGACTCAAGAAGGCATTTTACAGAGTTATGCAAAATATAAAATTCATCTGGAAGAATGAATCTAGAATCTCAAGAGAAATGATGAAAAATAAAAGAGGAGGAATCACACTTCCAGACTTCCCATTTATTATAAGGCTGCAATCAAGGAAACTAGTTGGTACTAGTTAAAAATAGAAAAGTAGATAAGTGGAACAGATGAGAGAAGGAAGAATCAGAAACAATTGAACTCCATAACCCAGTGTTTTATACACTCAAGAAAATAAATTACTTTGGGAAGGGAAAAAAAACTGCTGGGAAAATTCAAAATTGGTTTGATAGAAAATTCATTTCAACTAAACTCTTATATCCTTTAGAATAAGCTCAAAATGCTCGAAAAGCTCAAAACACAATCTTGAGATGAGATCACACCATTTAAAAAAATGAGGGGTATATGATCAGGTTCCATTAACAGCTTTCACTATGGAGAGAGTTCTTAACAAAACAAGGGATAATAGTGATCATTATCTTTAGAGATAAAGTAGATAATTCCAATCACATGAAATTTAAAACCCTATTTTCCCCCCAAATAAATCTGGTGGCTAGGAAAAGACATGGAGGAAAAGAAAGATATGGATTACATCTAATATCTTTGATAACCATCTGAGATTGACGAGATAGAGAAATAACAATAAAAAAGAATCAGACCAAAAACCATTTCCTAATGGATAAGTGAACCAGAGATATGAATAAACAATTCCCTAAAGAAAGCCAAAGTATTGGAAATCATAGAAAAGAAAGCTCCAGATCTGCAGTAATAAGAGAACTGCAGATTGAAATAGTTTTGAGATTTCACCTCACACTTAGTAAATTGGTAAAAATGACAAGAGATAGAAGAAATAATCAAAGGTCCAAAGGGTCAGAGGAAGAAAGCCATCTTAATATCCTATATAGGAGAGCCTTGAATTAACCCAAGGGTCATGGAAAGCAACTTTCCATGAAACAATGAATAAAAAGCTCCTGGCCAGAAATCCCACTGTTTAAACAATACCCCTATACTTCAAAGGAGGAGATAGATAGATAGATAGATAGATAGATAGATAGATAGATAGATAGAAAGATAGTTGTTCAGTCATGTCTGCCTCTTTGTGACCCCTTTGGGATTTTCTTGGCAAAGATACTGGAGTGACTTGTCATTTCTTTCTCCAGCTCATTTGACAGATGAGGTAACTGATGTAATTGGGGATAAGTGACTTGCCCAGGGTCACACAGCTAATAAATCTCTGAAGCTGGATTTGAATTCAGGTCTTTCTGACTCAAGGCCCATGACTCTGTCCACAATGCTACCTAGCTACTCCATAGATAGATAAACAAATAAGCAAATAAGTAAGATGAATGAAGAAATAGAGTAAGCTCAACATTTCACAAAATATGCAGAGTAGGAATCAACCCCCTTCCCTCTTATCCCAGGAAGCAACAAGAAATCAAGCACACATTCATTGATTGGGAATGGTGGTGCAGAACTGTAATGGATTATCCATTGTGCCAAAAAAAACAATGACTCTGAAACATTTAGAGAAACATGGGAACATTTAGAGAAAGTAATTCATAGTGAAGTCATCTAAACTAGGAAAATATATCCCCAGTGTCACCAATCACCAAAAGAAAGAACCACAATAGCAAACAATAACTAAACACTGTTCAAATATAGTCTCAGAGAAGAGTTGAGGAAATACACCTGATAGTCATGGTATGGGGGATGTTACGTATAAGGCCAGACCTTTTATATGAGCTGATGACCTACTTTGCAGAGTGGGGGTTTTATTGTCTTTTTTAATCTTAATCTTATCAGATGGCTGACTAGTTAAAAGAAGAAGTTTTACATATATTTAGAAATATACACTGTTCTTGGTAGAAAAGTAAAAGCTATTAATACCTTTTTTACTGAAATAATGTCATTTGGCTTGTGGTAAAGTCACAGAGTTCAACTATAAAACTAAACTCAAAAAACTTGAAAGACTTTTCTCTTGATGGTTGAAAAGGAGCATGCATACTTTAAAACAATCAGAACAGACTCTATTTCTTCTAGTTTGTTTCTTCTGAAAGGAAAGCTCAAGAAATGGAGTAGAGTTACTTTTTAGATAAAACATGGATCATAAAAGAGGAGTAAAGAATAAGGATGTCTTCCCTTTCGTTGAAGAAGATGCAATGCAAACCTCTTCCTTTCTAACAAGGAAATGAAAAATGAAATCCCTTAAGCCTTTCTCTCCACAGCAACAGCCTGAAACTAATTTCTGCTGCATTCTTAGGCAGATTTCTAGATCTCTGGGCTTCAAGATGCTTTCATTTTTGCCATATATAAAACTATTAAACATTATAAACATTTCTTTTTAGGAAGGTGATAAAGGAGCTAAGTAGTCACATGTTACTACGATGAGTATGCCCTGATGAAACCCAGAAAGAAATACAGAATTTTGGGAGACCTGCCTTTAATTAAGTTAGACATAGTTATCCATATTGGAAAAAAGTTACTTGGATATAATTTAAAATAGCTTTAGAAAATGTATATTGTCATAATTGTCCATTGAAGCTCAAAATTAGCTAAAAGAAACTCTATTTTTTCTCCCTCTATCTTATTTTCAGTGCTTGAAGAGAATAGATTATGCTAAATTAGAAACTACAGTCAGAAAATACTCTGATTGAAATCAATAATAACCAGCACTACTCTCACAGTTATAGCCTAAATCAAAATGCATTTTCTTGCTAAGTATATCTGCAGTGGTTAAGATGCATAGAATTCTTCTTAGCTGATAAACTGAGTTGGAGGAAAACTTCCTATGCCTAGAGATTTTAACAACAACTTGCATTTATATCACACTTTAAGATTTGCAAAATACTTTAGAATTATTATCTCATTTAGTCCTTCACAATGACTCTGTGAGGTAGGTTCAAAGGTTATCAACATTTTTTTTAAAACCTCTGCAATTATTAGTTTATTAGTATCATCCAGGATTCAGATGTTCAGTATTCCTCCTGAAATTATACATAAACAAATGCAAAACTGAAATTAGAATCTGAAAGTCAAAATTGTATAACAAAACAGTACTCCATCACAAAAGCGTGTAAAATTACAAGAACGCTATTTTAAAACACTGGCACTTAAGAGAACCATAATTTCAAAACCACAAAATTGCCAAATTGTCCCCCCAAATGGTAAGCAGGTAAACATATAAATGGTCAGTTTTAATGAATACACTGTTAACTTTGGAAGGGAAAAAAGATTTGATCAAATCAGACATTAGGCTACATCTTACCCTAATGCCAAATTTTAAGTCTATTTCCCATCAAGGTCTATTTGTATAGGGTCGAATATTACAATTTTAATATAAACTTTAATGGGAAGATCATGCCTCACTTTATGAGACAATTAGAATTTTGTTTTGGACTGACAAATCAAATCTAGATTTACATAGTTATAACGGTACCATATAGAATCTCAAGTTTCCCAAGGGGCTATTCACTGCCAGCTCTTCATACTATATAAGCCTACTTAGCCTTCTGTAAGTCTGCTGCCAAAGATTAATGTGGCAGTCTTGTATTTTCAACTCACGCTTTTGGGGTACATTCTCAGCTCTTCTGAAGGACGGGAATTATAAACATAACTTCAGTTACATAGTAATGAAATTATGAATGTATATTCCCCACATAAAGATCAGAATATACCCTTCTACTGGTCCTTCAAGGACAGAATTTTACTACGTTTCACTCAAATAATTCCACACTGCAAATTTCTATATTCTCCACTTGGTAAATGTTCTAATTGGATAGAATACTGTACTATATGAAATTTGAGTTTATTAACTGGTAACTTTTGATTTCCAGTTACGGAAGAAAAATTGTTTCTATACAACTTTTATTACCCCATCACAATTATGCAGGGTGTGTAGATCAAAGCTTTTTATCGGCTAACTATATGAAAAGATGATGAAAATTGTAATAATTCATGTGATCCCAAATGGGCATACAAAAGCAAAGACGAGCTTCCCCTCAAAAAGAAAAGTTATGATTTAAGGGCACCTATGAAAAGGACAACAATACTAATAAAAAAAAATTGTATTTACTTAGAAACATTCAGAATGTCAACAAAACAGCTGCAACTTTTTTTTGTTTTTGCAATTACAGAGTGGTATTCAGTTAACAGAACAACAATTATTTCATATGCTGCATCAAAGACAACTGAAGATGAAAATGAACTACATCCCCATATATAACTAATTTGTGCTGTGCACCAACAAGAACCTGCTTTAAATTTCCATGCCAATTTACAACCCCCATACTGTACCAGGCAAGGTTAGTGGCTATTGAAAATACCACTAAAGGACAGGGCTATCTAAAGACACATTCAGTAGTGTGTTAACTATACAAAAAAAGACACTGTACAGTTTAAAAACAAATCTTACACAGCCTTACATTTCAATTTTTTTTTTCTTTAAAAGGAGTGAGTTGTGTACAGGGGGGTTAAATGCTTTATAGACAAGAAAAAAAACTGCTCTAGAACCAACTTATTCATCGTCATCATCATCTTCTTCATCCTCCTCATCATCTTCTTCATCTTCCTCCTCGTCTTCTTCATCTTCCTCATCTTCCTCCTCCTCCTTCTTTTTCTTGCTCTTCTCAGCCTTGACAACTCCTCCCTTTTTCCCAACATCAGGCTTTCCTTTAGCCCGGTATGCAGCAATATCCTTTTCATATTTTTCCTTCAGTTTACCTGCCTTCTTTTCATAAGGTTGCTTGTCATCTGCAGCAGTATTATTCCACATTTCTCCCAATTTTTTTGCCACATCTCCAATAGAAAGACCGGGATGCTCCCCTTTAATTTTTGGACGATACTCAGAACGGAATAAGAAAAATGCCGAAGGAGGCCTCTTCGGCGCATTGGGATCCTTAAACTTCTTTTTTGTTTCTCCTTTAGGTGGTACGTAGGTTTTCCTTTCTCTTTCATAACGAACCTTATCAGCTTTTGCCATGTCCTCAAATTTTCCTTTCTCCTTAGCAGACATTGTCTTCCACCTTTCTGATCATTTTTTAGAAAATTCTGAGAAGTTCACAGAAGCATCTGGATGCTTCTTCTTGTGTTCCTCCCGGCAGGTTTGCACGAAGAAGGCATATGAGGACATTTTCCCCCTCGGCTTCTTGGGATCACCTTTGCCCATTTTGATTACTTTCCCTCAGCGCCGCACAGAGTAGCCCAGTGCCCGTCCGGCTCTTACTTGCCCGAGCGCTGTCTCTATGGAGCTCAATGTACTGCAATGGCTGTGAGAGCGCGAGCCAGACGCAGCCTCCTCACTCTCTCCGTTCTGTGGTTATCAACATATTTAGAAGGGAGGAAACTGAGGCAAGCAGAAGTTAATTACCTTGTCTAGGGCTCCATAGATTTCCATTCAATGTCCAAACTCAGTTTATTCATTGTTGTCATTCCTTTCTATTCCATTGTACATCATGAACATAAAGTCTGCTCAGACTACTGAGAGAAGATAGTGCCATGGAGACACTCTCAAGGAATCTGGGAATGGCTCATTTTCTTCAGAATCTCAGATATCATCAGACTTAGAACACAAATTAATCTATCCAAGGTGACTCAAAGCAAAATAAGAAAGCAACAATCAGTACGTATAATTCTTTCTTCTTTATTATATATGTAATCTTCAACAAACACTTTTTTTTCTTTTGCTAACTGGGTGCTAGTAGGTTCTGGGTGATGTGAATAACAAGGTAGAGGACCATTCATTTTTCCAGATGGCTTTAAATTTCTAAATTATACAAAAATGCAATTACACACCTAATGTAGGAAATATAAAGCTGAATACACAAAGACAAACAGTTGAGAACCTTGAAAAGATTAAATTCTGATGAATTAAAAATATAGAGAAAACTAATCCTTAGAATGTTCATGCAGTGCCCCTCCCCTGACAATTTCCATGATCTTGGCATAGACACATGACATCCAATAAATAGCAGATATAATTCTGATTAGCCATTTGAGGAATAAGTGGGAGGGGCAAGTTGAAAAGATGTTGCCTTATGATCCCGGTAAGCGCTACACTAGAGAACTTGTCCCTGAAAGAGCTAAAGAGGGTCTGCCCAGAACAAGCATTATATTTTATGGTTCAAGGATGGAGTGGAAACTGCTTAGCACATTGCAGGTGGTTAATAAATGTGTGTTGAGTAACATACACAACAAATTGGGCATAGAAATCTATCTTACCCTACAGGAAAGTAGGAAGGGAAAAGTATAAGAGAATGGATGAGGCTGATAGAAAGGAGGGTAGATTGGGGAGGCTGTAGTGAGAAGCGATACACTTTTAAGGATGGACAGGGTGAAGAGAAAGAGTAGGAAAAGGGGGAAAAGAGGATGGAGGGAAATAATCATAATAGAGAAAAAAACTTTGCAACAAATTTCTCTGTTAAAGGCCTCATTTCTCAAATATATAGAGAATTGAGTCAAATTTATGAAAATAAAAGCTATTCTCCAATTGATAAATGGTGAAGGGATATGAATAGGCAATTTTGGCAGTAATCAAAGCTATCTAAAATCATATGAAAAAAATCTCTCAGTACTGATTAGAGAAATGCAAGTGAAACCAACTCTGAGGTACTACCTCATACCTATCAGATTCACTAATATGACAAAAAGAAAATGGCAAATATTGGAGAGGATCAGGGAAAATTGAGATGGTATTGCATTGTAGCATTACTGCAAATGTATAAACTATATCAAATTCCTCACTTTCTCAATGACAGGGGAAGGGAGTGAGGGATAAAAAATGTGGAGTGCAAAATTTTTTTTAAATGTAAAAAATTGTTTTCATATGTAATTGGGAAAAATAAAATATTAGATACAAACTGAAGAAAAATGTGAGCTGACTTGAAATTGTACCCAGACCTGTTAGCAGTAAATTCACTAGGGGGAAAACACCACTTTTGCCTTTATCCCCCAGTCCGGAACTATGTTACAGCTCCTAAAAGGAATAAACCATTATCCTTTCAAAGATCTCCCCCAAGAGCTTGTACTAAAGAATCACAACAAAATCCATCTGACAGCTCTGTATGGCCTGTCCAATGCCACACTAAAAATAAACAAAAACCCAAATGAAACCTCAAACAATTCCATTAGCATGGTTGTCAAAAGAATCCCCAATGCCCAGGAATGTGTCTTGGCTTGCATTCTCTCACTGCTAGTATCTCTTTTGCCACCCCTCAATTCACTGGCAAGGTTCCTCATTTCCAAGACTGAGAAGTACTTCTTCAGAAGCATTGTTGGCCACTTCCAGGTGCAGAGACAGAGTGGTGGAGCAGAGGAAATACTATAGCTGAGCCCTCCCAACATTCCAATACAAATTGCCTCAAATAAGATTCTGGAGTGACAAAGCTAGGGAAAGGTCTGGGTGAAACATTTTTTTTCCAGCTCAAGACAACTTAGGAGGTTGGAAAAAAAAAAAACATCTGTGACAGCAGAGTGGGGTCTGGCCAGGAACACCAGCTATGGACCTTGAAGGTGGCAATAGCAACAGCTTCAGAAACACTCAAGAAATAGTAGAAGGATCTGGCAACTGGTCAGTTAAAGATTACAAAAGACTTCTTGGCTAGCAAAAGGAAAAAGACAGAGTGCTTGTGTGAGAACTCCATTTCCTATACCTACTTCTGAGTCACAGTACCAGGGCAGAGAGGAGTGCTTGCAGTCCCAAGGGAGAAGGAGTCCTGAAGAACAGTATTGCTTTTGGTTGCAAGGGAGCAGTGACTATACTTCTGTCCAGATCATACCACTCTGGAAGCACCAAAGACTTCAAAGCTGCTAGAACTTGTTATGAAAACATCAGTGTGAAAAGCCTGAAGTTTGGGATAGTACATCCTCAACCACCCCCAGGGAAACAGAGCTCACCTTTAAAATAAAATAGAATTCAAAATTAAGAAATATGTGGTAAAGATGAGCAAACAACAACAACAAAACCTTCACCATAAAAAGCTACCATGGTGACAGGAAATATCAAGACACAAATTCAGAAGAGAACAATGTCAAAACAGCTACAAACAACAAAGCCTCCAAGGAAAAAAATATAAATTGGACACAAGTCCAACAATAATTTCTAGAGAGATTTTTTTTAAAAGAGAGAGATTTAAAAAAAAAAGATTTTAGAAATAAAATGAGAGTAGTAGAGGAAAACTCAGGAAAAGAAATGAGTGATGAAAGAAAACTATGAAGGATAATTAACAGCATGGCAAAACAGGCATAAAAACACTGAAGAAAATAACACCTTAAAAGCAGAATTTGGCAAATGACAAAAAAGGTACAAAATCTTACTAAAGAAGATAATTACTTAAAAATTAGAATTGGGCAAGTGAATGCTAACAACACTATGAGACAACAAGAAACAATAAAATCAAGTTAATAGAAGAAAAAAATGAAGAAAATGTGAAAAATCAAATCAGAAAAACAACTGACCTGGAAAATAGATTGAAAGGAGCTAATTTAAGATTATTGGACTACCTAAAAGTCATAATCAGAAAAAGAGCCTACACATCATATTTCAAGAAATTATAAAGGAATATTGGTCCCATATCCTAGACTCAAAGGGTAATACAAGAATTGAAAGAACCCGGTGACCACCTCCTGGAAAAGATCCCAAAATGAAACCTTCAAGGAATATTACAGCCAAATTTCAGAACTGCCAGAACAAAGAAAAAAAAATACTTCAGGCAGCCATAAAGAAATCAGTCAAATACCATAGACCCACATTCAGGATCACACAATATTTAGCAGCTTCCATATTAAATGGATAGAGGACTTTGAATATGATATTCCAGAAGGAAAAGGAACTAGAATTACAACTAATAATAACCTACCTGGCACAAATGAGTATAATCTTTTTTTTTACGGGGGGAATTTATATTTAATGGAATAGAGGACCTTCAGGAATTCCTGATGAAAAGACCAGAGATAAATAGAAAATTTGACTGTCAAATACAAGACTGAAAAAAATGATAAAAAGGTAAATATGAAAGAGAAATTGTAAAGGATTCAATAAGGTTAAACTATTTACCTTTCTGTGTGAGAAAATAATAAATGTAGCTCCTAAGAATTTTATCATTATTAGGGCAGTTGGAAAGAGTCTACATAGATAAAAGTCATGGGTACAAGTTGGCTATTTTGGGATGGCCTAAAAATGGATGGGTGAGAAAGGGGAGGCACTGAGAGAAGGAAGAAGGGAGAGGAAGAAGAGAGAAAATTATCTTACATAGAAGAGACAAGCAAATAAGAGGGGGATATGTTGGGGGGGAAATGCTTGAAACTCTCATCCAAATTAGTTCAAAGAGGGAAGAATGCACACACACACACACACACACACACACACACACACACACACACTCAAATCACTTACCTAACAGGGAAGTAGGAGAGGAAAAGGATAGGAGAAGGGGTCAAGTGATAAAAGGGAAGGAAGATGAAAGGAGGCAGTTATCAGGCAAACCAGAGTTTTGAAGAGGGACAAGGTAAAAAGAGGGAGGAAGATAAACAAGAGAAAATAGGATGGAGGGAAATCCACAGCTAGTAATCCTAACTGCATATGTGAATGAAATGAATTCACCCACAGAATAGAAGTAGATAGCAAAATGGATTAGAAACCAGAATCCAATAACATGCAACTTATAAGAAACACACTTGAAACAGAGAGACACACAAAGTAAAAATAAGGGGCTTGTGCAGAATCTATTATGCTTCAACTAGTGTAAAATAAGGTAAGAGTAACATAGTAATATGATCTAATACAAAGCAAAAGCAAAAATAGATCTAATTGAGAGATAAACAGGGAAAGTACATCTTGCTTAAAGGTATCATAGATAATGAAATACTATCTATACTAAACACATGTGCACCAAACAGCATATCATCTAAATTCTTAAAGGAAAACATCAAATGAATTATAGGAGGAAACAGCAAAATTATACTGGTGGAGGAACTCATCTTTTCCCCCTCAAAGTTAGATGAATCTGATCATAAAATAAATGAGAAAGGAGTTGAGATGAATAGAATTGTAGAAGATTTAGATACGATAGAGCTCTGAAGGAAAAATGAACGGGGAGGTAAAGGAACATAACCTTTTCTCAGCTGCATATGGCATATTTACGAAAACTGACCATGTATTAGGGCATGAAAATTTCACAAACAAATGCAGAAAAGCAGAAATAGTAAATGTATCCTTTTTAGACCATAATGGAAAAAAATAACATTCAGTAAAGGATAGTGGAAGTACAGATTAAAAATTAATGGGAAACTAAATAATTTAATCCTAAAGACTGAGTGAGTCAAAGAACGAACTACTGAAATAATCGAACATTCCATTAAAGAGAATGTCAGTAATGAGATAAAATACCAAATATTTGTGAGAAGCAGTGAAAGCAGGATTTATTGGAGAACTTATATCTCTAAATGCATACATCAATAAAAAAGAGAAAGAGGAAATCAATGAATTGTGCATGCAACTAAAAAGAAAATGAGAAAAAGAACAAATTAAAAACTCCAATTAAAAACTGAAATGTAAATCTTGAAAATTGAAGAAGAAATTAAAAATGGAAAAGAAAAAATCCATTGAAGTAATAAATAAAAGTAGGAACTGGGTTCATGAAAAGAAAACCAATACAATAAACAAAATGTTGGATAATTTGATTTTTCAAAAAGGAAGAAGGAAATAAAATTATCAGAATCAAAAAATGAAGATGGCGAGAAGATGTGGGAAAATTGGAAAACTAAGGCATTGCTGGTGGAATTGTGAACTGATCCAACCATTCTGGAGAGCAATTTGGAACTATGCCCAAAGGGCTATAAAAAGGGTGCATACCCTTTGACCCAGCAATACCACTTCTAGGTCCCTATGCCAAAGAGATCACACAAATGGGAAAAGGACCCACATGTACAAAAATATTTATAGCAGTTCTTTTTGGAGTGGCAAAAAATTGACAATTGAGGGTATACCCATCACTTGGGGAATGGTTGAAAAAGTTGTGGTATAGGAATGTAATGGAATACTATTGTGCTATAAGAAATGATAAGCAGGCAGACTTCAGAAAAACCTGGAAAGACTTATATGAACTGATGTGAAGTGAGCAGGACCAGCACAACATTGTACACAATAACAGCCACACTGTGTGATGACTAACTTTGATAGATTTATATCTTGTCAATGCAAGTATCTTGTCTTTGTCGTTCATTTTCAAAGAGGACCATGACATCAGGAAAATGATGATATGACTTTCAGTTGACTTTGATTTGAGTGAGGGAAGGCTGTGCAAGGTCACTAGACTCACTTTCTCCTCCAGAGCCTGCTGGATCCAGTGGCCAGATATTCATCAGGACAACTGGAGATGGACCAGGATGCAATGGGAAATCCTGGCCCTTTCAGGTTAAGGCCTTTTCAGGTTCTTACTTTGAGTGAGGTAACACCCATTCTCTTTAAGAAGCAAGTAAAGGGATTGCCCCACTAATTAGGAAAAAGAAAAGAAAATCAACCTGGGAGGGGAAGACCCTCAGGGTTCCTATCAAAAGACTTAATCAAATCTCAGACAACTCCAAAAGACTCATGATGGAAAATGCTATCCAAATCTGGGAAAAAGAACTATGGAATCTGAATGCAGATTGAAGCATATTATTTGCACTTTCTCTCTCTTTTCTTTTTTTTTGTTTGTTTCTTCTTCATTGTGGTTTCTCCTAATGATTTTAACTCTTCTTTACAACATGAGTAACATGAAAATAGGTTTAATATGAATTTATATGTAGAGTCTATATCAAATTACATGCTGTCTTGGGATGGGGGGAAAGGAGAGATGGGGAAAAAATTTGGAACTCAAAATTTTATAGAAATGAATGTTGAAAACCAAAAACAAACAAACAAAGGAACAAATAAATAAATGAACTTTGTGGAATAGTGAACTGGTTCAGCCATTTTGGAGAACAATATGAAACTGCACAAAGGGCTACAAAATTGTGCATATACTTTGACCTGGCCATACCACTACTAGATCTGTACCCCAAAGAGATCAAAGGAAAAAGTAAAGGACCTATATGTGCAAAAACATTATAGCAAACGATTTATAAATATTTGTATTTTGTGGTGGCAGAGAATTGGAAATTGAGAGGATGCTCATCAACTGGGGAATTGCCAAACAATTTGTGGCATATGATTGTGATGTAATACTACTGTGCTATAAGAAACAATGAAGGGGATGGTTTCAGAAAAACAAAACACGGCAAGACTGATGTATGAACTGATTGTAAAGTAAAGTGAGAAGAACTGGGAGATCCTTGTGCACAGTAGCAGCAATGTTGTAATGATGGTCAACTGTGAAAGACTTGGCTCCTCTGATCCAAACAATGATCCAAGACAGTTACAAAGGACTCATGATGAAAAATGCTATCTGTAAGAAATGGGAGGAGGAGTTTTGTTTCCACAGAACTATAAGGTGTGCTTCCCTGCCCTCCCCCACCCCAGCTTTAGCAGAGACCAGGCCCCAAGGTCAGTCAGGTGAGAGGTCAGAGGCTTGTACGCATGTGCATACTTTTTGAGAAGGCAGTCTAGGGAATTAGAGAGGCCAAACCCACTTGAACCTGTTCAAGTTTATCTAGGGTCTGGTCTTGGTCAAGAATCCAGGCCTACTGATTAGCATCATTTGCATATGTTAAAGAGGGAAAGTAGGGGAAGTAAAAGAATATAGTTTAATACAAGGAAAATTTAATTAACTTCACTTTTGCTTCTGTATCCTTATTATCCTATTTATATAAACTGTATAACCTAGGAAAACTATGTAAAAAACAAAGATTGTAAACTAACCGTGACTCTAGCAGGAGTGGAGGGAATGGTTACCCCTGCTCCTGCAGCTGTATCAGTGTGAGTGTTCCCGCGAGCACTACACCCGCTCTCTCGGGGAGCGTAATAAAATGCCTTCCTCTGCCCACTCTGGTCCTGAGTTCTTTGGGTGTGAATGGGCAAATCACATGGGTTTTCCTAAGGTCAAGTGAAGGGAAGCAACAGGCAGTGGAAGCTTGCCAGGCTTACTCCTGGATCTTGTCTTGGGATGTCCTGTGATCCCCACTGTGGTGTTAAGAGGGCTACCACTCTGGATTCCCTTGGGGAACCCTGTGGTCTGCACGGCCTTCTTAAGGGGACATCACATGGGACTTCCGGCCCTGTCTTGGGAGCCTTGTGATCTTACTGCCATCCTAAGGGGCCGTCACTTGGGTCCTCCTTAGGGTCTGACCCCTAGGAGGCCCTGTGATCCACACAGATTAAGGGATGGCTACCACTTGGTCTTCCTCTGGGAGTCCTGTGGTCTGTACAGCCTTCCCTAGGGATTATCACAGGGTTCTTCCTCAGGACTTTGGCCTTGCCTAGGAAGTCCAGTGATCCCCAAAACCATGTTTCTCACACTATCCATATCTGGAGAGACAACTGATGTACTTGTGTTGGTAAGCAAAATGGGCTCTTAGCACTTAGTTCAACCAAGTGCCCTTGAAGAGTTTTGCTTTTGTTTCCGTTGAGTAATTCAGTGTATTTCATTGAGTCTTACTAGATGCTAAGCCCCAGGCCCAAACCCCTATTAGGTACTAAGCCGATGTGGGCGTGAACCTCCCAGGGTCCTAAGGGGAGGTGCTGACTCAAGAGCCAATCATAGGAGCCTAAGTTCTGGTCATTCAGATGATGTTTGATGTTGTCTAAAATGCTATAAGAAGAGAAGACAGAGACATTTGAGGAGGGCTCTCACTCGTGCTGGTGAGCTGATGCGGAGACTCTGGGCAGCTGTAGCTAAGAGCCCTCCAGCTCGTAACCCGGATGTTGGGACTTTGTTAAACTCTGACAACTATGTATTGGAATTTGAATCAGACAAGGTCTGTCTGTCGATGTTTGTACTTTGTTTGTATTTTGCTCTGAAGTTCAGGGTGCTGGTTTTTTCCCCTGAACTAAGTGAATGATATTTGTATGCTGAATTAAAGTAAGCTTGTCAACCCCTTAACATTGCTTTCCTTACTAAAGCAGATCAAAAGAACCCATGCTTTTGCAGCGTGCTGGTAGCATTCTTGTTGTTGGGCTTGTGTTGGTCTTTCACCCCCACAACAGCTGCTAGCCAGATTGTTGAAACAGTACTCTGAGTCCAAATTAAAGTGGAATTTTCTCACTTAAAAAAATGAAGAGTGTTGAATGCACCACCAATGAAGATAAAATTGAAGCAATTATTAGCAGTTATTTTGCCCAATTATATGCCAGAAGAACTGATAATCTATGTGAAATGAGTGAATACTTAAAAACGTAAATTGGTCAGAACAGAAAGGAAATAGAATATTTAAGTAAACTTATCTTAGAAAAAGAAATTGAACAAGCCTTAAATGAGCATGTTAATAAAAATTTTCCAGGACTCAATGGATCTACAAGTGAATTTTGACAAACATTTAAGGAACAATCTATTCTAATACTACATGAAAAATAAAGTAGTCCTACTGAATCCCTTCTGTGACACAAATATGGCCTTGATGCCTAAACTAAGGAAACAAAAACAGAAAAAAAACCTATGGGGCAATTTCCTTAATGAATATTAATGCAAAAATTTTAAATAAAATTCTAGAATGTAGATACCAATATTGTACACTAAGAACAGGTTGGATTCATACCACGAATGCAGTGTTGATTCAATATCAGGAAAGCTATCAGTGTAATAGATCACATCAATAACAAAACAACAAAAATCTCATGATTATATCATTAGATGCAGAAAAAAAAACCTTTTGACAAAATACGACACCCATTCCTATTGAAAGCAGTAGAAAAAATTAGAATCAATGGATCTTGTCTTAAAATGGTAAGTAGTATCTACCTAAAAATAAGAGCCAACATTATCTATAATGGGGATAAAGTAGAAGCCTTTCCAATAAGATTAGTGGTGAAGCAAGGATGTTCATTATAACCACTATTATTCGATATTGCATTAGAAATGCTACCTATAGCCATAAGACAAGGAAAAGAAATCAGAATAAAAATAGCCAACAAGGAAACAGAAATATCACTCTGTGTGGATAGGGTTTGTTTTTAAAGAGAACTCTAGAGAATTAACTAAAAAAACTAGTTGAAACAATGAACAACTTTAGTAAAGTTTGTCAGATATAAAACAAACCAACCTAATGCATTGACATTTCTATATATTATCAACAAAACCCAGTAGGAAGAAATAGAAACAGAAATTCAATTTGAAATAAGTGCATACAACATAAAATACCAGGAAGTGTACCTGGCACTATATGAACACAATGACAAAATGCTTTTCACACAAAGACAGATCTAAGTAACGGTAGATAAAGT
This sequence comes from Trichosurus vulpecula, assembly GCF_011100635.1. Taxonomy (NCBI): domain Eukaryota; kingdom Metazoa; phylum Chordata; class Mammalia; order Diprotodontia; family Phalangeridae; genus Trichosurus; species Trichosurus vulpecula. Next base: position 818,288 of record NC_050578.1, read on the forward strand.
AATTGCTCACGAACAGATTGAGACAATATAGTAAAAATAAAAACAAAAATTATGCCTAAATTAATTTAATTATTCATGCTATATCAATAAAACCACCAAAGAATTACATAATAAAATTTATTTGGAAGAGAAAAAGTAAGGATATCAAGGAAATAAATTAAAAATAAATGTGAAAGTCAGTCTAGGAGTAGCAGATTTCAAACTATATTACAAAGTAGCAATTATCAAGACAATCTGATACTTGCTAAGAAATAAAGTGACAGATCAGTGCACTAGATTAGAAACACAATACACAGTAGTAAATGACCAAAGCAGTCTAGTGTGTAATAAACACAAAGATCCAAGAATTCACCCTTAGACCAAAATAGCTGGGAAAACTGGAAAACAATTTGGAAGAAACTAGGCACAGAACATCTCATACCAGAGACCAAAAATAAGGCCAAAAATGGGTATGTGATTTTGACATAAAGCACGATATAAGCAAATTAGGGGAGTATGGAAAAATTTACCTTAGGGATGAGGGAAGTTTATGACCAAACAAGACACAGAGGATCACAGAAATTTAAAAAAAAGGTTATCACAAACAAAAACAAAACAGCTAAAATTAGAAGGAAAATTGGAAATGGGTAAAATTTTTACACTAAGTTTCTCTGATAAAAGGCCTCATTTCTCATATACACATACACACACACACACACACACACACACACACACACACATATATATATATATATATATATATATATATATCAAATTGTGCTATTCTCCAATTCAAAATGGGGAAAGGATATGAACACACAGTTTTCAAAAGAACAAATCAAAGTTATCAATAGTCTCATAAAAATACTCTAAATCACTATTGATTAGAGAAATGAAAACAACTCTGAGGTACCACCTTAGATGTATCTGATTGGCTAACATGACAGATAAAGAAAAGGGTAAATGCTGGAGGAGATGTGGAAAAATCAGGATACTATTGCACTGTTAGTGGAGCTGTGAACTATATCAACCATTGTGGAGAATAATTTGGACCTATGCCAAAGAGTTATAAAACTGCATACCCTTCTACCCAGCAACACCACAACTAGGTCTGCATTCAAAAGAGATTTTTTTTCAAATGAAAAGGACCTATATGCAGAAAAGTATTCATAGCAGCCTTTTGTGGTGGCAAAGAATTAGAAATTAATGGGATGCCTATCAATTGGGGGAATGGCTCAATAAGTTGTGGTATATGATTGTAATGAAAGCCAGTGTGCCATAAGAAATGATGAGAAGGGTGGTTTCAGAAAACCTGAGAAGACTTACTTGAAGATAAAGAGTGGAGTGAAAAGAACCAGGATAATGCTGCACACAGTAATAGCAATGTTATCATGATGATCAACTGAAAGCCTTAGCTACTCTGACCACCTCTAGACGGAGAACTGATGGACTCTCAGTGGAGACTGAAGTAGACTTTTTTCACCTAATTTTTTCTTGCTTTTGAAACTTTTTTTTCAACATGGTTAATATGAAAATATGTTTTCCATGACTTCACATGTATAATTGATATTTTATTGTCAAGGTTCTCAATAGATGAAGAGGGGCAGGAGGAAGAAGAGAAATTGGAACTCAAAGTTTCAAAAAAGAATGTTAAAACAATTCTTAAAAAGCCTTGTCATATACACAAAGCCCTTTAAAACCACACAGTTCTTTCCCCATTCACGTAGAAATCTGATTCCCCTAAATCTCTGATTCCCCTAAATCTCCGAGGGCCCTTCTTTCACTAGGCTGCCCAGGAGGCAAGTAGGTGACTATTAAGCAATGCAAAGGCATTCAGTCTCTGCAAGAGAAGAGAGTAGATACCTAATTCTTAGGTATTTGTCCTTTTTAGTGCATGCCTGTGTATGTACATGTATGCACATGCATGTGCGTGATTGTGTGTGTGTATATGTGCATCTATGCTTGTTTTTGTAAATCTGCAACATTCATTTTTAATTTTCTGTGGTTTCCATTTAAGCTGTCATCATCATTGTACGTATTCCCCCTTGGGCCTACTTACTTTACTCTGAATCAATTCATGTAAATCTTTCCAAACTTCTCTCCATTTATCAGATTCACCATGTCTAACCCTGTAGGAAGGGAAGAAGGGATGTTTCTTCCCCCCCACCCCAGACCCCAACCATGGGTCATGTCATCCAGCAGCAAAACATCCAGCGAGAGACACCCATTCAGTAGAAACAGTTCATTAACGTTAAAAAAATTTTCAAGCCAGGAGCAAGAAAGAAAGGAATAACTGGGATCCAGAGAGAATTATCACTCTGTGGTGGAAAAGGGAGGGTTTTTCTCTCCCTTTCTTCCCCAACTGGTCATATTACTTTGAAGTAGAGCCACTCAGCTGGTAGGGGATGCTGTGCCCCATCATCAGGAAGCAGAAAATCACAGCACCCTGCAGATAAGACATAGATAAAGAAAGGACATCCCTCGAAGGAAGGAGGAAGCAATTTTGAGGAATGGAACCAGGGACTGAGAACCCAATACATAAACTCTGCAAAGAAAAAGGACTCCCAGGACTTCAGAAGCTGTCAACTACCTTTGTCTTATGTGAATCCTTAGAATGATTATACTCTAAATATGAGATCAACCCACTAATAGATATTGTGAGTATTTGAAGGAAAGTGTACCCCATGGTTTTGAGGAATTTTTTCATAGATTATTTTTTCCTATGCTGTTTTATCAATTGAGAACAGATTTACTGCCTCCGAATTGGTGAGAGAGGGAGAGGGAGAGGCAGAGGTGGAGAGAGAGAGGGAAAGAGAGAGAGAGAGGGAGAGAGAGAGAGAGAGAGAGAGAGAGGAGAGGGAGGGACGGGCAGAGGGAGGGAGGGAGGGAGGAAGAGAGAGAGAGGGAAAGAGAGAGCGAGAGAGACTCTCCTTATGGGTTGGCTTTTTGATTTAGTGCACCTTTAATCCGTGTAAGTGGCATCTTAGTCCCTTGAGATAATAAAGTCTCTAGTATTGCTTAAAGGCAAAACTACCCTGGTCTATATAAAAGATATTGTTCCAAGCACAGACATCCTAGTAAATACTGTTGGTAAGAGTTAATTATGCTAATCAGCTAATTGTTAAGGTGAAACACACTGGTGGGGCCTCATGATCTATATATAACACCACAAAAGTACTTTAGAATGAAAGAGTAGTAACTTTTACCTGGGGAGGTAGTCCAAAGAGGGTGTTACACTTTGGGTAATGGTGTATGCAGATAGGGAACACCAGTGGTCAAAGCACCTCCCAATTCCAGATACGACAGGGCCTTTTTCTCTTCAAAGAACTTTCATTCAATTTCCTTGGATTGAGCTTCTTTCATGGGTCAGGTGATGACTTGAGTTCCCAACGTGTGCTGCTCTTTCTAGTGAACTCTCAAAGTTCCAGGTCTAGCTCTCTTTGGAATTCATAGCTGGCTCTCTTCTTGTCTTCCAAGGTTCCCATTTCTCAAACTGCACATCTGACTAACCCCCCCCAATAAAAAGGACTGTATAACTTCACAATAAGGTGGAGTGTCTCCCTCTGAGTGGGTTGCTGCTAGGCAGCATGGCCCAGGTAGAGAAGAAAGGATGAACTGTCTCTTCATTTCTAGAAAGAGGAATATTCCACAAAGTAACTCTGGATTTGCACTGCCCCCCTCCCCAGGGCATAGCTTTCTAGAGGTGTGACTGATTTGCTCCTCCAATGAAGTTACTCCCTTTAATTCATTCAAGGGACCTGTTGGTACCTCATAAATGGATCACTGGGCACCAACACCTTATTATACATCAGTGTCTTAATAAAACTTATTACATCAACAAACCTAGGGTATCAAATGCCCCTTACTAACAGTCAAGATCTCCAATTTCAATTCTGAGCTCCATTATTCCACTCCATTCCATTCTCTTTATGATGCTATGTACTGCAGAAGGTCCCATGGGTAGGGTAAGGAAGGGGGCATCAAAAAAAGGAGTCACTGATTTTGAGGGATTTTAGCCATTAATTCTTGCAAATTGATTCCACTAGAAGGAAATATTTCAATTCCATTAGGTAAACTTTAATTGAATACCCACATGTTATGTACAAAGCCTTGAGATGGAAAAGCAAGGATGAATAGTCTCTGCCCTCGAGGCAATTGGATCATAGGTGTTTCCTCAATACAGGAAGCTAAGTCATTTGCCTTTTCGGTTCTTCAACCAACAAGTAACCTCATTAAGCACCTCTAGCCATGAGGATGCAAAGATAAAAAGGGATGGTCTCTACCCCAAAGAGCTTCGATCATTGCGGGGGAGGGGGGAGGGAATGGATGCAATACATACACAGATTGGTGCACACAAGTTATGCACAAAATAAATCCACAGGACTTGGGGGAATAAGGAAAGGCTTTCTAAAGAAGGAAACATTTGAAGATGGCGGCTGAAAAGCAGGGACTTGAGTGAGCTCCCCACCAGGTCCCTCCAAAAAACTATAAAAAAATGGCTCTGAAAAAATTCTAGAACTTCAGAAACCACAAAATACCAGAGGGAAGCAGGGATCTAGCCCAGGACAGCCTGATTGGTTGCTGGATGAGGTCTATTGCACATGGAGCAGAAGGGAGTGGAGCTCAGCATGGGTGGAGGCAGGACCAACCAGACCAGTAGGAGGCTGGAGCAGGCCCTAATGCCCTGAATCAGTAAGCTGTGGCAGTTACCAGACTTCTTAACCCACAAAGAGACAACAGAAAAGGTTAGTGGGAAAAGCTGTGGGGGACAGAGTTTGCAGTTTGGCCACGCCCCAGGGGCAGTGGGGGAGGTTCAGCTACAGAACTACAGCTGCAGCTACTTCTGGCCCCAGGTCCACGTGGTGGGAGGAATTAAGTGGTGGATCAGAGCAGGAGTGCAGAGCCTGCTTAAGATTTGCATCAGATCCGGGTTGGTGGTTCTTGAGGAAGGTGGAGTGCTGGGGTGGCAGAGCTGGCTGTATAGAAATAGCTCTGAAATCAACAGTGCATTCCCTCAAGCTTGGAACAAAGTACTCTTTGCTCTACAAGCAGTCATACCCCGATGAAAAATTCAAGGGTCAAGTAAGTTGGCTGGGAATATGGCCAGGCAGGAAAAATGCACTCAGATTCAGTCTCAGACTTTGGAATCTTTCTTTGGTGACAAAGAAGACCAAAACATACAGCCTAAAGAAGTCAACAAAATCAAAGAGCCTACACCAAAAACCTCCAAGAAAAACATGAACTGGTCTCAGACCATGGAAGAGCTCAAGAAGGATTTGGAAAAGCACGTTAGAGAAGTAGAGGAAAAATTGGGAAGAGAAATGAGAATGATGCGAGAAAACCATGAAAAACAAGTCAATGACTTGCTAAAAGAGACCCAAAAAATACTGAAAAATATACTAAAGAAAACAACACTTTAAACAATAGACTAACTCAAATGGCAAAAGAGCTCCAAAAGGCCAATGAGGAGAATGCCTTGAAAGGCAGAATTAGCCAAATGGAAAAGGAGGTCCAAAAGACCACTGAATAAAATACTATCTTAAAAATGAGATTGGAGCAAGTGGAAGCTAGTGACTTTATGAGAAATCAAGATATTATAAAACAGAACCAAAGGAATGAAAAAATGGAAGGCAATGTGAAATATCTCATTGGAAAAACCACTGACCTAGAAAATAGATCCAGGAGAGATAATTTAAAAATTATTGGACTACCTGAAAGCCGTGACCAAAAAAAAGATCCTAGATATCATCTTTCAAGAAATTATCAAGGAGAACTGCCCTGATATTCTAGAGTCAGAGGGTAAAATAGAAATTGAAAGAATCCACCGATCGCCTCCTCAAATGGATCCCAAAAAGAAAACTCCTAGAAACATTGTCGCCAAATTCCAGAGCTCCCAGGTCAAGGAGAAAATACTGCAAGCACCCAGAAACAAACAATTTGAGTATTGTGGAAAAACAATCAGGATAACACAGGATCTGGCAGCTTCCACATTAAGGGACCGAAGGGCTTGGAATGCAATATTCTGGAGGTCAATGGAGCTAGGATTAAAACCAAGAATCACCTACCCAGCAAAACTGAGTATCATGCTCCAAGGCAAAATATGGATTTTCAATAAAATAGAGGACTTTCAAGCTTTCTCAGTGAAAGGACCAGAGATGAATAGAAAATTTGACTTTCAAACACAAGAATCAAGACAAGCATGAAAAGGTAAACAAGAAAGAGAAATCGTAAGGGACTTACTAAAGGTGAACTGTTTTGTTTACATTCCTACATAGAAAGATGATCTGTATGATTCATGAGACCTCAATATCATAGTAGCTGAAAGGAATATGCATATATATATATATATATGTGTGTGTGTGTGTGTGTGTGTATACATATACACATGTGTGTCTATGTATGTATATATGTAGGTGTGTGTATATATATGTGTGTGTATGTATGTGTATATATATATATATATATATATATATCTACACACACACATACATACACACACACAGAGGGCCCAGTGTGAGTTGAATATGAAGGGATGATATCTAAAAAAATAAAATCAAATTAAGGGATAAGAGAGGAATATATTGAGAGAGGGAGAAAGGGAGAGATAGAATGGGTAAATTATCTCGCATAAAAATGGCAAGAAAAAGTGGTTCTCTAGGAAGAGAAGAGGGGGCAGGTGAGGAGGAATGAGTAATTCTTGCTGTCATCAGATTTGACCTGAGGAGGGAATACCATACACACTCAATTGGGTATCTTACCCCACAGGAAAGAAGGAGGAAGAAGATAAAAAAGGGGGGACAATAGAAGGGAAGGCAGATGGCGGGGGGAGGAGGTAATCAAAAACAAACACTTTCGAAAAGGGACAGGGTCAAGGGAGAAAATTCAATAAAGGGGGATAGGTTAGGAAGGAGCAAAATATAGTTAATCTTTCACAACATGAGAATAGTGGAAGGGTTTTACATAATGATACGCATGTGGCCTATGTTGAATTGCTTGCCTTCTTAGGGAGGGTGGGCAGGGAGGGAAGAGGGGAGAGAATTTGGAACTCAAAGTTTTAAAAACAGACTTTCAAAAACAACAACAAAGAAAAAAGTTTTTGCATGCAACTAGGAAAGAAGATACACAGGAAATGGGGCATCGAAATTTATCTTGCCCCACAAGAGAAGAAGGGAAAGGGGGAGGGGAGGGAGAGGGGTAACAGATGGGAGGGCTGACTGGGGAATGGCATAACCAGAATATATCTTGGAGTGGGTGGGAGGGTAGAAATGGGGAGAAAATTTGTCATTCAAACTCTTGTGAAAATCAGGGCTGAAAACTAAATATATTAAATAAATTAAATTAAAAAAATAAAATTAAATTAAAAAAGAAGGAAATATTTGTCCTTCCAAAACAAATATCAGCTTATATAATCAGGCTGTTAATAGAAGCAGTGACTTTAGACTGATCGAGACAGAGGGAAGTATCATGAGTGTAATGGCTCTTCCACGTGACTGCTTTTCAAATACTCCAAGACAACCTTCATGACTCCCCTGAGTTTCTGCTGCTCGCATCTAAACACTCCTAATTCCTCCAAATGAATATGGCCTCGAAGCCCCTCATCAAACTGGTCTTCATCTTTGGGATGCTTTCCCATGTGTTTGGAGCTCAGCTAAGATGTTCTGTGTCACCAAGAACTTAATACAAGAAGCTCTCCATCTGTGGCCTCAGCAGGACAGTGTCACTGGATGCTGAGCACCCACCATCTGAGCTGCAGGGCCTCCCCTAATGCACCTTCAGATGTAATGGGAAGAGGATTGGTCCCTGAGTCAGCAAAGACCTGCTCTCCTGGGCTCTGGGGCTCAGCTGTAATGGCCCCGGGTCACTCAAATACTCAGACCCTCAGTTTTCTCATATGTAGTAGTCACCTCATAGGCTTGCTGTGGGGAAGTGATGCTAATATCTACTAGATACTTTACAAAGCCTCAAGCACTTGTCTAGCCACAGCAAACTGCTAGCAGATAGAGTGGCCACATCAGCCCCTACTACTGCCATTTGACACTGAACCCAAACAACAAAAATTCTCAGGTGCTTTTTTTCCCCCAGGAACTGCAGCCAATTCATGTCTGCCACTGGGACAATCCATCTGGATGATAGTCAAAGCTGTCATTCCATGACTTTGTCAAATTTGATTTAAAACATAACTATTACTATGAAACAAACAGGCAAGAGGCAGCATGGGATAGTAGGAATGAAAGGCAGGGAGCTGGAGGAGCTAGAGAACTGATTTCAGATGGTGAGACCTGGGTTCAAGGCCATCCTGTGCCTCACACTGGCTGTGTGACCCTGGGCAAGTCACTTAAACTCTCAGTGCCTCAGGCAACTCTCTAACCTAGAAGTTACAAAGAAAACATTGACCTGCATTGGTCCTGTAATCCAATGGGAGTTTCCCTACATTGATGAAATCCGAGATTAGATCTCCCCCCACACACTTATTCCCTCATTCACTCATCTATGTCTTTCTGACCATTACTACAGAGCTATACAGGAGAGGCAAGAATGCAGGTGAGTAAGATCTGCATTCAAGTCCAATCTCTGACACATCCTGGCTTTGTGACTCTGGGCAAGTCATTTAACTTAGTGCCCCAGACAACTCTCTAAACTAAATTGTAGAGAGGTTGTCCACTTGCAGGAGTAGAGATTCCTTCTTCCCAGGGTGTTTCCCACATCAATGAAAACACAGGTCCTGAAGAATGCTTAGCACAATGCTCACACAGGTAGGTATTTAATCAGTGTTAGATGACTGAATAGAAAAAAAGATAAAGGCACTCTGCTTGGTCCTGAGGATGAAGAGCTCAAAAGCCAACACTCTTTACCCCAAGGAGTTTATATCTTTCTGTGGTATATCAACTGCCCACCAATAAATAAAGAGTGGTACTTAAGGATAGAGAGGATACTGCAAATCTGGTGTGAGGGCAGAAGGGCATTGTTCCCATAGGCATTTGCTCTACAGCTGAGCCTCCAATGAACGCTGAACACTGGAGTTCATAAGGGCAGAGATGAGGAGATACAGGATGCCAGGAAGGGAGTGAGACTGTGACACACAGCTGAAGGAATGGGGATGCTGAATTTAAAAAGAACTTGTTGACCAATTTGGTAGAGCTGAAATTTGCTGAAGAGGAGATGAAAGGAAATAATGTGACAAACTTCTGGAAGGTAGTAGGGAGATATCTTGTGGAGAGCATTAAATGCCTGAGTAAAGAAGTTATTTTCCTCAGTTTCTTCACTTGTAAAATAAAGGGATTGCACACTATAGAAGTGTTTATCTCTAAATCTGGAATAGCAATCTATAGGTCAGTGAGATGGATCTCACTCAATTCTTGGAAAGAGTCTAATACATATTATTAGAGAACAGTTATCTAGAGAAGGAAGCAATGGTCAAGAGGGTTTCATGATTAATAAAGCCATCACTAAAGATTCTGGTTTCCTTTTCTTTTTTTTTCAGTCTATAATTACTTTTTACTTAACAATTTTTTTTAATTTAAATTTATTTTTAGTTTACCACACACGGTTCTACATAATTTTGAGTTCCAGATTTTCTTCCCTCCCTCCCCCCTCCCTCCCCAAGACGGCATGGAATCTCATATAACTACCATGAATAACTTCACATTGAATTAATTTATACACTAGTCAGGTTGTGGAGAAGAATTATGACCAATGGAATGAATCATGAGAAAGAAGAGACAGAACCAAAAAAAAAAGCAAACCCAAAAACAAAAACAAAAGAGGAGAAAAAAGGTGAGCATGAAGTGTGCCTCAATCTGTATTCAAACTTCACATTTCTTTCTCTGGATGAAGATAGCATTCTCCATCATGAGTCCCCTGGAGTTGTCCTTGCACCTTTTGTTGCTGAGAAGAGCGAAGTAGGTCAGGGTTGGTCTTCACGGAATCCATATATCTGTGGTTGTGTACAATGTTCTCCTGGCTCTGCTCCACTCACTCAGCATTATGTCGTGTAGGTTTTTCCAGGTTGTTATGAAGTCCGTATCATCCCCATTTCTTATGCCACAATAGTATTCCATTACCTTCATATACCACAGCTTGTTCAGCCATTCCCCAATTGATGGGCACCACTTTGATTTCCAGTTCTTGGCTACCACATAAAGAGCCACTATAAATATCCTTGTACATATAGGTCCTTTTCCCGCTTGTGTGATTTCTTTGGGATACAATCCTAGAAGTGGTATTGCTGGGTCCAAGGGTATATTTATAGCCCTTTGGGCATAGTTCCAAATTGCTCTCCAAAATGGCTGGATCAGCTCACAACTCCACCAGCAATGTAACAATGTTCCAATTTCCCCACATCCTCTCCAGCACTTATCATTATCTTGTTCTCTCATTTTAGCCAATCTGACAGGAGTGATGTGGTATCTAAGAGTTGTTTTGATTTGCATTTCTCTAATCAGTAGTGATCTAGAGCATTTTTTCATATGCCTATAGATAGCTTTAATTTCTTCCTCTGAAAACTGCCTGTTCATATCCTTTGACCATTTCTCAATTGGGGAATGGCTCATATTCCTATATATTTGTCTCAGTTCCCTGTATATTTTAGAAATGAGGCCTTTATCAGAGATACTAGTTGCAAAGATTTTCTCCCAATTTTCTGCTTCCCTCCTAATTTTTGTTGCATTGGCTTTTTTTGTACAAAAACATTTCAATTTGACATAATCAAAATTATCCATTTTGCATTTTGTAATGCTCTCTATCTCTTGTTGGGTCATGAAGTCTTTTCTTTTCCATAAATCTGATAAGTAAACTATTCCTTGCTCTCCCAAATTACTTATAGTATCAGCTTTTACTCCTAAATCATGAACCCATTTTGACTTTATTTTGGTATATGGTGTAAGATATTGGTCTATGCCCAGTTTCTGCCCTACCATTTTCCAATTTTCCCAACAGTTTTTATGAAATAGTGAATTATTAGCCCAGAAGCTGGCCTCGTTGGGTTTATCAAAGGGTAGATTCCTAAACTTGTTGATTTCTCCTACTTGTGTACCTTTCCTATTCCACTGATCCACACCCCTGTTTCTTAACCAGTACCAGGCAGTTTTGATGACTGCTGCTCTGTAGTACAGTTTAATATCTGGTATGGCTAGGCCACCTTCCTTAGCATTTCTTTTCATTAATACCCTAGATATTCTAGACCTCTTGTTTTTCCACATGAATTTTGTTATAATTTTGTCCAGCTCAGTAAAATAATTTTTTGGTAGTTCGATTGGTATGGCACTGAATAGATAGATTAATTTAGGTAAAATTGTCATTTTTATTATATTAGCTCGGCCTAACCATGAGCAACTGATATTTTTCCATTTATTTAGATCTGATTTTATTTGCGGGAAAAATGTGTCATAATTATGTTCATATAGGCCCTGGGTTTGTCTTGGCAAATAGACTCCCAAATATTTTATAGTGTCTACAGTAACTTTGAATGGGATTTCTCTTTCTATCTCTTGCTGTTGGGCTTTGTCAGTAATGTAGAGGAATGCTGAGGATTTATGTGGGTTTATTTTATATCCTGCAACTTTGCTGAAGTTGTTTATTATTTCAAGTAGTTTTTTACTTGATTCTCTAGCATTCTCTAAATAAGTCATCATATCGTCTGCAAAAAGTGATAATTTAGTTTCTTCTTTTCCTATTCTAATTCCTTCCATTTCTTTTTCTTCTCTTATTGCTACAGCTAACATTTCTAGTACCAAATTGAATAATAGGGGTGATAATGGACATCCGTGTTTCACCCCTGATCTTATTGGGAATGCATCTAGCTTATCCCCATTACAAACAATGCTTGTCAATGGTTTTTGGTAGATGCTATTTATAATTTTAAGGAAGGTTCCACTTATTCCTATGCTTTTTAGTGTTTTTAATAGGAATGGGTGTTGTACTTTGTCAAAGGCTTTTTCTGCATCTATTGAGATGATCATATGGTTTCTGCTAGTTTTGTTGTTGATATGGTCAATTATGCTAATAGTTTTCCTAATATTGAACCAGCCTTGCATTCCTGGAATAAATCCTACCTGGTCATAGTGTATTATTCTCATGATGAGTTGCTGCAATCTTTTTGGAATATTTTATTTAAAATATTTGCATCAATATTCATTAAAGAAATTGGTCTATATTTTCTTTCTCTGTTTTGACTCTCCCTGGTTTGGGTATTAGTACCATATTTGTGTCATAAAAAGAATTTGGTAGGACTCATTCTTCACCTAATTTCCCAAATAGTCTAAAAAGTATTGGAATTAGTTGTTCTTTAAATGTTTGATAGAATTCACATGTAAAACCATCGGGCCCTGGAGATTTTTTCCTAGGGAGTTCTTTGATGGCATGCTCAATTTCTTTTTCTGAGACGGGGTTGTTAAGAAATTTCACTTCCTTTTCTGTTAGCCTGGGCAGTTTATGCTTTTGTAGACATTCATCCATATCTCTAAGGTTGTCAAATATATGGGCATACAGTTGGGCAAAATAATTCCTAATTATTGTTTTGATTTCCTCTTCATTAGAGGTGACCTCACCCTTTTCATTTTTGATACTGGTAATTTGATTTTCTTCTTTGTTTTTTTTAATCAAATTGGCCAAAGGTTTATCAATTTTATTGTTTTTTTCATAAAACCAGCTCTTTGTTTTATTAATTCAATAGTTTTCTTGGTTTCAATTTTGTTAATCTCTCTTTTGATTTTCAGTATTTCTAATTTGGTATTTAATAGGGGGTTTTCAATTTGCTCTTTTTCTAGCTTTTTCAGCTGTATACCCAGATCTTTGATCTCCTTTTTCCCTATTTTATTCATGTAGGCATTTAGGGATATAAAACTTCCCCTAAGAACTGCTTTTGCTGCATCCCATAAGTTTTGGTATGTTGTTTCATTATTGTCATTCTCTTGAACGAAGTTATTAATTGTTTCTCTGATTTGTTCTTTGGCCCACTCATTCTTTAGAATTAAATTATTCAGTTTCCAATTAGTTTTTAGCTCATTTTTCTATGGTTCTTTATTAAAAGAACCTTTTCTGACATTGTTCCTAAGTTGATAGATCAGGGGGATGAATTAGACACAAACTCCCTATATTTTGTAAAAGCATTTCACAGAGACCTCCATTCTCTTCTTATAGAAAATATGGAGAGATGAGAACCAGAGACAATAGTGGAAATATATGGACTCAGAACAGGTGGATTGGCTGGTACAAAAGAGTGGTTGTTAATGGGCTGAAATCAACTGGTAAGGAAGGTTCTGATGGAGACCCCAGAGGTCTGTGCTTAGGCCTGTTCTGTTGACAGTTTCTACCAATAACTTGAATGAAGCCATTGGCATCAACTTTATCAAATCTGCAAAAGACACAAAGCCTTGAAGGCTATCTAACACACTGAATTACTAAGTCAAGATCCAAAACAAAACAAAAAACAAACAAAAAGAATTTTGGAGAACAGAACATAGATATAAACCAATAATTGGATGATGGGACCATAGGTATAGAGTAGGAGAAGACCCCAGAGGCTAGCCAATCTAACCCCTTTACTTTACGGAAAAGAAAATGGAGGCTGGGAGAGATTAAGGGTTTGCTCAGGATCACACACCTAGGGATCAATCAACTAACAAGTATTTATTATGTATTTTCAGGGTCAGGCATTTTCAATATAATTAGATCAAGTTTAATGGAGGAAAAGAATTACACTTCGTTCAAAACAATCACTGTCATAAGGACAAAATGGAAGGAGACATGGTTGGCCAAAAGTATGTCTGAAAAAAATAGACAGTTTCTAGTGGGCTGTATGTGGTCCATCAGAACGTGTATGGATCTTGCATAGACACTGTCGCTGGACAGTGAGCAGGTTCCAGGAGTCACAGAGAGGAGGGGAGGAGATTGGACTGAATTTGGGAGATAAGGCAATGTTTTCAATAGCTCTGATCTTCTCTCAGAAACAAACGTTGATCTTTTTAGTGCTGATATCTTTGTCCTGATGGTAGACGATTAGGATTTATGGGACAGTGCAGCCTTTAAGGAATCAGAGTCTTCAGTCAAGCAGAAGGTAACCCAAAGGTGTTAGGTGGGTATAAATAGGCTAAAGGGATTTACTAATAAAAAAAATTGGTCAGGAGAAGTCATTTAAAAGATGTCTCCTCATCAGCCAATTGGCTCTTGTGATAACTTCAGAGCTTTGTGTCCATATTGACTTTCTCAGAAGACAGGTCAAGTAGGCAGAAACCAGGAATAACAGGAGAATGGTCTGCTGGGGTAGACAGATGGCCTTCTGGAGTTTGATAAATGAAGAGGAAAACAATCAGCCCACTTCCTCCATTGTTCCCTTGGACATCTCTAACTCACTTTGCTTGCTAATGTTTTCAGTATCGACATATAGTGCCTTTTAATGCAGTGAAGACCTGTCCAAGCACAGCCAGCACATCTTTCCACAAAGATCCAGTTAGAGGATATTGAATGTAAGGGGCAATTTGTGGGAATGATGAGAGTCAAGGAGAAGGGAATGGCCAGAGGGAGCTTGGAGAATGTCATAATGACAGCTAGTCAGTGTGTGGCCAATGTACACTGCTTCACACTGTTCTCTCTGGGGATGCTTATGACACCTTGAAGCATAGGTGGCCAGGAGCTGATTGCCCCATTTAACTAATGCCTAGTGAGGTTCAGAAAGGTGAGTTGATTGGACAGTTCCCGAGGACATTAGTAGTCACAGTAATAAGGATAGTAACTATAATCTTTACATAGTACTTTGAACTTTACAAAATTCTTTAGATTTGTTATTTCATTTGAACTCAGAAAGTGGCAGAGATAGGATTGGAACCAAGCCCCCAGAGAGTGTGGGCATAACTTGGAGCCAGGAGGAGCTGGGTTTAAGACCTCTCTCTGAAACATTCTGGCTGTGTTGCCCTGGCTAAGTCACTTCATCTCTCTTTGTTCTAGGCTACTCATGAACTCTTCAAGTTGTAGAAAAGTTGTCAACATGTCTGGTCCTAGGGGTTCCCTCACCGCGGGGTTCCTTCTACCTGTGGATCTCAGGTTCAGTCTTCATCCCCTATCTCTATTCTTGCAGACTTCAGGTTCAGTGTTTTCCATCCCTCCCAGCTACCTCCATTCAAGCTTTGACTTTCCAAAGAAGGAACATGTGGAAATCAATCCTTCTTTGTAGACTGAGTCTGAGCTTCTTTGCTAAGAAAGGCAAGAGAGGCAGAGCCAATTTAATGTGTGTGAATGACTGGGACATTGATACTTTGAAGGTACCCATGATTCCTGAGGAAGGTGAATAGATAAGGAACTTCTGAACATGTAATTGAGGGGAAAAAAACAAGCTTTAGTGTTGGGGTGGATCTTCAGAGATTTGCAAATGTCAACATGATGATGAGGATGGATGTACTACAGTGAACAGAAGCCAGGCTATTCCTAGGATTAAGAGATGTTGCAATTCAGTCATTACTGTAGCAAGACTGGAGTAGGCAGTGTGGAGGGAAGAAAAGTGAACTTGGAGTGAGGAACTGGGTCTATTTCCCGCTTTTCAGTTACAACTTCTATGATCTTAAACAAGTCAATCAGTCAATAAGCATTTCTTAAGTGCCTACTCTATGTCTTAGGCACTGTGATAAACACCGAAGATACAAAGAAAGGCAAAATACAGTCCCTGCCTTCTAGAAGTTCCCAATCTAATGGGGAAACCCATATGCAAACAATTCTGTACAAAAAGGCTATATTCAAGATAAATCAGAAATGATGAGCAGATGGAAGGGACTATAATTAAGGGGAGAGTAGAAAACACTTCCTGCAGAGGGTGCCATTTTAGTTGGGACTTGAAAGAAGCTAGAGAGGTTAGGAGGAAGAATTGAAAAGGGAGAACATTCCAGACATGGTGTATAGCGCAAGAAAAAATTCCTAAAGCCAAGAGATAAAAAGGGTGAATGTGAGAGTAGATTATGGAAGACTGATAGTCTAGAAAGTTTCTGCTCAGCTCAAACATTCCATGAGCTTATGTCCTCAGTAATGCTCAGTTTCCCTATTTGTAAAGCAGAGGATGCCAATCCAAGTGCCCAGTTGCTCAGGCTGTTGTGAGGCAAGTATGCACTGTCATTTGCGACTAGCTTCAAGAAGTCTCGTGTGAATGGCGGCCATTACCATTTGTATTCCAATTACTTAGATGACAGTTGCCAGAGAAGGAGCAGCTAGGTGGTGCTATGTATAGAGCACAGGGCCTGGAGTCAAGAAGACTCATCTTGGTTTGTTCAATTACAGCTTCAGACCTTTAGTAGCTGTGTGACAAGTCATTTAACCCTGTTTGCCTCAGTTTTCTCATCTGTAAAATTAGCTAGAGAAGGAACTGGCAAACCACTCCAGTATCTTTGCCAAGAAAACCCCAAATAGGGTGATGAAGAGTCAGACATGACTGAAAAACACCTGAACGACACCAACAACATGTTATCCATTCCTAAGAGATTCAGATTCCAGGATGGAGGATACATGGGTTTCTGGGAAGTGGTCATTATGGTTTGCTAAAGCCTGTTGTATTTCATAGATTTTGAGCTGGAAGAGAGTTTGGGAATCATCTTCACCAACTCTCTCATTTTAAAGAACAGTTAACTGAGGCTCAATGAAATTAAGTAGCTTGTCCATCAGGTCATACATTGTAAGTGGTACAGCCAGGATTCACACCCAGCTCCTCTGACTTAAATCAAGGCCTTTCCACTATATCATGATGCTTCTTCCTTGATAATATTTGATGTTGGATTTCTAAACCTGGGCAAGATTCTTATATATTTGCATCCAATTGAATATTGGCTGTATGCTAGACCTTTTCCCCAATCCCAACCAATTTGTTGGTTAGTAGAGTCAGGTACTTAACATTAAAAAGCTGGTAATGTTAGGAAATCAATGGGGATCAAGCTGTAGTAGGCATGAGGGTCATTAGTGGGCCTAAGACTGCAAGCCATATACTCAGGCCTTGAGTTGTGATTTTCACTTTAGGTTTCTGTTCACTGGAATGAGCTTCTCATACCTAACACAGCCCCTACCTCTACATGGAGCATTCTTCCTGTCCCAAGTTTCCCCAGCCTCCTGATTTTCCTGAAGAGGTCCTACACAGAACTGACCCAGGACACAGCCCCAAGATAGCTCGCACTTTTCCATCCATCCCTCTCTCATGGCATAAAGAACTCTCACAGTCATATGAGACTTGTGGTACTCAGCACTTGGGTAGTAGGACTAGCCATTCATGTCTTTCTTTTCTTTTTTTAATTGGTAGGACCCACCCTGTCCCCAATCATTAGGAACCCAAGTCACCCACAGCTTTTTGGATGGCCATTTCAGACACTGCTATGGTTGTGTCCACTAGTCAAAGGACTGCTGAGTGACACCTCACCTTGTTCATTCTTCCCATAAACTTCATCTGACAACTGTGAAGTCTCTCATGGAAGACACTTCATCCATCCTAAAATTAAAACTCAAGCTCTGAGCATCTGCTCATAGGATCCTAGAGCTAGAGGTGAGAGGGACTGCAGAGGCCATCTTGTCCAATCCCTTCATTTCACAGATGTGGAAACTTAAATTCACACAGACAATAAGTGATGAGGTAGGATTTGTGTCCAGATCCTCTTACTCCAGAGCTCCATGCTGCCTCTCTTTTTTTCTCCCTATTATTATAGGCGATATAGTTACTTTTCTATCAAAAATCATAATTGTCAAGGCCAACGAAGAGATGTATGGAGTACTTATACATGGAAGATCCTGACAAATGAAAACCTCTCTATGTGAGGAGGATTTTGTTATCCCTTTATAGTTCAGTTTCTCAGGCTCCATGGCCATGGTAATGTCAAGTTTCCAGGTGTTAGACAGTAACTCCCAGAATAGCCCCAAGAATTCTAGATAGTAATTCCCAGAATCATAGTGATAGACAGTCCTACTGAGATTATGCCATGAGATAGAGAGGTGACATAAGTGAAATTTACTATGCTTGCACAGAATAACCTGTGAGCTTAATGTTGGCAAGATGCTTTCTTTGTTTGTTGCCCTATAAAGCAGGTGGACACTGGTCAGTGATTGGGGAAACCATGGGTAATGCATAGAGGAATGCATGTACCTACTTCAGCCAGCCCCCATTGAGACTTGAGGGAATTTAGGGGAGTGAACAAGCTGTGTCTGTCTTGATTGACACCATTGAGACATAGGGGTAGTTTCCCCCCCTTCTCACTGGCCCCTGCAAGAATTATCAGCAACCTTTCTGAGAAGACTAGACTAGGATAAAGCTCATTATTAACCCTACAAAGGTGTCTGCCTGTCTGACCAGATCAAGAGTGAACCTATTAGAGGCTGGGGTCTTAAAACTCCAGTGCCTCCTGTGTGTTACCTGTGAAACAGTGTCATTGTAAAACTGAAAAGAGAGTTAGCAGAACTAGCCATGCATCCACAAGGAACTGAGTGGACAGACCAAGTGCTGCCCAGGTAACCAGTACTACAGGCCCACAAGGGCATCAGGAATTCCTCTGAGAAGGATTGGCTAAAGGATATATGCATGAGACACACAGAATGTGAGGTGTGGAAGGTCCAAGATCTACTTCTGTGAAGAGAGCTTTCACGTAGAGACACCCAGGATTCACTGACATATCTAAATAATGACAACAGCCTTAAAGTTTGTGAAGCACTTTAAATCTTATCCCATTTGATCCTTGCCACAACCCTATGAGAGAGTGGTATATTTATCCCCATTTTGCAGATGAGAAAACTAAGGCTGAAAGGTAAAGTGACTTGCCTACAGTCGCCCAGCCAAGGAGTCCCTTCCTATCTCCAAGCCCGTTGCTCCATCTACTGTGCTATCAGAGGTGGTGCCATTTTATATTCTCTAGCTATATAGAGTATCCATAGGAGAAGACTCTTTATAAAATGGTCTTCAACAGCTTGGAAAACAGCTTGGAATCAGTGAATTACAGTGGAATTTCACAGGTATAGTCATGAATTCTCCATTCTTGCCATTTCAGCTCCATTGCTTCAACTGAATTGAGCCTTGCTCATTTTCCATCTGTAGCTCTTGTCCAAGATCGATGTATTGATTAAATGATTCAGTGATCAGTCCACCAAGCTATAGGTCACAGTCTTTCTTCAAACATTTTTTTTCTTTTCTTTTTTTTGGGGGGGGGTTATTTTGTTTTTTTCTCTGTGTATTGCTTATCTGAACTCTATTTTTTAATTGCTAAAATTCTCACTCAGGATACCCTGTCCTGCTGTATCCAATGGTTGGCTGTCTTAATTTTTATAATAATTAAAAAATAGGATAGGAGATTCAATTCTCTTAAGCTCTTGGTCAATGGAGTGACAGTGAAAATGTGGCATGCCCCTAAGAATCTTCTACAAAAGCATTCTGCTTTATAGCTTGCTGAGATTTTTTTTTCCTTCATCTAAATTGCCCTGAATATGTCAGACATAGGCTCTTGTCATAATAAAACTTTCATAATGAGGTCATCATGTAGGTTAGTCACTGTTGCCATCTCTACTTCTTTTTTGTACAAACTTATGGAGTTTTCATGACACTTGAAGATTTTAGGCCCTTTCTCTTAGGCTGTTTTTTTAATCTCCCAAATCACACTTTCTCTTTTCTCAGTAAATTAAGGGGCTACAGGGGGGTAGTTCCACATTGGAGATGCAACAGGATAGGAATCAAGGCCCATAGCATCACAACTGACTGTCTTTTCCTCACCTGTGAACATTGTGGTGGCAAATCTGAAGTTGGAATTTCCTTGTGTGTGGCCAAGGTACATTGGTCATGGGCCTTAAGGAGCCCAAGGGCCCAGAAGGATGGGGTGTTACAAGAGAAAGAGAGCAACATGCAAGTGAAATCTCTGAGCACCATGATAGGAGTCGGACTACGAAGGAAGGCTTTGAGCTAAGTACTGAACTTTGGTGGGGAAAGGCTAAAAAAGGTTCCAAAGCTGGTAGATAATATCAGCATGGATCTGGATGAGGTCATTTTGATGGTTGGAAGGAAGACCCAAGAAGGAAAGACTGCTGAATGACTAAGATGGAAGATCTAGATAGGATAGAATGTAGCAAGAACATATTTTCTCTTCCTCTCAGGCCAGTGCGTCTTGGAGCATGCAAGCAGCAGCCAGCGCTGGAGAAGGTGGCTGGACCTTCTGGGAGGGGGCAGGTTTCCATGAGCACCAGTAAATTGAAAGGATGTGAAGCAAAGATATTTAAGAGGAAGGAAAAATATAAAGGTAAAGCACAAATAAGCCTGCTATAAAGAAATAAATGGGAGAAACAATGTTAAGTTTAAAGGATGCCTAAATAATGAAATAGAATAAACACTTAACAGATATGCACCAAATTGTAAAACATCTAACTCCTTCAAGGAAAAATTAATCAAATTATGGGGGAAAATAGACAGCAAAACTATAACAGTCAGTCAACATTAGGTGACAACTTCAGAGTTCAAAAGAAAAAAAAATCTTACAAAGAAGGACATAAAAGACTTAAAGGGAATTCTAAGAAAGTTAGATAAGAGGGGGGTGGAACCAAGATGGCAGAGTAGAAGCAGGGACCTGACTGAGCTCTCCCCCAAACCCCTCAAAATACCTGTTAAAAATGACTCTAAACAAATTCTAGAGCAGCAGAAGTCACAAAATGACAGAGTGAATTAGATTCCCAGGCAAGACAATTTGGAAGGCTGACAGGAAGGGTCTATCGCACCATACTCAGAGCAGAGCATAGCCCAGCCTGGGCCACTCTGGCACAGATGGGACTGGAGCAGGCCTCAGGGCACTGAATCACTGGCAGCTGTGGCAGTTTCCAGACTTCTCAACCCACAAACACCAAAGACAGCTTCGAAGGCCAGTGGGAAAGGTCTCTCACCTGGGTGAGAGACCAGCTTGGTCCAGACTCAGCCCCAGCCCCAGGGTGGTGGCAACCACTGCCATAGGAGCTTCTTCTGGAGCTCTCAGCCTACAGATGCTGGGAGAACTGAGCAACTGATCAGGGCTGCAGTCCTGGGTGGCGGTCCTGGGGCAAAGAGGAGTGCTGGCATCACAGAGCTTGTAACAGCTGTGGAGAGAGAATCCTTCTCATGGTTCCAGGGCACAAAAGAGTACTTGTGGTTGCTTATAGACCACAGCATAGTCCAGGAGAGGAGTAAACACCTCTCCTTTGATCATACCACTTTGGAAGAATTGAAAATTTACAGATCCCTAGAAATATCTCTGAAAATAGCTGCACAAAACTCCTGAAACTTGGGGTAGCACACCCTCCACTTACCAAACAGCTCAAAAGTCAAGTAATTGGCTGGGAAAATGAGCAAACAGAGGGAAAAAATAAGACTATAAAAGGTTACTTTCTTGGTGAAAAGATATTTTCTTATGTCCTTGGTGATGAGAAAGATCACAGTATACAACCAGAGGAAGACAGCAAAGTCAAAACTCCTACAACCAAAGCCTACAAGAAAAAATGTGAAATGGTCTCAGGTCATGGAAGAGCTCAAAAAGGATTTTGAAAATCAAGTAAGAGAAGTAGAGGAAAAATTGGGAAGAGAAATTAGAGTGATGCAAGAAAATCATGAAAAACAAGTCAATGGCTTGCTAAAGGAGACCCAAAATGTGCTGAAGAAACTAGCACCTTAAAAATAGATTAACCCAAATGGCAAAAAAGAGGTCCAAAATGCCAATAAGGAGGAGTGTCTTGAAAAGCAGAATCAGCCAAATGGAAGAGGACATCCAAAAGGTCACTGAAGAAAATAATTCCTTAAAAATTAGAATGGAACATATTGACTTTATGAGAAATCAAGGAATTATAAAACAAAACCTAAAGAATAAAAAAAAATAGAAGACAGCATGAAATATCTCATTGGTAAAACAACTGACCTGGAAAATAGATCCCAGAGAGATAATTTTAAAAGTATTGGACTACCTGAAAACCATGATCAAAAAAAGAGCCTAGATATCATCTTTCAAGAAATTATCAAGAAAGTTAAATAAGATAACTGTATGGTAAGTAATGTGTGGCAATAGAAAGAAATATGCCTATTAATCAGGTTTCCATGCCATCTTAAAAAAATAAAGCATGTTTTAAGTATTTAAAAGAAACCTCATAAACATCTTCCCAGAGGAGAAATATTAAATACACAGATTACTGACCACAATGCAATAAAAATAAAATCAATAAAAAATCTTTTAAAAGAGAATTGAAATTTAGAGACTAAGGCTTTATTTTTAAAATCCCAAAGAATCAATATTTTGAGGAACTAATCAGAAAAATAATGACTAATTTCATTAAAGAAAAGGACAGCATGCAAAATCTTTTGGGACATATCCAGAAAAATCCTGGGTGAGTTGCTGGTAGTATTTCTCTAAATGTTTTCTAAATTAATTTTTTAAAAGAGAGAATTCCAGTAGCTTAATTAACTGGGTTTGTAAATAAAAGTAAAAAACATCAAATATCTTCATTTAAAACCAAAATAAAAATTCTTAATTTTTCAGAAAATATTTTAAAAATCAAGATAAAGAATTAAAACTGATAAGATGCTAGGCAATTTTAAATTAAAAAAAAAGCAAAATAGATAAGCTATTAGACAAACTAATGAAAAGAAAAATCAAAATGTATACTTTTTTCAATTATTTGCTATTGAGACTGATTTGTAAAATGAATACTTATAAAATTAATAAAAATAAAGTACCCAGATTAACAGAGCAAAAAATTAAAGAATTTAAATGCCTCAACTCCAGGAAAAAAAAAAACTATCCATAAAGGAATTCTTAAAAAGGAAAGAACCTTCAGAGGAAACTGCAAATTATATCACATTCATAGAATTTAAACATTCCATATACTGTTCATGAAAGAAAAAAAATAAAAGAGGAGAACCTCTGTTAATAAAGTGACCATTTTCTTGATACATTAACTGGGAAAAGACAAAGAAGGAAAACTATAGACCAATATCATTAATGAACTCCAATTTAAATTAAAAATGAACAAAATATGGTAATATTATTGCTCTAATGTGAATAAAATCTTACTCAATCTTGAAGAGCCTGTAGGAGTAAACAAAATCTCTAGTCAATCTTTACCTTCTCTCCCTCCCTTTAAAAATGGGACTGATTTACACAAGGACTAAGCTGTCTAAGAAACCCCAAGCTTCTCTATTGGAAGAGGCCCTTAGCAATAAGTATTGGTCAACTATACCAACAGGAAAAAAAATGATTGCAAGTTTTAATTAGTTTGGATTAATACCAGAAGCAAAATGCTCATTCAGTAGTAGAAACCATAGACCTAGTATACAGAAGCAATAACAGACAACATGGCAATATCAATAGATACAAAAAAGCAGAAGTGAAAAGCTTTTGACAAAACATAACACTCATTTTTAACAGCATTAAGAAAATATTATGTGCATTCCATAACATGGTAAATAATATCTATCTAAAACCAAGAACCAGCATATCATATAATAGATAAATGCTTGCAATCTTTCTAATAAGGCCAAATATAAATCAAGAACATCCATAATCATGGCTGTTGTTTGATGTGGTGCCAGAAATTCTAGCTGTAGGAGATAAGAAGTGAGGAAATGACCATAGACAAAGAGGAAACAAAATTGTGGTTTTTGTAGATGACACAATGGTTTAGCTAGAGAACCTTATAGATTTCATTTTCAAAAGTGAAACAATAACACCAGTGAAGTATTACAACACAAAATACACCAACATAAATCACCAGCCACTCTGTTTATTACCAATGACACTCTGCAGAGACAGAGAATTTCCATTTGAAATAGCCATAGAAGATATAGAATATCTTGGAGCCTACCTATCAAGATTAATATAAGAATTATATAAATCCACCTATAATACACTATTTTCCCAAATAAAGAGATCATTAAATATTTGGAGATTTATAAATTCTCTATTGTTGCGACATGCCAATATCTTAAATGTCACAAAGGGGGAGGAAAAGGACACACACACATGAAAAAAATTGCATCAGTACTTTTGGATATAGCAAAGAACTGGAAACTAGGGGAGAAAAGATTCTCCTTCAACTGAAGAATGAATTAAATTACGGCATAAGAATATAATAGAATAACAACAAGTTATAACAATGATGAAGGACATAGATTCAGAGAAATTTCAGATGGCTTATATGAATTGTTGCATAATGACATGAACAGAAAAAGAAGAACAATTGATAAATTAACTATAATATTGTTAAGGAAAATAACTTTGAAGGCCATTATGGCTCGAAAAGCTTGATTCTAGATCATGGTGGAGAACTTTTGGCAAGGAGGTGATCAAATAGATGTGCAGGGTGAAGCAAACAGATATATGGCCAATCAATGGACCTGACTATGCCTATTTTTGGTGGGCATAGGGAACAACATTTAAGGGTAGAGAGTAAGAGAAGGAAAAGAATGATGATAGAGATGCCAAAGTAAAAAGAGAGTAGCTTATCACCATTAATTTAATAGAGAACTTATATTATATAATATATAATTAATAATGCAATATATGTTTATGCAACAAATAAATGCATTAATATTATATTAATATGTAAAGCATTAACATGTAATGTATGCAGTAAAACTAAATTACATGCAATAAAGATTCACATTTTCATATATTATCTGGGTATCCTATTGATGTGTATACAAATATAGAGGGCACATATATGTTTGTGTGTAGATATATATGGATATCTAATTAATATGGAATTAATCTTGTTTATATTTGTCAAATTCATAATTAAAAAACAAGTGAAAAACACTGTACAGGTGAACCTCATTTCTTTTTTGAAAGGATTGGCAAATTAATAGATGAGGGGAATGCTGTAGATAGCATTCACCTAGATTTTAGTAAAGCTTTTATAAAAGTGTTCCAGGCTATTTTTGTGGAGATGCTGGAGAGGTGTGGATGAGAAGACAATGTGATTAGATAATTCAAATCTGGTTCCATCCCTGAATTTGACATGTAGGAGTTCAATATCAGCTTGGAAAGAGGTCATCAGTTGAGTACCCTAGGGATCTGTGCATGGTCCTGTGCTGTTTAAGTCAACTAGGATTTATGAAGTGTCTACTACATGCCAGGACCTAGCTACACACTGGGACAATGTATTAAGTGCTGTTTAGCACTCTTATCAAAGAATTGAATAAGGGCATGATGGAATGGACCAATAAGGAGCCTCCCAATGCTAGGAGATAGAGCTTGCACACTGGGTGAGAGGCAGAATTCAAAACCTTCACAACAGGTTCGATCATTTGGGTGAGGCTAAGAAGATGAAATTCAGTAGGAATAAGTGTCAAGTTTTATGTCTAAGCTAAAAAACAAATAAATTTGACTAGTACAAGGTTGGTAAGGTATGATCATTTGACAATTATTCTGGAAAGATCTGGGGATTGAATGGCTCAAGGTCAAGAATCAGAAGGGTGATGTGGCAGGCCATTATTTTCAGGGACAGCAATGGTCCCTCTATCCTCTGTCCTGGTCAGGCCTCAACTAGAGGATTTTGTTTCATTCTGTTAGCCACCTTTCAGGCTGGAGAGAGTCAAGTCAAGAAAAACCCTTATGGTGAAAGGCTTTGAGTCCCTGTCAGATTTGGATTAGACAGGAATGTTTAACCTGGAGAAGAGAAGACCCATGGAGGGAAATAAAAGTTATGTTCAAGTACTCAAAGGGCTGTCATGTGAAAGAGGGACATGGTGCTTAATGAATGTTTATTGAATTGATTAAATATATAGATATCTCTATCTATTGGTAGCTGATTTCATGTAAAAAGACCTTATTACAGGATGAACAATGGGCTGAAAACTTGACAAAGGAGACTGATTTTGATTTCTGGGGAGAAGATAGGAAATGACAGGAAACCACAGGTCACAAGAAGTCACACCAGGGCAAGAAAGCAAACAAATGGCTTGAGATAGTGACTGGAGCTGATCCTGAAAAAACTTCCCTTGCCATCACCATAGGCTGATCTGTTCCTTTGCCAGGAAATCTGCCTAAAAGCTCCTTGTTTCTGGGGCAGACTAGATATTTCTTAAGTTCCTAGACTTCTTGCATTGCGACAGGCATCGCCCAGTCATAGGCAGATGTGGAGGAAATGCTGCTAGAAACAGGAGGCTAGCCAGGCTAGCCCCTGCTATGGCACAGAGGGTCATCTTCTAATATGGCTTTCCTGAGCAGAATCAGCTACAAGCCGATTAAACTGTGCACAAATGGGATGATGGATAGAATTCTAAAGAAATAAATGCTGGTGAAGAGAAGCAACGTGTACTTTCTAATTTGTGGAATCCCTGCTTGTTAGAAGGTCAGACTTACAGATTATGGGGGTTGTATTTCATATCCATACTTTCAGACATTTATTAAATGCCTATTTTATTGGGAGACATTATTTATGTACCTAAGTACACATATATGTATTATACATATGTGTATGTATATGTATATATACACTCCCATTAGCCTTCTCCTGATTTTGAGTGTGTATTGATATATACACAAAAAAATAAAAAGAAGGTTATTGGAGATGGAGAGGGAAGAACTAGAAGTCTGGGGGTTCATGTAGGATGTGGCATTTGTGTTGAGATACAGTGAAGAAGTACAGTGTACAAACACCACACACACACACACACACACACACACACACACACACACACACACAGAGGCATGCAAGCGCACATGCTTTTCTGAAAAAATCACAACTATCCATTGCACAATGATTAGAATTCAGCACCAATTTGCCTTTGTCACTTAGAATAGTAGCAATGATAATAGAAACCCTAGACCTTTGTCAAATACTGGAAGTTGAGAGATGGTAGTTTTCTTTATTAAATAATCTAGAGCTCTTTAATATATTTGGGTACATTTCAACTTCTCTAAATTCTGTGTTAATTTGCAGTGAATGAGTTAAGAGAGAATGACTATTTCTGAAACAAAGTGCTTCGTCCTAATTTCTCAAACACTGGGTTCAGCAAAGGGCATTATCTTTTCTGTCATTCTTCAGTCTGCCCCGGGTGTTTGATCCTATCACTGTGGAGATGCCCTTCACTCTACAGAATATAGACAAGTCACACAGATGAAAAAGAATGGCTGGGAGATTTGGGGCACCATTCCAGGGTGGTTGAAAGAGACCAGAGACCAACTGAAGGGTTTCTTGTACTCCATTTTTACCTATGGGTCATCACTGGAAATGGTTGTAGCTTATTGTATCTGAAGCTCACCTGTCCAATGTTCTTTAGGACAACTTTGCATTATGTAGAGCAGTGATCTTCAAAGTTTGTTCTGGGGATGCATAGGAGTTCCTGGCTGTCTTTTAGAGAGTATTCGAGGTCAAAATTATTTTCATAAAAATGCTAAGATATTTCAATTTCTAAGCTACAAAACAATACAATACAGTAAAAATATTCTCTTAAAAAAGAAGATAGGCTATTGTCATGTCTCAAGGACCTAACTTACATGGTAAAAAGGTGAAAATGGAATTTGGCTTCCAGATGAAAAGCTATACAAAGTAAAAACACAATTCCCCATCACAGCCATGCACTTCTCCAGATGTATGGGGAGCAAGTTTAAAAGTAGAAAAAAATACCAATACCAAAAATATCAATAGATGCAACGTACATAACAACTCTTAGGGGTCAATGATAATTTTTAAGAATGTAAAGAAGTCCTTTACTGCTGCCTTACAGATTGTGATAGAGAGAGTGTTCTAAAAACATTTTTAATAGCTCTTTGAGATAGGAAATAGTTTGGGATTGTTAATTACTGTGTAAGTCCTCCATGGAAAACCAGCTTGTTCTCATTCCCCTATTCACTCTGGGCCCAATGTGTCATCCATGTGCAGAACCTGTCCCAGAAAAATGAGCTCACTGACACAATGAAATGTTCCTGTGCCCGCAAATCATGATGTGGACAATAGACATTGTTCATGCATTTATTTTTCCTTATATGAATTCTTGAACTTGTTCCTTTAAGCATTCCTGATCTTCAATATAAAGATCCAAGAAGGGCCTTTGTTCTTGGCCTTGATGCAGTCAGAATGGTATCCTGAAAATGGAATCTGCACTCAAGTCAAGATGTATTTATTAAATGTGTACCATGTGCCAGGTGCTAGGCTAAGTGCTAGAGATTGAAAGGTAAAACAAAACAAAACTCGGTCCCCGTCTTCAAGGAGCTTACATTCTAATGGGGAGGACATGAAAACAGCTAAGCACAAACAAGACAAGGACAGGATAAATTGGACAAAATCTCAGAATGAAGACACTAGTATTTGGGAGAATTAGGAAAGACTTCAAGCAAGTGGGATTTTATCTGGAGAACAGCTTCAACTCTAGCTTGGCTCTCTTGCATAAGACCTTAAGGAAGTCATGATCAATGGCAACTGGGAATACCTTTGGGGAACACGCACCCACCTAACTTAGATCTCCCTTGATGTTAGTGATCAGAGGGTCATCAAAGAAATATCTTCATGTTTGTGTTGTGATTTTGTGTGACTTTAACATGTACATGCTAGAGGAGGACTAATGGTTATTCCAGTGAATCAAATGTTTTTTTTTTAAATTCATACGCTGTCGGCCTTCTAGTCAACTGCATGATGCCAGAAATGTTGTATACTCTGGAGAATCATTCATGAAGGTCATAATTGGGAACATGCTTCCATCTACTTGATTTGTGCAATCTGGCTAAAATTCTGAGGTTTTCTTTAATGAGCCATTCATTTTCTCCAGTCATCTCCTTAAAATGGATGTTCATTACTGTCTGTAGCCCAGTAACTGACTATTGTTTACCCAACTTCAAAGATCTAATGAGATGAAATCTCTGAAAATTTCACTCCCTAATTACAAAGCTTAAAAGTAAAATACTTCTTTGATATATTTAGTTGGAAAAATAAGGTAATATCACAAAATTTTCCTTCTCCAATTATATACATTTGTACCTTGTGAATTAATTTTATATCATCTAAACAATGGATAAAATTTTTGTTATATTTCTAAAGAAGAATTAGATATGAGGTGTAATATGTATGGAGTGAGGAGATGGTCCTTAATTTGCCTTAGATAATAGCACTTCCATCAGTTGAGATTTTTGTAAATGGAATACTTGGGTGGATGAAGAGATTAAGAGAGTTTTCAATTGTCCTTTATTAGGATGAGAAGCCATACCTGACTTAAAATTCATCTTAGTTGCCCAGAAAATGACAGAGTTAATGAATTTGAACATAATTAGAATGGAAGTGAAGGAATGGCCTGATTAACAGATTAACACAGCCCAAGGAAGTTGATGGAAAGAAACAAGATTGTGAACCATATAGCTCAGGGACCATGTCTCCTGCTTTGTTTCCTCCTTTTGTAGTGCCAAGTACAAAACCTGATAGACAGAAATTCCATTTCTGTCTTCCATTTCCTTCTGGAAGACTAACTGAGAAATCATAGGGTTGTAAAAAAAAGGGTATTAAATATTTTACATCTTAAGAACTGACTTAGTATGTAGTCCTAAGTATTTGATTGTTAAAATAGCTAATATCTTCCATTTGCATAGTCCTTTGAGGATTGCAAAGCTCTTTGCAAACATTAATTTTTTTTGTATTCTCATAGTAACCCTTGGAGGTAGATGCTATTATGATCCCCATTTTCCAAAAGATTAATTTCTTAAATAACTATTCAATCTAAATGATGAAATCATGGATTCTGAGGAGTCTGAGGAGACTTAAAAAGGTGTCTAACTGAACCTATTCCCACAGTCACCTTCTTTATGCCTTGGACTCGTAAAATGGAGCTAAGTCTATCTCTAATATCTACCTCATGCAACTGCTGCAGTCTTGCAGACTGTAAAGTGATATATAAATTGTAGTCATTCTTATAGAAGAAACCTGTTACTCAACTAAAAATCAAAACAATGTTACTAACATTTCTAGATAATCAAATTAAGATATTTTGGAAGTGTGATCTCATAGTCCTCAAATCTCCCAAAAACAATATTAAAAAGAAAACACCCCCAACGCTGGTGGGGCCAGAGAGGAGCAAGTGTATTCTTTCACTGCTGCCAGAATACAAACATAAAAAAGTCCACTGGAGAAAAATTTAATAGTTCCCACAAAAAATTCCTCACCTTAACACGATAATTTTACTTTTGCAAGTCCACTCCGAATGTGTTATAAAGAATATCAACAGAAGTTTCCTGGAAACAGTATTTCTAAGGACAGAGACAAACATCTGGTATCAACCTCAATTATTCAGTAAGAGGGGAATGGATAACATTACTTTGGCTACTTCTACTTTGATATTATCTCAGTTGGTGATCTCATCAGCTCCTATGGATTCACACAGTTAGTAATTGGCGGAAGCAGAACTGCTGGTGTCCTATCTGCCATGACCTCAGGACCATCGATGGTTTAACTCTAGATATCTTCTGATCTTGTATCCATTTTTCATTGAGAATCATCAATACAATATTTTTGACATTCCCCTGCATAGTTTAGAGATCAAGGTTTAGTTGTCAAAATGAACATACTTTATTTTCTCCTAATCTGCTATTTTTCTTAATATTATTTATATTAAAAATAATTGCAATGCAATGAAGTGTTTCTATCTTGTCCCTTGTAATTCTTTCAATTTACTTAGTAGAAACAGTCAGCTCTTGTCTATAATTGAGATAAAGATATTTATCCATTTTCTCCCAGCTTTTTATGATTCTTTTACTGTCTTCCAGCTAGAATTCGTCAAAATGTATGTTGGGAGAGGTAGACCTAAATCTAATTTGCTATCAAATTGATAACCAAATTTTCCCAATTATATTTATTAAATAATCCTTTCCCTCCCTATGATTTCACCAAACATTAATATTTGCTATATATTTTGGATTGCTATATGTAGATAGATCAATGGATACATACATATGCTCATATCTACGTCATATCTAGATATATAACAGCTAGCCCTAAAAAAGCATTTTGAAGTTTACAAGGCATTTTAGATATTATCTTATTT
Source organism: Trichosurus vulpecula (assembly GCF_011100635.1). Taxonomy (NCBI): domain Eukaryota; kingdom Metazoa; phylum Chordata; class Mammalia; order Diprotodontia; family Phalangeridae; genus Trichosurus; species Trichosurus vulpecula. The sequence goes on from NC_050578.1 coordinate 849,234, forward strand.
CATCCTCACAACAATCCTGTGAGGTAGGTGATACCATATGTCCATTATATATATATTACAGATGGGGAAACTGAGGCAAAAAAGGTTAAGTGATTTACTTAAGATTACACTGCTGGAAAATATCTAAGTCAGGATTCAAACTTGGGTCTTCCTGTCTCTAAGCTCAACAGTATCTACTGTGCCACCTCTCTCTCTCTCCCTCTCTCCTTTCCTCTCTGCTCCTCTTCTCTTCCTCTCTCTCTCTCTCTCTCTCTCTCTTCACATCTATAAATGTGTATATATCTTTGCAAATATATTCTATGTATCTACATGTATACGACTATACATATAAATATGTATGCATATCTGAGCTCAGAGTAAGAGAGTTTTGTTCATAATCACTTCCTTATTGGCAACTATTAGATTCTTCTTTAATAGAATACACACATATACTTATGTATATATATATATATATATATATATATATATATATATATATATATATATATATATATATATATACACACACACACATATTCATTATATAGACATATATCTATATCAATACTGTCAATATCAACACTGATTTCTATTTTAATGGTAAACTCAAAGCATTTTTGGCAATATCAACTTATAAATGGCTAGAGATAAGGCTACCTAAGTGGGTGAGTCCATAATATTGTCTCCTGAATCAACTTTGTCTCTCTGCTTTTTCCTGAACAATTTGACTATATCAGGGATCAGAAGGGGGTTAAAGTTGGGAAAAAATGGGAAACTTGAACCCCAAAGCTGTTCAGTGTGTTCCTTACATAAACAATAACTAAATATACTATAGTCTTGAAAGAGCTGTATAGATTGCTCAACAGGAGATATTCACCAAAAGGTATATGGGCTATGTCCCCACCCCCCACCTCATCTCTCTCTCTCTCTCTCTCTCTCTCTCTCTCTCTCTCTCTCTCTCTCTCTCTCACACACACACACACACACACACACACACACACACAACTAAGAGCTAAAGGGGATGGTCACTATGACCTAGAGTGAGGTTACAGATGTAACCTCTTCCCTATTCAACCCCTGCAAAAGGGACAAGAAGTTGATTCCAAAGAAAACAGAAATGAGCCTGAGGACATCAAATTCTCAGCTAAGAATGCCTCACTGTTTGGGACATAGGAATCTCCTTCTAAAGATGAGTTGCCTCATTCCCCAGACTCTAAAGAAAGAAAACTTTTTTTTGCACAAGGAAAGGCCTCCCCTCTTCACACCACCCATTTCTGCTCCTGTGGCCAATAGTGGCTTCTCTCTGTAAAAAAAAAGATCTGTAAAAGATGAATAAAAGGCTTTGGGACTAGTAGAGCATTTGAGAATACACTCTTTTCATGAGAAAGACATAGCAGTAGAGCTAGATGCTTGAGCTTAGGCCAGGAGCTGGAAGGAGAGAAAAAACCCACATACAGAAGATCCATGCCCAGAAGCATCAAAGGAAAACTATGCATAGAACAGAGAAGCAAGGGGTGGAAAAGTTTCCAGTGGAGGCTCATTGTCACTCAGGGCCTAGAAAGGACCAGGGCCTGCTGGGAGCCACCTGCTGACATCACCAAAAGACAACAGCTTCTCTGCAATGTCAGGGGTGTGAGTTGCTACTACTTGTATGTGCCTAGCCTTATTTCCAACCTGTGTGCCTCTCCACATCACCTTTTCCTATGGATACTATGTGCATTTGGGTCAAAGTATATGCCAGATTTATGCTTTGTTGCTACCTTCCTAAAGATGTCATCTCATTAAATGCCTTTGCTTTGAAGTAATTATGTCTTCTGATGCTTGAAGGTAAACATACCAATGCAGTTTGTGAGTTAGAATCTTACTACATATAACCCCACAGAATGACTTGAAAATGAAGTGGTTTGTTCTGAGGTACTCAGCCTGATTTTTTTTTTTTGATGATGGAGGGGCGGAAGCAGGGTGCTATAAATTCTAATGCCTTTGATTACAAATACTCAACTTTTTTTGCTTATTTTTCTATATAAATTTATCCAGTTCTACAGATACCTCTTGATGTTTTCACTGGAATTGCCTTAAGTATGTATAATTACTTTTGGAATTTTTTTTGTCTTTTTTTTACACCATGCTAAATAAAACATAAAAAAGACAGGCAATGTCACATCTAAATAATCCTTTACTCAATCGTTATAACATATGTAACTTGTATATATTTCTTGGTGGGCAAATTTGCTTATCTACCAGCTGAGTAATCTTGTCAAGGAAGGAAATGACATTAGTCTGCTGTGACCTTTTTCTTAATGAAACCATGCTGGATTGTAGCAACGGCCACTTTGAAAACAAATGCTCACAAAAAAGCTCTCTGTAGCACTGCGCCATGGTAATTTGCTGGAAACAGATATCCATATCACTGGTTCATAATTTGAACAAAACTCTTTTTTTCCCATTTTTGAAAGAGCAAACAATTTCACAGCAAAGATCTTCCTCACTCTCTTCCCCACTTAACCCGGTAGAAAAAAAATCCAGCTATCAAGGCTGCTTTACATTTGCCCAATTTGGTTATATTAGTTTCTAGAGTAAAAATGAAATTTACTCCAAAAATTTGAGGCTTTTTAAAAAAAATTCACCTTATACTTCCTAGCCTTAAAAAGAGTCAAGATTGAACTACACTCTTCTGAAAAGGTAAGTGGAGGTTAGATTTTGAGGAGTTGAAATGTTAAAGAAAGGACTTTCTATTTGTTTCTAAAGGTTACAGGGAACCAATAGAGTATGTTAATAAGGGCAATAACAGCTGTGGATCTGGGGTTAGTAATATCACTCTCACAAAGACAAAATCCTGAAAGCTGCCAGAAAAAAGAGGGGAGATTAAGAGATTCAAAAGAAATAAAGAATAAGAACCAGCAATTAAGGATGGGGATGGTGAGGGGAAAGAAAGAGAAATGGAGCAGTAACAAATAGCTTACTATTAAAGCTCACAGGTTTTAAGCATATTACTCTTTCACTATATTTTCCTCCTCCTCCTGTTCCTCCACTTCCTTTTCTTTTTCCTCCTCCTCCTTTAAAAAAAAGAAGGAAGGGGGAGAAAGAAATGAAAAGAATGAGATGATAGGATGGAGAAAAATATACAATCAACAGTCTTCACTATGAATGTAAATGGAATCAACTTACGCAAAAAATGGAGAAGGGGATCAGAATGAAATAGAAAGCAGAATCCAACCATATGCTATTCACAAGAAACAAAGATTCATACGGAATCAAAGTAAAGAACACAAGCAAAATGTATTATACTCTAGGCACTCTGGAGAAAGCAAATACAGTAAAAACGATCTCTGAAAAGGAGATCATAAAAACAAGGGTACATAAAAAGATATAAATAGGAAAATTATATTCCTAAAGTAATCATAATTAACATATCAATATCAATTTTACATATATACATATATATATATATTCATTGAATGGCATGCCAACAGAATACTTTCAAAAATCAAATTATAGGAATAAATGGACAACAAAAATAAAATAGTGGGAGAGATCAATGTGACCCTTTCAGATTTAAACAAATATTTTTAAAAAAATAAAAAAAGAGAGAGAATGAACTGAGTAGAATGTTAGAAAAGTTAAATATGACATATTTCTAATAATTATTGAATGGGAACAGGAAGGGGCATGCATAGTTTTCAGATGTTTATCACACCTTCAGATAAAGTGAATTGAGATTGGGTTTATGTATGCATTTGGTGTGTATCTGTGTGTGTGTGTGTGTGTGTGTGTGTGTGTGTGTGTGTGTTGTGTAGCTAAGTGGCAGAGTGGATAGCATTAAACTTGGAGTCAGGAAGAAGTGAGTTTGAATTCTGCCTCACATTCTTATTAGTGTGACCCCGGGCAAATCATAGTCTTAACCTCTCACAGCTTCAGTTTCCTCATCTGTAAAATTGAGATAATAAGAGCATGACTTATTACACTTGTTGTGAGGGGGGAACAAAAGACTGTGTGTGTGTATGTGTGTGTATTTTACAAATCTCAACATAAATGTTAGGCATTGTTAGTATTCTTGGCCATATATGAAAACATTAAAAAAACACAAATGAATGGAGAAAATCAGAAATATTAAACATATTTTTATGAAGTAAATGCAATAAAATTATATTCAATAATTGACCAATTAGGAAAGGGTAACAACAAGGTTGAGGTTAAATCATTTGTTTCTAAAAACTGATGGATCAGAACAAATTATAGAAACAATCAACAATTTTACCAAAGAAAATTCCAACTAGTACACTAAACTTTTGGGATGCTGCCAAATCAGCCCTGAGGGGAAATTTTAAATCTTTCAACACTTTCATCAACAAAAGAGACAAGGAATAGATCAATGAAGGAGGAATGTGACTAATCAAGTCATAAATGAAGCAAAATTTTAAAACCCAACAACACAACAAATTAGAAATTCTCAAAATATGAGACAATATGAGTAAAATCTAAAGTAATTATAGCATAACATAAATATTAATAATAAATGTATGAATGAAACCAAGAGCTGATTTAAAAAAATAATTAGTTAGCTAGACTGATTAAGTAAGAGAAAGGAAAAAAAAATTTGTTCATATAAAAATGACAAAGAGGAAGTCATAATAATTAAAGAGGAAATATATAAAATTATCAGATACTATTTTTGCCAGATATATTTCAACAAAATTGATAATAACTTAGATGAAATGAATGAACACTTAAAAAACCAAAATATCTACATTAAAATAATAAGAAATAGATAAGAAAGCTCTGGTCATAAAAAGAAAACTATAGATCAGCATCTCTAATTAATATTTATTTAAATTTGAATCTAATATTATCAAAGAAGCTACAATAAATTATTTAAAAGATGATACCATGACTAGGTTGTATTTATGCCAGGAATACAGAATTGCCTCAATATAAAGTAAATCACAAAACTAAATATCATATTCATAAAATAACAAATTATTATAATCATTATGTACAGAAGAGGCTCTTAATAAAATTCAATACTAGTTTCTTCTAAAAATACTGGAAAGAAAGGAATTAATGAGTCTTTTCTTAATATGATAAATAATTAGTATCTAAGACTAAGAACCAATATTATGCGGAATAAAAAAGGCCTGATGACTTTCCAATAAGATCAGGAGCGAATCAATGATGTCCATTGTCACTATTATTATAAATACTGCCCAAAATGTTTAATATTTTTATAAGACAAGAAAAATAAATGGAGGCAAGAGAACTCTGTTTTTTTTGAAGATACCATGTTTTTTTATTTAAAAAACCTTCAAGAGCTGATCAAAAATTAATTGAAAAAGTGAATAACTTCTACAGAGATGCAAGATATAAAATTAACATACAAAGAATATCAGCATTTCTGTATCTTATCAACAAAAGTCAAGACTTGAAAATAAATGATGACAAAATCCATTTTTAGGAAAAAAATACCAAGAATGTCAAGAAAATAAAAGAAGGAAAGTTGATTTACTCAATAAACATTGATGAAGCAATTATTATGTGCCAGGTATGGTGTTAAGCAATGAGGGCAAAATGAACTAGAAAGTACCAGGAATGTCTTGAAGTTCTCTATTCTTTTAATGCCCCATTCTCACCAAGCACCAAACTCTCCCTCCCCTCACCCCCATCCCAGGATTATACTCAGTTTTCCATCTTAAGGGTCTGGTGATTGCATTTTTCTCTTGTCTTTTGGAAGATCATATTACAAGATTTCTTTTAAAGTAATTGCAACATGGTTTTGTGTAATTATAAGTATGTTTCTTTGCAACTCAAACTCTTTCTTTTTGGCTGCTTTCTCAATTTTTCTCAATTTAACCTGGAAGCTCTGTATTTTGCCTTTGAAATTTCTGAATGTTTCCAATTCAAAAATTATTTCTGGAGGTGGCTCTCCTGCCTGAATTGAGTAGACTTAGATGATCAGTCAATAAATATTTATTAAAAGCCTGCTAAGTTTCAGGCACCATATGCTAAGCACTGTATATACAAAAAAGGGTCAAAGGCAGTCCCTGCCCTCAAGGAGTTCACAGTCTGATGGGGGAGACAACAAGGAAAGAAATATCTGGGATAAATAGGAAACATTTGAGAGGGAAGGTACTAGGATTAACAAAGTTGGGAAAATTCTCATAGACTCACAGATCAAAGATATAGCTGCAGAAGGGACTTTGGAGGTCATCTAACAAAACCTCCCCATTTTACTGATAAGGAAACTGAGACCTTGAGAAGTTAAGGGATTTGGCAAAGTCACCAGCTAATAAGTGGCAGATCCAGCATTCGAATCCAGGTCTTTTAATTTCAGAACTGGTTGTGAAAACTGGTCCTCTTGTGCTGCTTTATATTTTAATGAGAGAATAGGGAAGAAGGTTTCCATTAAAAGATAATTTATTTAAAAACATCCCATTCTAGAAAGATGCCATGCTTAAAAGAATTTGACAAGTGGAAAATACAAACAAATCTAAACAAAATGGCTTTTGATATAAAGAGTTATAATGGAAGGAACAAATTTGAAAATTACCCCCCCCCAAAAAAGAGCGTTTAATTCTTCTAACACCCCCAGTATACAACTTTCAAAGAGCAGTATATCTCCACCCCTCCAGCACACCACCACTGGATAGTTGCATTCACATAGGTTTTATATAGATGTTCTAAAATAATAGTGGTCAATTATTGTAAAAAGTAATAATCTATGTAACAATACTAATGAAAGTGCGTTCTTTCCTACTCTTCAATGACAATTAATGTGGCTAGTAAGACTCTTTATGCCCTGATCTTTATCTGGTAAGATCTGGTCTTGAAATGAGTTGGAAAATCAATTAATCAAAGCTCTCGAATAGGTGTCAGTCATTCCCAGATGCATCAATTGAATCGATCAATCAAAGACATAAATTAGTTGGAGAAACACCTAATTAGTCGAGGTAAGAAGTGCTTGAATCTACTGGATAACACCACATGATAAGATGTCTTAGGACTGGATGAAAGAGTTAGTGACCTAGGTATAGGTCTGTGTATATCAGAGAAGGTTCCAGCATGCAAATCTCAGCAACTTATCTGAGAATCAAGCTTTGGACCTGGTCATGGAAATAGAGGGGAAAAGTAACTCAGGGGTAATGAACCTATGGACTCTACATGTATTGGTTGGAGAGTGTGTCACACATTTCAAGGGGGAGATGTTTTTTAACAATTGTCATTATTCATCATCTAAGTAAAAAGCTACTTCCTTTAAAAGCTGATTAACTCTGGGTGTCTAACTGATAATCAAAAGGGGACACCAACCCCTCAGGGTTGCCTCTCAAATACATCGGGGGCATAGTAGTCATTTATTCTCATCACCAGGAGCACCATTAAAAACTTGATTTAAACATGCCAGAGGAAATGCTATAGCAAACCACCCACAAATATTTCCACAGACAACTGACTGTGGGTGTCTAATGTGCTTCTGTGTCCTTTTGCATTTCCATCTGTTAGAAAGAGGTCACATGCAGACTTTTAAATGAATGAGAAAATATGCTCATTATAAAATGCAAGGTGCTCAAAATGCCCAAGTCTTGCCAAGCAGAAATTGTTATTCCACTCTAAACATTTTTTAAAATATGCTTTCCACCTTCCTCACATTATAAAAGCAGTCATAGCACAGAACAAAGTTCTAAATACAGGGTAGGAAAAAAAAGGAGAGAAAATTCCAATTATGCTGTTTATAGTCATTTTCCATTTTCTCAACAGTCACCAGACTAAGTACAATTTAAATTATTTTTTTAAATAAAGTTTTATGCACCTACCATGAGGATGGCACAGTGCTAGACAGAATAAGGGATAATGAATTGATGGATGCATGGAAGAATTATTGAATGTATAATTTAGGTATTGTTTGTTTAAGTATTTAGGGCGCAATTACTGTGTCCAAGTTGTAGTTCCATGCTCTGGGATTTGTTTTATAACTTCTTATCACAGAGAATCTCTGTTTTTGACTTGTTTATGCTTTGTCGAGTCCAATGACATTCAAGTTTCCCTGATCATTTGTTTTTCAATAAGAGATATTTTACACATTCTTGTAAAGGAGGAGAATGAGGGTTGAATGAGTTAATACATGTGAAGAGCTTCATTAAGCCTTAAAAGCACTATGGAAATGGGAATTATTACTATCTGATATTTTGGCTTTCTTTTAAGATTTCTTCTTATTTGGGAAATCACAATTCTGTTTCTTTAATTCTATTTTTCAGGAAATCTAACACAGATAAGCTTTTCCACATTTTCTTCTAAGCTATTTTTCTCTTATTTTTTTTTTCCTTCAAGAGCTCAAATTTCACATTTTAATGTCTTCATTTTTTTTCAACTCCTTATGGAGTCCTTACAAAACCATACTACACTTTTCTCAGAAGTTGGAATTTTGTTTACATTGAAGTACCTGGTTTTCCCCCCGAGTTTGCATTTCTGTCATCCCATAATTCTTTGTCATTATAGTCAGAGTAGCCTTCCATTTCCTTATACCTTCTATTATGTTAAAATGAATGGGAAGATCTTTCCCATCTATTAGCAGGCTTATGTGACCTGTTTTGAGCCAGAATCACAGGGAACCCTGAGTCACATAAGCCTGGGTCACACGGAGCCTATGGTGGGAGGAGCTTGCCGAACAAGTGGAACAGGAAGGGTTGGAGCAGGAAGTGTGAGGGTGATAGAGCTAGGAGAGAGAGAGGAAGCAGAGAGAGAGGCAGAGCAGCTAGCGTGGGTGAGAGAGGGGCAGTTTGCCTAAGAGAGTTTTTTCATGGGGAGGCCTGAAAGAGGGGAGGACTGGGGATGGCAGTGCCCCCTGTGTTGGTAATGAGAATAGACTTTATGACAATGATGGATTTGACTTTCTGGTGTTTGAATACATGTCTTGTTTTCATCCTCAGTGAAGAGAGCCTGTTATATCTTGTGATTCAAACCTGAGAATATACCTGCAAATTCAGAGCAGCCACTGCGGGTATCATACTGGTGATATACCACCAGCCTTTATTGCAAGACCAACCTTCACCCTCTCCCACACTCTTAGGTCAGGAAGACCCTCTCTATGGTCTAGTTGCCACTACTAATGTGTTTAAGGATTGGGTGGCTGGGACTAGGACCTCATTTTGCCCTCATTCCTGGCTCTTCCTATCACTTTGCAAGCAAACATAGGAGCCTCCCTGCACCTCCATCTTTCTCCCTGTTCAATCACCAACTAGTAATACTTCTATCCCTGAGGAAGTCATCATAGACTCTAGCAGTGTTGGAAATCCATCTTGGTGCCAATCTCCTAGACGGCTCCCTCCAGTTGTGCCTAATCTCCCAAGCAGGCATCACCAATGCCATCATCTCTATTTCCTGTTGTGGCTTCAACAGGCCCTATGGAGGGCTCTGAGCATACAAGAACTGCCTAACTATGGCTCCCTACCTGATAATCTTCCCTTCCTTGCACCCCAACCCCCAACACGGATGGCTGTATCCTCACAGAGGCTCTAAGTAAACACTAGTGATGATGATGATGATAGTTATGAGCACTCAGGGACACCAAAGAATGGAAGAGTCAGACAGAAGGGAAAACATGCTAATGATATATATGTGCGTGTGTATTTGCCTTTACATATGTGCATGTGTATGTTATGGAATAAACCAAAGGTGATAAAAGAAAAACAAATGCATTAAATATATATATATGTATATAGATAGATATATGTATAGATATATGTACATATATAGTGACCTAGATGTGTGTGATAGATTTCCAATTGTCAGGCTATATTCCCCAGATTCCTTAGATTCAAAATCACCCACAAGCAAAATGAATAGAAGAAATTTAATTATTTTATGACCAGTGAAGGGAGAAAAAAAGAGCCAGCTGCTTTAGGAAAGTTGCTCAGTGTCTGGGATGTGTTAAGCATTAAATGAAGGAAAAAGGCAATTTCCCAGTGATGCTGAAATCCTTAATAGCTTAGATGAAAATCTCTGGATAAACAAGAGTGACCTCCATCTGTTGTTTCAGGGAGCAGAAAGATGAAGCAAAAAGATTCCAAAAAGTTTAATGGCTGGAAGGTCAGGGAGCATTAGTCAGAGGACTGGAATGGATAGCCAGAGAACATTGGTGAAGCCAGTACAGATGGGGGAAGATCAGACGTTCTACATGGCCCCAGGTGATAGGGCTCTCCTGTGTCATGTACTTCCTTTTCATTTTGCTTATCCTTCTGTATAGAGCTCATCTTCCTCACTAAAATGGAAGCCCCTCAAGGGCAAGAACTGCTTCACTTTTGATTTTGTGTCTCTCCCTAATGTTTAGTATAGGTTCAGGTAGACTGGAGGTCCTTGATTATTTGGAGAGGAATCAGAAAGTTTCTGAAGGCTGGAAACATTTATAGAAGGATTGGGGGGATAGGGAGAGTAACTGGACCTGCTATTTCACTAGTCTAGAGCACTCCCAGGTGAGAAAATTCCCTGTTCTAGCTACCTCTATCAGCAACTCCACCTAGAACAGTGAGAGGTGAGGTAATTTCCCCAGGGTAACCCAACCCTGTGTTCAGGTAAGACCTGAACCCAACTTTCCTCAACTCTGAGGTGGATCCCCATTCATAACACCACTGCAGACTTAGTAAGTTAAGGAACAGCTAAAATATTTCACAGAGGAAAACAACTCCAACTGTATTGGAGAACAAGCAAGACAAACAATTCTTGCACACTGGACATGTAGCGCATGGTAGAACACAGCTCGCTGCCTTCAGACAAACCCTGCTCAGTGACCTGTATGAATCATTCAGCAGCAGAGGCTAGAAAACTTCCTGGATCACATCTTCTCTGCTACTTCTCATGTTCAGTTTATCTCTGGGAATATGGATCTTTTGATACGAACTACCCACCTCTTGGTTGCCCTTTGGGGAACCAACATCGACACTTCAGAGAATATGAAATCCCAAGCCTTGCATCCATAAAGGAGAAGTATAGTGGAGTTAAAAAATAAGTAAATATATATTGGCCTTAGGAAGGAGCCCTCCCAAAGACAATGTGGACCAGTCTCCTTCCCCTGTTCATGTCCGGGCTAAGTTCATTGACCACTGGCAGTGTCTGTCAAAAATATATTAATTGATGGTACACTCTTCATCTACTTTATTCCTCCTGTGTGGATGGCAGGTCTACTTCTTTTCAGGGCTTTTGGATCTCATTTATGAGACTCTGTGAAGATTTGGAATTCCATGAAATTAGCACAATGTTATCTGTAAACAAGAACATTTAAGATATCTAGGGGCTGGTCACCTTCAAGGACAGTGGCAAATGCTAAAGGGAAGCATGACCCTCCCTTATGTATTTGTCACTTAATCTTAACAATCAAAGGATTGTGAAAGAAAAAGAAGGCCCAGATTGCAGGGCCATTTTCCCAGGGGATGCTATCATCTGAAGAGTCTGGCCCTTTCATCTGGGAGAGCAAGGGGTGATCACAAGTTTAACTGCTGGGCAAAAGTCCTGGTTGTTGCTTGTGAATGTCCCTCCTATAATGTGACACCCTGACCTGAGTCCAGTGCCCTACATGTGGTATCATGGGGAAAGAATGACGGTACTGTGGTCTCCGATATTCTGAACATGAATTTCTGCTAATGGAGTCCCTGAGATCATTTGAATCTCTGTGGCTCCTGGGGCACTCTCTAGTGCACTTGTGATGGATTAAAATCCGGTCCTCGTTCCACATTAACTGTTGTTTATCCATGTCACCCTGGTGATTCTTTGCCAGTGCAATTTATTTTCTGGACCCAAATGCAGAATTTTCTATTCGTTTACAACACTACCAAATTCTGTCTTATCTTTGAGCCAGTGTTCCAGCCTGTAGAGATTTCAGGATCCCACTTCTCTTATATTCCAGGTTAACTATGCTTCTGATTTTATGGTCATCCACAATCTTCCCAATGGCTTATCCATCCTCTACTGAGTCACAGAATAGAGCTAACACCCGCACTGAGTAATACTCCATATTGATTGTTGGGAAACAAACATTGATGAAGCACCTGCTATGTGCCAGCCACTCTGCCCAGCACATTCCAACTCTTATCTCATTTGATCCTCACAACAACCTTGGGAAGAAGGTGCAATTAGTATCTCCACTTTATCAGTGAGAAAAATGAGGCAGAGAGAGGTTGAGACTTGTTTAGGGGCATGCAGTTAGGAAGTGTCTGAGGTTGGATTTGAACTCAAGTCATCCTGACTTTAGGTTCAGTGCTCTATCCACAATGCCTCCAGCAGCTGTGAGGAGCAGTTCAAATCATTTAATGAAAATGAAAAGAGCTCTCCCCTGACCCAGAGAGAAGCAACGTGGACACCTTCCTCACTTGTCAAAACCTTCAAGTCTAATTCCCATGCATTGTACTTATCAGGAGCTTTCTAATGGTGAATGTCCAGGCAGGATCAGTTATCATTCATCTGGATGTACTAAAAGGAGAGGGGGATAATAGAAAGTGCAGAAAGAGGAGGCACTGATGGATCCACATTTGCTGAGACTACTCTTGAAGACACATCTCTAACACTTGGAATATTCTTAAGAGGATCTATCCAGCTTGCTGACATTCCCCATTGGGACCATGTCCATTGAAATCTAAAATCACCATCCTGGCCAAATCCTTCCCACTTGGGCCCAGGTCCAGCCAGTGAATGTTACATAAGTGTCAGGGCTAGAAGGAAGTGCTTTGGGAGACAGCTGCTATTTTGTAGATACCTGTACATCACTTCCAAATTTCACTGGTACCCTTGGGCCTCTGGTCTCTTATACTCCCTCTGCTCCTCATCCCTGACATGTCTGCAGTGAGTCCTGGCATTTTCAGATGCATGGTAATCTGCTTAATTAATTGGCTGTGTTTGTCCTTGTCCACAGCCAGCTCTGTGTTGGCTTCAGAAGACAAGAACGTGATGGACGTCTTGGGAGCTCTGTGTTCTTCTTCGTCATGGCCCAAATTGCCCAGAAATAAATCCACCCTTTGGCTACACAGCCCAGCTGACTCATGTCTTTATGTTTTGACCTTTTTGTTGTTTTTTCAGTTAAGGGTCAACAGGAAAATAATTCACAACAGAAAAAAAAGAAAACAAATTATATTTTTAAAAAATCTTCAGTTTGCATTAGAGAGGAAAACAAATGATCATATCCCTTTGGGCAGAGCTAGCTGATTAGGCCTGGTTGAAATCTGTCAGTGAGCACACTGGATGTGGAATTTCCATTTTCACTGAGCAAAGGATTTTAACTGATAAGGGGAGAAAAACAAGGTCTTAGGACTTCTTTGGGCTTTGAAAAATCATTCTGTAAGTCAAAGAGCTTCCTTCAGTTGAGACACCCAAATTTGGTCCCACATTCAACAAATCTAATTCCTCTCCTCCCCTGAATCTGCATGCTGTGTCTCTCCTTTTTTCTACCTACAGGTAATCAAAATTGAAAGCCTCTGGTGACATTTCTATGAGGGCCTTGGCAGTGACCTGAGCAAAGGGCATCTCCAACTGTGTGAATGTCTCAAAGAAGGCCATGTCACTTGTTCTGGTACCATCTATTGCCCTACTTTCTCCTATCTAGAAGAAGATCAGAGAAACCTGGGATAGGAATTATCTGGGAATTTATGGGCCCATCACTATAGACTTGACAATCCCTATGGCACTTTTTAAATTTTAAAATAACTATACAGTATAAAATACTGGAGAGTATATCTGCGAAAACAGATACAGGAACTATAGGAACATAAACATGAAACACCTTTTATACAAATAAACTCAGATCTAAATAATGGAAGCATATGTATTGTTCATGGGTGGGTAAAGGCAATATAATTTTTAAATGTCATTTTTATCAAACAAATCTTTTTATTCAATGTCATCCTAATTTAATTACTAAAAAATTATTTAAAAATAATAACAAAGTTTATCTGGAAGAAAAAAGGTCAGGAACTTCAAAGAAACCAGGGGAAAAAAGATGTATAGAAAGTAGATTCAGCAGTGTCAGACCTTAAATTATATTTTTCTTTGGAGGGGGATGTCAGGGAAATTGGGGTTAAGTGACTTGCCCAAGGTCATACAGATAGTAAGTGTGTCAAGTGTCTGAGGCCTGATTTGAACTCAGGTCCTCTTGACTTCAGGGCTGGTGCTCTATTCACTGTGCCACCTAGCTGCCCCCCTTAAACTATATTATAAGGTGAGAGCACTGTTGAAGCATAAAATGGATTTCAATTATCTTAAATTAAGATCTTCTTGTATAAATAAAACCAATGAAACCAAGAATAGAAGGAATGCAGAAAACTGGCAAACAAAAAAACTTTCATAGACAATCTCTCAATAGGACAGCATTGGGTTGTAATATTGTTGTGAATAGGAAATGAGGAGCTTGTTGATTTTGAAAACATGGAAAGACTTGGACCTATGGAGAAAGATGCTATCCACCTTCAGAGAAACAGACAAAGGGTAGAAATAAGTGTAATATAGGCTTACATATAAGTGTAGATATGTATATGTTTATAGATATCTACGTATGTGTATATACAACCATGCTTAATTGTAGCCTTCTTTGGGGTTGGGGAGAGAGAGGGGAAAAGCAAAGCAAAAAGTGCCCAGCAGAAAACAAAAAGCACAGAAAAGCTGGTCAGCTTTGGAAATAACATGTTGTATTTATTGGATAGCTTTTCTTGAAATGGAAATTAATTGTTTCATATTGAATCCTCTCTTGTTCTACTGTGTACATGGCAATGTTGTCTTTCTATTCTCATTTTGCATTTAAATTTAAAATAAAGAATACAATTTAAAAAAAATGAAATAAAAATTTTGTCATGGCCCAGAAGTGAATGGATTCTTGGCTTTCCTGAAACTGCTTCAGATTTGGTTTTTCACTCTGCCACTGCTAAAGTAGGATTTTACATTCAATTTGTTGGAAAGCTTTTCAGCCTCACTTCCTTGGCCATAGAGGACCATCAAGGGTCAGTGTGACAGCTATAGTTCCTGAAAAAAACATGGCCCAAGACTGTGAACCTACCACATGCACAGACCATGTCTCATTCTAACTTGATATTTGCTTAAAGGCTCAGCACAGGATCTGGCACATAGTAGGTGCTTTATAATACATGTTGAATGTATGTAGTATGAAAGAATGGATGGATGAGTAAATGAACAGATGCGTGAATGAACCAATGAATTAAAGGAATACTCAGAAACTTTATGAATGGATGGTATGTGTGCTTGGCCCGGACACAATTAGAGAATCTTCTGAGTTCCAAGGGATCACACTGATTTTTCCCTTCCAAACCAGCATTCTACAAAAACAAGAGACAAAACCATCTCTATGCCCCCTGATTAAAAAGAAATCTTCCTGTCATAGACCACAGATGTTGATGCCTGATAATAGGAATCCGTTTTGATTATGTCAATCACATTCTCCCCAAGCCCAACCCACCCATACCCCACTCCACCTCCACCCATACTTTCCAATTGAACCCATATTGCTGATTTTGGAATGAACAAATGTGTCTTTATTCTAAACTTCTTTCTCTCTTGTTCTACCTACTTGCTTGCACTGAGATGTGGCTTTGCCTCTAAAAACCTTGTATCCCATGCTATCCATTTCCAGACTGACTGTACCCTCACTCATTTCCTCTGACATACTGGGCCTACATGGCCAGACAGAACACTTCTTGTACAACACATTGCAAAGACCAGCAGGAAGACCACCACCAGCAGGGACATCATCCCCATATGACTTTGTCCTTCCACCCACTAGTTTGACTTCCCAGAGGGCTTGGATCAGATAGGAATCAACTACCCCTTTCCTTTCATCTGACGAGATGAAAGAACCAGGCGAACCTTTTACTTTTCCTGAATTGAGTCTTTATCTGAAACCCCAGAAATTGTTCCAAACCTTCGCTTCTCTCTTCCAGACTCCCACAACTCCTTCTCTCTCTGGCCTCTCAACTGAGGACTTAACATCTTACTTCATGGAAGAATAGCTAGCATTTCATAGTTAGTATTTACGTAGAGACCTTAGGCATACAAAGCATTCAACCATGTTATCTCATTTAATCTTCACAACAACCCTGCAAAGTAGGTGTCATAGTACTCATTTTACAGAGGAGGAAACTGAGGCTGACAGAAGTTCAGTGATTTGCCTAAGGTCATACAGTAAATAGCTGAGGCTGGGTTGGAACTCAGCTCTTCCTGACTCCAAAGAAAACACTCTCCCAGATGCAGCACCCAGATGCAAATGGAGGCCATTCACAATCAGCTCCAACTCTTGCTCTTCCTTATATATCTTTGACATCATTTCCCAGTTTCTCCTCTTTTACTCCCATATCTGATGCTAAAATGGTTCTTCTGTTCAATGAGCCCACAACTCGATGCTTCCCCTCGATCACCTCCTTTCTGCTCCAGCACTTTGTTCCCTCCATCATTGTCTCTTGGTGTAATCACAAACCTGCTTTACTTCCTATTTGTTCATTTGGAACAAGCACAAGGTGAGGAAGGTGTCATCAGGGTGTAAGGCTATAGGAGCAAGGGCGTTCCTTTAGTTGTGGTCCAAGGAGCAGTCTCAGCACCACATTAGTTGCTGGGATGTGGGTTTTATAACCTGACAGCTATTCAGATGAAAGTATTCCTACTGCAGACCTGAGGTGTTCACATGTTGCCCAGAGTCACCCAAGGGGAGGGCTTCCCTGTTCCAGGGCTACTCTAAAGATTCACAAGAGCTATCCCTGGCACGGGCCTGGTCACTGGACCCAGCTATAATGAAGAGTCACGAAGTGGTTTAGAAAGAACCCACATTATCCCATCACTCCTCATAACCTGAGACCTGACAAACCTGGCATTATGTTTCTGGGGCATGATGTGGTCATCTTCCCAATTTTCTTCTTGCTTTCAGTCTTAGAAACTATCAGATATCACTGTAGTAATTTAATTAATTTAATAATTTTATTTTCAGGGAAAATCAGGAAATCAAGGCTCATGAAATGAACTTAGCTAATCTCTCTCTTTCATGGGGAGGGATGTTCTTTAAAAAATACCCATTAATCAGATTTATTTGCTCTTTTAGTATTTCAGACAACAAAAGAAGCATTTTCTTTAATTTAGAATTTTCTTTAATATAAATATAAAAAATAATTTGAATTACTAGAAAATTATCAGATTGTACAACTTTCACAGACTTAAGAGAAATTCTAATTTTCACAGGATCAACATATAATCTAAATTTTGTCTCATTCTCATATCAAAATCCTCAATTCCTCCTTTTCTATTCTTGTTTATATGGCAAGGAAGCTTGTGGAAAATATAAATTGTGGCTCTCAGTCAACACTTTAAATATATTTGATAGGAAAAAGGGAACCTGATTTCTAAGGGAAATCCCACCTAATCAATGTACTCAAACTCTTTGAGGATATAATAAATCCACATGTGGACAAGGGAGACCCAGGAGATGCCATGTCTTTAGAACCTTCACTCAATGATTAAACAAGGTTCCACTCCAAAGGATGCTTACTGAATCGAGGCTAATTGGGTTAGGGGCGGTTCTACCAAAACTGTGAAATGGAGCTTGTTTAGATGAGTAGAGCAAAAAGAAGTCAGGGTCAATGGACATTTCTGTGGATCACCTCTGGGAGTACACCCTGGGAATCAATCCAGGAGTAGATGAGGGTGGCAGGAGGAGGGTTCCAAGAAATCTACACATCTATGATGTACTCTGTACAAACATCAAGGTGAGATAAATTAACTGCTGATTAATATGAAAAATGTACTCAATGGGGAGCAAAAAGGGAGAAACATTTTCTGCAGAGACCTTTAGGAAAAACTATCTCACCTACGGTTGTTCTAAGATGGCCTCTGATGTACTGTTTATGCTTCAGGAGACAGCAATGAAGCATGACACATAGTAGTTAAGGATGGATTCTATGGCAAGATGTAGTGAGGAAAAGTGAGGAGAAAACTGGAGAAGAATGAGAAACATGATGGGGCCCTTGTGCAAATCATGATGTGTTTTAACCTAAACAGAAAAGAGGGAAAGGGAAAGGAGAAAGGGGAAAGGGAAAAGGGAAACGGCCACATCACACTTATGCAAAGTCCTACCTTAGAGGGTAAAGTGAGTCAGCAAAAGAAAACAAAATTGCCAAGCAAAAGAATGATTCATGTCCCTTAACTTTTGTCTCTCATTGAAACTTTCCCTATTAAAAAAGGGGAAAAATCAATGAAAGCTACTGCGGAGGCACAGTGGCTCTACCCAACCATCAATACCATGGCCTTTCCTGGACCTTGCTTAGTTATTGTTTTTGTCATGACTGCCTGGCAATATGTGACATACTTTCAAGTAAGCCTCAGCTCCTCAGGCAAGCTTCACCCAATCCATCCATACAGTCAAGACAGCCAAACTTAGTGAGAATGGCCACCTCGCCATAGTCCCAGCCACTGTGTCCATGCCTATACCCTTCCCCAATGCCAACCCCATGTTTTTCTGATTTTGCTCAGGGAATAATAAGCAAGTCACTTTTCAGGTTGATAGTGGAGAGGGTGTGTCAAAATCTACTGCTTTGTGCCTATGCTGGCAAACCCGTCCTTGGCCACCTCTGGCAGGTGTGTTGTCTCTTCTGAGTAGGAGGTAAGTAAATTTCTTGAGGGCATGGTCTGGTTCACTTGGGTATTTCTCTAAGGGCTGTAAATAGACTATATTAGGGCAGCTAGGTGGCACCAGAGTGCACAAAGTGCAGGCTGGAAGCCTGAAGACCTGAGGTCAAATATGGCCTCTAATGCTTCCTAGCTATGTGATCCTTGATAAGGCCCCTAAATTCTGCTGACATCAGTTTACTCCTCTGTAAAATGGGAATAACAACAACATGTACCTCCCAGGGTTGCTGTAAGGATCAAATGAGATAACAATTGTAAAGCACTGAGTACATAGCCTGACACACAGTAAGCACTATAGAAACATAAGCTGCTATTATCATTATAATAATGTTGTTATTTTATAAATACAACACATTAGAATTATTTTTACAGTTCAGTGCCTTGGCACACGGCAGGTGCTATATAAATGTTAGCTATTGTTTTTATTAACCCATTGCCTGGCACAGCGTGGGAACAATATAAATGGCATTATCATTATTATACTAGATAGGGCCGTATGTCATGGATCATGATTTATCACTCATCAGTACTGTTTGGCCATAACTTTATGTGACTAGAGGTTGTTTGAAGCCAGAATGTCACTCTGACCTCGGTAACTCTCCAGGAATGCTAGAGAGGGCTGCAAGGGATTTTAGGCTCCCCTAGGTACTAGATTTACCCAAAACATCTTTGGTTTGAGTCCCCCCACACAGGTCTTGTTGTGGGTTGTGTTTTGTGTTTTGGTTTTGCCTGAATATTCTTGAATGTTGACATTTTTTTATATCCATCTCAAGCTATCTTGTTTTCAAGTTGCCCTCTCAACAAAATTGCTTAACCGAATATAAATGGTTTATGTGCAGGCACCCTTGTCCAAATACTATATAACAGAAAGCTTCCAGAGCCTGGAGGGAGGGTGCCACTCTTCCTGTCCAGCTCCCATTCCTTTACCAAATAACACAGATAAATTTCTTCCTAATTTTTCTTCCCAGATTTTGGGTATGTTCTCACAAACAACAATATGAAGATTGTGAGAACTCTTCTTTCCCATGAGAAACTTGACTCTCTGTAGCCAGAACAACAGAAAAATCTGCCACATTTGCTCTGGTCAGTTATCAACATTTTACCTTTCTTAAGGTAAACTTTTCCAACCCCACTTGGTCACTGAGACACACTCAACCAGCCAGCATTATATACTCTCATCAGGCTCCTAATTCTGTGCATTCCCCTCCTAGGTAGGCTTGTGACACCATCATTTCCACTCAGATTCTCAATTTATTCTAAAAGGTTCAATTGTACACTGCTTACAGAAGATTCTGGCTATGGGGTCATTATTCTGCTCCAGGAACAAGAATACCTTAATCGACTGAAATTCCAGTGCTCTGGGTAAATTATGTGAGAGCCAAACTGTATATCCACACAGGGCTACATGGAGAACAGTCTGGTGTGGAGAGTAAAAATGTCTCTTAATTAAAAATCTTAAATAGCATCTCACAATGATATTTGCCTTTTGGTTATAACAGGTGATGACTTTTCCAGGTTGGTCTATTATCAGCTACTGTCACAGCTTGTCACTCTCCCCCTAAAAATAAGCCCCCCATTCCATACCTGTTAATATTTGGAGGAGAAAAACTCCAATTGTGGGATATCTTTCATTGATGCAAATTGGTCACTCACCTGGAACTCAGTCTTAGATACGTACCCCAAAGCCAAGATCTAGGATGTGCTCAAGGTCACGCACAGTATGGACCAAGTGGCACGGCTTGAACCTAAGTCTTCCTGTCTCCAAGCCCTCTCTACCATGTTATTATGCCATGCTTCCTTCCCCTTTATGAGTTAGTCCAGATCATGCCCTTTTTTTCGAGTTGATTATCTGTGGAGCTTTTCCTTGCTGTGAGTTACTGCTGTGACCCAAGTTAAGCAATTCAGGGGCAATTTGTTCTCCTTATTTGAAAGACTCCATCACCGTTTTGTTTCAAAATTAAAATGACTTGAACTAAGTGTTATTCTCAATTTCTTTCAAATGCTATTTGAAATGTGTTATATAATCTCTTGTGTATCTGAGAATCATTTTATGTGCCGGGATTACAAGGACAGAGCATATATACACATTGCCTTACCTGAACTGAACATAAGGGAGACATAAAAACTCGCATAAGAGACCCTGAAGGAGGGGCATTCCTTGTAGGGGTGACTCACCTACGAATTTATAGAGTTCAGGCTCTACAATTAATGCTCAAGATGCCAAGAAAGTGGGCAGATCAGATCGTCAGTATCAGAAGACTCTCTAATGCTGGTACTAAGCAGCTGCTCAGGTTAACTGCTTAGATTGATGGGGAATATTTCAGGCCTTCTGAGGGACTCAGTTTTAGGAGCTGAATTGAAAAAGGGAAATGTCACCAGCTTCTTTATATTCATTTTTTTCGCTCCCAAGAATTAAAGCAATATTATTCATAGTATCTATTATCTTCTATCGAAATAATACTACAATCTCTGTGAGGCATGGGGATTATCTAAGGTCCTTAGTAAAAGTAAAGTTCATGCAGATGATTCCAGGCTGGAATAGTTCAACTAACAGCTCAGAAACTGACTAAATATCTAGTGTCCAAGACCAGCCTAACTAAAGGACCCATCACTGGTTGCCAGATCAATCTTGCTATAGGCAAAGTCAGCCCATCTCAACCCAGATCTGCACCATAACTTCCTTGCTTACAATGGTCCCAGCTGGTGTTATGGAAATTGGTGTGATTGAGTCTCATCTTCTTCCCCAACAAGTCCACCAGTAGCCACAGCAAAATAACTGTCTTAAAAATTTGACTAGATAAGATAAACTGAAGAAAATATGAAGGTGAAAAAATGTCCAGATCCAGACTCTACTTTTGAGTTGAAAGTAAGATCAAGGGTGACTAAAGGGGATATAAAAATGGAGGAGAGACAAAGTAGGATGAGGAGGTGAAGCCTGAAGAGGAAGATTCAAGAATAAGCAGAAGGTACCAGGCAAAATAAGTGGGAAAAGCTAAACGGAAAAAATCGAATACATTAAAAAATTGAATGGATTGGGCGGGGGGGGGCAACTAATCAGTTAATAAAATTACCTTTTACAAATTAATAATTGACTAAGATGTTTTTATCAGATCCTGAGGGTAAGTATATAAAATCACTAGCAATCACTGGGTCTTTGTGGGATGGAATACATAACTGGAGTATGCCTCTGCAAGCATTTACTTGATACAAAAGAAATAGGACAGGTAAAGGGGGTGGGGATTGTCTGATAGAAGAGTTATACTTATGTGGGGAAATCCAGGAACCAGAGAGGGAAGTATAATGGAGAGAAATCAGGATAAAGTCAAAGGAGGGAGAAATGTGAGTGATTTTGTCAATGGAACATGCTCTAGACCAACATGGCCAAAAAAGGAAGTGGATGAAGAATTTGGAAAACAGATCACAAGCATGGCAAAGGGATAGTAATAATGATGGGGGCCTTTAATTATTAAGAAATCTACAGGAGTTCTCTCTGCCAAAAGCATTAAATTAATTACTTTCCTCAATTATATCTTCATGCTTTAAAAGGTGAAATAACCAAGAAAGTGAATTTCTTTTCTGAATCTGAGTCTCACCAAGAGTGAGGAGCCTGTTGCTGGAGTGGAAAAAGTAGTGATCTTAAAGGGAAGTAACCTTTGAATCCTTGTGTCTGTGATAGCAAAGGAGAGGAAATCTAGAAAGAACCTGACATGCACCCTGCAGTTTTGAGAAAACATGTCTCCAGGAGTGTAAAGGAATGCTAGGTAGGATACCATGAGGTAAAATGTTCCAGGGGAAGTCAGCCCAGGAGGGATGGAAGACTGCCAAGAATGAATTTTTAAAGAAACAATGACCATGGGATTTCTCTGCAGATACCAACGTGGATGCAAAAAGAACTCAACAACCACCATAAAGGTACAGGAAGGTGGTGAATCATACAGAGGGAACAAAGGCCAGGTAAGAGAAGGTTAAGAGTGGGACACCATTTTATAAAGAGGCAGGAATGCCATAGGTGAGAATGAGCTGAGGTTGGTGAGGGAAACTAGACCGCACACACATTTTATTTTTCTTTTAGGTTTGTTTGCTTCATTTTTTTACTTCTATTGGGAGGAAAAGGAGAATCAAAGAAAGGATACAACTTTTATTTAGAGTGAATGGGTCAATGATAACTGATGAGGGAGTGAAGACAAGAGTTGCCTAATTCCTGTCTGGTTTCTGATTTTTATGCAAAGGATAACGAAATAAAACTTTCTAGTTGCAATGGAAATGATGAAACACAAATGACTAGTGTGGAGTTGACAACCAGAAAAAGTAAGGGGATGGCCAAAGAATACTTTGCTACCTTTGAAAAATGGCCCATTTGAACTGTATCCTTAGGCTGTGAAAGGACCGGCAGATTTAATTGCAGAGCCACTTTAAGTGATATTGCAAAGATTGTGGAAAACAAGAGAAGTACCATAAGGTGGAAATAGGGCAGATGTCCCAATCTTCCAAAAGAAACAGAAAGAGAGTGGTCTATAAACTACAGGAGAGTGAGCTTGACTTCTACTCCTGGGAAAATTCCAGAATCAATCATTAAACAGCTGGCTGGAAAACATTAAGAAAGGGGAAGTTGTGATAATGAAGATTCTGTACAGCTTCACCAAGAATTTGTCATGCCAGACTAACCACATTTCCCTTTATTAAAAGGATTACTGAAGGAGCAGGAAGGGGCATGCTGTCATTATAGTTCACCTAGATTTAACAAGGGTTTTCATAAAATATTCACCACTCTTCTCATGTGGAAGACAGAGAGATATCTGGCTATAATGTATTTGTCAACATGGCAGACATCTCTAGTACAGTATTCCAGGGACCTTTGCATGAGTTCGTGCTGATCAATATTGGATAAAAGTATAGATAGAGCGCTCATCAAATAGTCAGATGACACAAAGTTCAGAAAGACAGCTAAAATATTAGATGACAGAGCCGAGATCCAAATGGATATTAACAGGTCAGAGCATTAGGATGTATCTATTAAGATAGCAAATACCATCTAAAAAGAATAGTACAAGGATCCATGTAAAATCTTATAGGTGGGTATGAAGCATCAACTTGAAAGTGCAAGTTTGGGCAGCAATGGTTCTGAAAAAGATCTGGTGCTCTTAGTGAGCATTGCAACCTTAATGTGAGTCACAGTGCAGTCATGTGGCAGTCCCTAAAGGTAATGCAATCTTGAGCTTTCTTAAAAGGAAAACAGGAAATAGTCTCCAGATGCATGGAGGGGATATTCCCCTTATACTCAGCTAGTGTTGAGTCTCATCTAGATCAGAGCTTCTTAAACTGTGGCTGTGACCCCATATTGGGTTGTGAAAAATTTGGCAATAGTTAAAGTTTTCTGAACATGCAATGACCAAAAATTAATAAAAAGTCAAACACGTAATGAATCTGAGGTTTTTCTGGCAGCCCTTGCCCATGTTGCATCACCCAACTTCACTGTAGCCTTGGTTCAGAACACAAAGCATGCACTCTTTGCACTGTGCATACCCTCAGGCCACACAATGCCAACCAACACTACAAAAATGCAATAAGAGGTCCTGAGTAGAAATAGTTTAAAGAGCTTTTATCTAGACTACATGGGTTAAGAAATACAAAGATCGAAAGTCTTCAGAGGAGGGCAACCAAGGTGTTTAAAGGCCTTGAATCCATGTCATATAATTATCAAAAGAAGGAAGAAGGCATGCTTAATCTGAGAAAAGGAAAACACAGAGATGGAGGTGAGGGCATAGAATGATTGTTGTATATATCAAAGTAGGTCATAGTATATAAAAGATGTCATATGAAAAAGAGGCAATGATCATTCCACTGGAACACAGAGGGTAGAACCTGGAGCAAAGGGTAGAAGTTGCAAAGACATATTTTTTAGGCTTTAATATCAGTCAAAAGTTCCTACCAATTAGAACTGTGGAAGAGTACAATGGGCTGCCTCAATAGTGGTGCATTTATCCCAAATCTCCATCCCTTGCACACCCTTTGGAAGTCTTCAAACTAAGGCTGGGTTACAACTTGTCAGTTATATCATATTGAGGATACCTTTGGTATATGGGAAGGGTTATTAATGGCTCTTCCAAATCTGAACTTTGTTGATTTTGTGAAAAACAATGGGCAGCCATCCCTCAGTGTTCCATCATTGAACTGCCTTAGCAGAGACCTCCTCTAGTGCCACATGTTCCAATCCAGTGGCTATTCTTGTTTTTATTCCCTTTAGTGATAGGTCTACCTCCACTGTAAGGACTTCCAGAGCTGAGATGCATTGGGTTGTGTGGATGTTGGGCTTCCCTTTATGGAGAACTTTGTGGAAACTATTCTTGCAAATATTTTACATTTCAATCTTTGAATGCCCTTGGGATGAATTTGTTTAGTTAGATGTCTTGTCAAGTTATATTAAAAATAAAACTTATTAACATTTAAGACATTTTCTTTAATTCCTTCATTGCTTCTTAATTCTTTATGAGATGGCATTGCTCATAAACATGCTTCATTTTTCTTAAGATTTTGCAGGTGATTTTGCAGTATATGCTATGCTAGTATTGCCTTTGGCAGCCTTCTCTCTCCATTGTGCAAAAAAAAGCCAAACAACTGCTGACTAAGGTGCTTTCTGGGCCCGTTTATTGTAGCAATTACTTTATGTTAGTTTAACTTCAGGATGAAATTATAATCAGTACAATGTCAATTTTTTGTTGTACATTTCCCAATATTAATTTTCAATAGCTTAACTAATTCTGGAATTATTTTTTTACCATATCTTTGGCTCTGAACTTGACCCTGATGAGCTGAGATTATGAAGATTTGTGGACAAATCATTCAGTGATGACTCCTAAATCCTTAATAACCATTTTACTGACTGACAAAACATAGTTGTGTTCTTCTTCGTGGTCTCCATGCCTGGCATATACCAATTAATAATTTTTAATTACTTTAACATAGAAGCATGATTCTTCTGAATAATATCCAAGTCTATTAGACTGTCTCATACATTTCTCTTAAGCTGTACTTTCCAATATATTTCCTCATCATCTATATATTTTCCCACTTTTCCACTGAAGCCATGAAGTATCCAAATATTCATTGATTTAAGATCATACTATATCAAGGTGTTCATGGAATTTCTGTCTCACTTCATCTTCAGCAACTGGCATTGGGCCATTAGATTCATTATGTTCATGGAGTTCTTTTGGCAAATAATTGTCATTAGTATTAAAATACATGATGACTCAATGCCCCATGACATATTTCTTGTAGTGTTGGGGCAATAAAAAAAATGCTTGCTAATACTTTTTTTTGCCTCTCTGAAGAATACCTATGAATCATCATTCCAATGGATAGCAGCATCCTTTTTACTTCTGTTTTCGATTACAGCAAGAATGCCATGATTGAGGTCAGGGAGAAAATACTGCAAGCAGCCAGAAAGAAACAATTTGAGTATTGTGGAAATACAATCAGGATAACACAAGATCTAGCAGCTTCTACATTAAGGGATCGAAGGGCTTGGAATACAATATTCCAGAGGTCAAAAGAGCTAGGATTGAAACCAAGAATCACCTACCCAGGAAAACTGAGTACAATGCTCCAAGGAAAAATATGGATTTTCAATAAAATAGAGGACTTTCAAGCTCTCTCAGTCAAAAGACCAGAGCTGAATAGAAAATTTGACTTTCAAACACAAGAATCAAGAGAAGCATGAAAAGGTAAACAAGAAAGAGAATTCATAAGGGACTTACTAAAGTTGAACTGTTTTGTTTACATTCCTGCGTGGAAAGACAATGTGTGTAATTCATGAGACCTTTCTCGGTATTAGGGTAGTTAGACAGAGGACTCAGGGTGATTTGAATATGAAGGGGTGATATCTAAAGAAATAAAATCAAATTAAGGGGTGATAGAGGAATATATTGAGAGAGGGAGAAAGGGAGAGATAGAATGGGGTAAATTATCTCACATAAAAAATGGCAAGAAAAAGCAGTTCTGTTGTAAGGGAAGAGGGGGCAAGTGAGGGGGAATGGGTGAATCTTGCTCTCATCAGATTTGACCTGAAGAGGGAATAACATACACACTCAATTGGGTAGCTTACCCCACAGGAAAGTAGGGGGAAAGGGATAAAACCTGGGGATGATCTAAGGGAGGGCAAATAGTGGGAGGAGGTAAAAAGCAAACACTTTTGAAAAGGGACAAGGTCAAGGGAGAAAACTGAATAAAAGGGGACAGGATAAGATAGAGCAAAATATAGTTAGTCTTTCACAACATTAGTATTGTGGAAGTGTTTCACATAATGATACATGTGTGTCCTGTGTTGAATTTCTTGCCTTCTTAGGGAGGGCGAGTGGGAAGGGAAGAGGGGAGAGAATTTTGGACTCCAAGTTTTAAAAGCAGATGCTCAAAAAAAGTTGTTTTTGCATGCAACTGAGAAATAAGATATATAGGGAATGGGGCATAGAAATCTATCCTGCCCTACAACAAAGTAAGGGGAAAGGCTATGGTGGGTGAGTGTGGTGAGAGAAGGAAGGCTGACTGGGGAACAAGGCAATCAGGATATATGCCACCTTGGAATGGGGGGAGGGTAGAAATGGGGAGAAAACTTGTAACTCAAAATCTTGCAGAAATCAATCTTGAAAACTAAAATACTAAATAATAAAATATTTGTTAAGAGAAAAAAAAAGGAATGTCATGATTGCTATGATTTAGTCCTCTTGGCATCATGTCCATTCATTGGCCATTGAGCAAGGATCACATTTAAAGTGCCTACTATTGGCCAAAGTTTATTAATGATTTGAAAACTATGTGAATCTTAGTATCCTTTTCTCCCATTACTGCAGGAATTCAAAGAGGCCTCATAGGATAAAGGACCACATAATTTTTTTTTCCTTTTTTTTAGTTGTTATACCAAAAAAAAATCACCATATGGCAACGAAAAGATAATTGGGAAACAAAACTTATTTCTTATTTGCATCATAAACTAGATGCCCCCACCCAAAAATCCTTCAAAAAATAAATGTGCAACTTCCAGAAGAGACCGTACGTGAAGGTTACAGGTAAACTAAAATCATGGTTAAATTATTTTTGTAAAGCAGCAAATTGAATAAGGTAGACAAACAGGAGAAAGGTACACCAGTGAGATAATCAATTCCTATTGCCTCAATATCCATACAAAGGCATAAGAAAAAGGTTGAGCCTAGAACCACAGTGGGGGAGGTCCAATGAGGATACAGTCACTGTCCATAGAACTTGGAGAGGGTAGCAGCATTGAGCTTCAGGGATGAAAGGTCCAAGTCTTGTCTAGCATGACTCTGGGAATGCATAGGGACTAAGCCTAGCCATTCCAACAAGAGTGTAGGAAGTGTGCAGAGCTTGGAAAGGCACAATGCACAACTCTAAGTTCTAAGGCTGAAGATACAAGCAAACAAAAGAAAACTCTTAATGCAATGAAGAAGCATAGCAACATGCCAAGATAAAATCTCGGAAGAAAAAATATAATTGCAATCATAATAAAGAGAAAACCAGGGTAAAGAATGGACTGGCTACATCAGTGGATATAAGGGAAAATAAAGTGAGTTGAAACAAAATAAAGAATGGAAGTAGAACAGTTAGAAAAAGAACACAAATTTTAGGACAAAAGGTGGAAAAACTTAGCTGAGTGGTAGCCACCCATAAAAGTATGAAGCATACATAACTTAACGATTCAATGCAAGAAGAAATAAGGTATTTAGTATCAAAACAATTAACCTGGAAAGTATGGTTAGGGAGAGATCATTTATAAATCATGGTATGCCTTACCCCACCCAATCCTCCAAAAATTACCAAACAAAAAACTGTTGAAAATCATATTTCAGGAAATCACCAAAGAAAATGGTTTAGAAATATTAGTAACAGAGAGTGAAGCAAAAATAGACTGTACCAGATACCTCCAAAAATTGTCTTCAAATTGAACACACCCAGAAATTTCATAATAAAATTCCAGAATTTTAAGTTTCAAGAAAAATTTCCACAAGTATCCATGAGGAAAGAGGCCAAATTTCAAGGAATTATAACCAGAATCACACAAGACTAAACAAAAAGTATGATAAAGAAAAGGAAATCTTAGAATATGATATCCCAAAAAGAAACCAAAAAAAATAGAAAGAAAAAGATTTCCAACTAGAAACCTATTCTGCAAAAGTTAGTATAACCCTCCACTGGAGAAAGGAACCCTTAATAGGAAAGAGGATTTACAATAATTCCTGTTGAGAAAACCAGAGCTGAGTAAAATGTTTGAAACTCAAATACAGGAGACATGAGAAAACTAGAAGAGCATAAATGTACTTGAACAATTTGAATGGGATAGATACT
The DNA here is from genome assembly GCF_011100635.1 of Trichosurus vulpecula. Classification (NCBI taxonomy): domain Eukaryota; kingdom Metazoa; phylum Chordata; class Mammalia; order Diprotodontia; family Phalangeridae; genus Trichosurus; species Trichosurus vulpecula. The sequence goes on from NC_050578.1 coordinate 878,214, forward strand.
GACCAAGTGCTTCCATTTCTATAGGGAGAGATCAGACAATTTTTTTTCACCAAAATCCTTCTGTTTGTAATAGTCAAAGAGGGAGCCAATCGGGCACTGGGAATAGTGTTGGGTTATTTTGTTTGTTTTAAGAGAGTGAAGAAAAGAAAAGGAAAAGAAACATAACAGAAAACAAATAAGAAAGAGAAGGGAGGAACTACTACTTCTCAAAAGAAGAACATATAATCACTGAGGTGTCAGGGAACACATTAACATCAAGCTTTTATCTGAACTGGTCAAAGGAAGGTTGAACACACTCAAACATGTTTGTATAGGAATGTAATCACTCAAAGATTATAATGTACAAATGTATTAAAATTAGGAGGGAACTAGGCAAGGATGGAGGAGGAAAAGTTGGAGTGTAAGATAAAAAGTAATAATGCAGAACAAACAATAAAAAGCAAAACAAACCAACTATGAAAAGCTGATTGTCAATGGTGGGGTTCAAAGAAAAGAAAGAAATGTAAAGCCCATTGATATTGGTCTAGGGTAAGGAAACAGAGGAAGAGAAAAAAGCAGGAGCAAATGCTAATTATATTACTACAGAAGCATGGGGGATAGTCTTTCCACCACTCTGGACTTGGAGGACAATTTCTTTAAAGGCTGCTTTGGCTGAAAATTAAAATAATAAGTTTTGTCTCACATCCATTAAAATAGTTACAAAGAAATGAAAATGGTCAATTTTGAGGGGGCGATGGGAAGACAGGCACATTAATGTATTGCTAGTAGAGTTTAGCAAGATATTTGGAACAAAAGGAGCGCTTAGTGGATGTTGTTTTTCTCTTAGGCCTCTCTGTTTCTCTCAGTTTTATCATTATTGGAAAAAAAGGTAAAATTATATTAAAGTAATACATGTTTTTTAATGCAATGATACCACAACTAAACACACAGACACACACACACACACACACACACACACACACACACACACACCCCTCTCAGGGCTTTTTTGTCATAACAAAGAACAGGAAAGGAGTGGGTGCTCATTGATTAGGAAATTGCTGGGGAAAAGTGTGCCATATGAACATAAGGAAATGTTATTACATTTTAAGAAATGACTTAAAATGAAGTATTGAGAAACAAAACTTCAGAGGTTATAGAATGAAATAAGCACAATTGGGAGAGAAATGTACATGCTAACCACAATATAAAGGGAAAATGAAAACACTGAATTACTTCAGAGCCTGGGATGATGTCCTTAGTATCTGATTTTGACTTTAAAGGACTAACAGTGAAGTATATCCCTTATTTCTCCACAAAGAAATGGTGAACTATCTGGGCAGAGAATGAAGCAGACTCATGGGGGAATGGGCAATGTTTTATTCCCTTTGCTTCATTGCCAGTCAATACAGTTTTAATAAACACTATGTGCCAGTTACTACACTAAGGTCTAGGGTTACAAAAAAAAATCTGTCCCTGCCTCTAAGGAGCTCACATTCCAATGGGGGAGACAACATGCAAACAACTTTACACAAAATATATATCCAATACAAATGGAAGGCAATGAGCATATGGAAAGCATTTCCATTTGGGGTAGCAGTGTTATGACAATCAGACTTTTCCCTGTTCTTCCCTTTTGGGATGCTAAGACTGTCAAGTCTCCCCTTTGTTTGAATGGGTGGGAAACCTTTTGCTGTCTTTATTTTGGAGTATTCCTCAGCACTGAGGCGATCAAGAGTCATTGAATTGTATGTGATGTGGTGCTGTTGGTTGGAGCTTTCCCACACTGAATTCTCACACTCTAAATGGTGAGCTTAAAGTGCCCCAGGGCCTTGAGACAGGTATATAAGATTCAAGGTTGCCATTTGACTTTTGGGGTACACTCACTGAAGGAATGTGGGTGATGAGACTCTGGACAAGCCATTGAACTACACCCCTCAGCTTTGTAACCCAGACAGATAGATATCAGTGCTTCTCTGGCAACTATGATGTTTGTTATTTCTGTTTGTGTTTGCTCTGAAGTTCAGAGGACTGATCTTTCCCCCTGAACTGAGTAAATAATATATGTATGTTTAATTAAACTGAGATTGTTAACCCCTTAAAGTTGCTTTCCTTAGAAAAGCAGATCAAAGATCCTGTGTTGGCAGCCCTCTGTGTGCTGGTAGTTGTTTGTTTTACACAGCCACAGTAGCTGCTATCAAGATTGTTGTTATAAAATGGTGTAGTTGGCAGGATCTGTACACTGAAAGGAAAGTATGAAGTTTTGGGGTACTGAGATGTTGGTTAAAACTATCCCAGTTATTGGGTTGCTGTGGTGGCTATGGTTTTGTGGAGCCCCAAAGGCCTGAAAGTGGCAGTGATGGGAGTGGTTTCCCAGGAGCCAGAGCAGGGGCCCTGGGAGAAAACCCCTCCTACCATCTTCCTATCCCACTAGCACTCCAGAGGAGATAGGCTGAAGCAGGGGCTGTGGGAGGAAAACAAGCAGAGGCTTGGGGGAGGTGTGGATGGTGGGAGTGAGGGCTTGAGTGGATTAGCCCAGCTCCAGACTGTGCTGAAAGGGTGAATATCTTGAACTGTATTGTATGTGGAGTTTTGAAACAGGAGTGGAGAATGGCCTTCCTGCAGGATCCAAGGGAGCAGGAGTGGCTGGTGAGGAGAAAGAAGTGGACAACGGCGGTGAGGAAGACTCTCTGCCTCAGAACTTTGGAAGGTGAGAGCAGTGAGCTGCCTGCATCAGGATTCAGGCAGAAGCCAGGAGTGGCCAACTGGAGCTGGATGACCAGGAACCCAGAAGCTTGGAATTTAGGCCTGGGGCAAAATGGAAACTTTGCAGCAAGGCACGAAGTGTGCCTTTTTTGCTGCCTTCCGCTGGGACGGTTTGGGACCCAGGAGGGAGGGGTGGAGTTGACTATACTGGGTGGGGGAAAGTGCCTTGGACCCCCAATGACCCTAGCCTGTTGGTTCTGTTGCCCAGCCACCCCTCAGGACTTAGAAGCAGGGTGCTGGAGCAGTGCAGGGAGAAGGACACATCCTTAAGAGAATTTTATTTGGAACTTTGCTAATTAAAGCATGCAGGTACCTGAGGGTGCCAGGAGGAAGCCTGCAATGGCAGTGTGGGGAGAAGGACACACTCTCAAGAAGGATTTTACTTGGACACTCTGTATTGACTAAAGAAATTGTTACTGGCTGTGACCTAGGGGTGGATGGTGTATTGTTACTTGCTGTGACCTAGTGGTGGATGGTGTACTGTAAACAAGTATATTGGGGTATGATACTGAATGATACGTTATTATATTTCCCGGAATGTGATTGCAATGTGCAATGCCTCTATGTGTTCCAAAATCCATAACTATTTAGTTTATGTTAAGCCAAGGATCCTGGAGGGGTGGAATGTTATGGCAATCAGACTTTTCCCTATTCTACCCTTTTGGGATGCTAAGACTATCAAGTCTCCCTTTTGTTTGAATGTGTTGGAAACCTTTTGCTGCCTTTGTTTTGGAGTATTTCTCAGCACTGAAGCAACCAAGAGTCATTGAATTGTATATGATGTGGTGCTGTTGGTTAGAGTTTTCCCACACTGATTTCTCACACTCTAAATGGTGAGCCTCAAGTGCCCCAGGGCCTTGAGACAGGTATATAAGATCTGAGGTGGGCATTTGAGTTTTGGGGGTACATTCACTGAAGGAATGTGGGTGATGAGACTCTGGGCAAGCCATTGAATCAGCGCCCCACCTCGGCTTTGTAACGCAAACAAGTAGGTATTGGTGCTTCTCTGGTAACTATAAATTGTGATTTGAATCAGACAAGGTCTGTCTCTTCATGTTTGTAATTTCTGTTTGTATTTGCTCTGAAGTTCAGGGGACTGATCTTTTCCACTGAACTAAGTAAATAACATATGTATGTTTAATTAAACTGAGATTGTTAACCCTTAAAGTTGCTTTCCTTAGAACAGCAGATTAAAGAACCTGTGTTGGCAGGTTCTGTGCTGGTTGTTGTTGTTGATTTTACACAGCCACAGCAGTTGCTAGAAAGATTGTTGTTACAACCAGGAAAGGTTTCTGGCAGAAGGTTGTGTTTAAGCTGAGACTTGAAGGAAGCCAAGGAAGGCAGGAAGCAATGCTGAGTGAAAAGAGGATCCTAGGGATGGGATCTAGGCAGTGAAAATACATAGAATGAGGAGATGGAGTGTCTGGCACAAGGAGCAGTAGGTAAGGCAGTGATGTTGGACCACAGAATTCAAGACTGCAAAGTGATGAAGGGGCCAGATCATGAAGGGCTGTAAGTGCCAAAGAAAAGATTTTATATTTGATCCTGAGGGTAATCAGGAGCCAATGGAGTTTATTGAATAGCAGAGTGACATAGTCAGATCTGATCTTTAGGAGGATCACTGGGAGCTGAATGGAGGATAGAGAGGACTGGGGAGAAACAAAGAAGGCAGGGCAACCAATAGCTTTTGCAATGCTGTATGTATGAAACAATGAGGGCATGCTCATGGAGGGTGATGGCATGTAAGTAGAGAGAAAGGTAGGTATATAATGTCTGCTAGGAAGGAAGTAATAGCAATAATCAACCACAGATTGGATAGGTGGGGTGAGAGAGATGGGAGGAGGATCCCTAGGTTGGGAGCCTGAGTGACTAGTATGTCTACAATAATATGGAAGTTGGGAACCTTCTTCTTTCTTGGGGGAAAGATAAGGAGCTTGGTTTTAGATACATTGAATTTGGAATGCTCATGGCACATCAATTTGGAGATGTCCAAAAGGCACTTGGTGATGTGGAACTGGACTCTGGGAGATGATAGGACTGCATATATCAATATGGAATCCTCTGTGTAAAAATGATCACTGAATCGATGGGAACTGATCAGATCTGCAGGCAAAAGTTCAGAGGGAGAAGAGAAGATGGCCCATGGTGTACCTCTAGAGAGAAAGAGACTATTAGTCTCCATTAAAGTGTGCACCAATAAAGATATTATCCTTCTCCGAAGGATTTGCCTTTTTATTTTGAAAGTAACATGGTCCTTAGGCTCCAGTGTATGAATATGCATACTTATAATGATGGCATTTTAGGCACAGCAGGAGGTGGGAGTGGTGAGGAACATTACTGAACAGGTATGCCACCCCTAAGGGCTTACTCTGATGATTCCTCACAGGTGGAATAGACAAGCTGTTGAGCCCCAGGGGACTGACAACAAGCTGTGCCCAGGATTATGCATCTGGAAAGGCTTTGCAGATGGATGTGGAGACAGGTCACCAGAGGAATCAGCCAGGCCTAGGCAGAAGGCCTCATCTCCAGGGGGCTGACCTCTAGGAAAAGGATTTTTTCTGCCCCAGACACTCAAGTGTATTGGCACATTTGCAATTAATGCTAGATGAAGACATGCTCATATTGCTAAATTAATACATCATGGAAATGCGTAAGAAAAGAGTGATTAAATTTTAGCTTTTAAAGCCAAGAAAGAAAGACTCTTGGGATGATTTAGTCCAAGCCCATTTTAGAAATGAGAACACTGAGACCCAGAGATGAAGTTACTTGATGAACAAGTAGAAACAGACACATGGCTAGAAAGATGTCCTCATCTGGGAGGTCTCTACACTGATCACTGAAGGAATCACTAGTCTGGCACCTCTTCAGGAGGACCTGGCAGAGAATACATTTGGGAAAAATCCAGAAGCACTATGACATTGTGATGAGACATATGAAGATTACCTAGGAAAGAAGAACTATGGTGATAGAATTTCAAGCACTATGAAAGGAAGTAGAGGGAACATTTTCTGTCTGCTCAGCCATCTTTGGTAATATTACAGTTACAAATTGCAGCAAAGTGCCTTCTGGCTGTTTGGAATGAGGGTTGGGGTGGGGTATGTCTACTTCATGCTTTCCCTACTGACCTCCAGCCAGAACAACAGGTAGCAGGATTGAGGACCTAATAGAAACCATGGGTCTGGATGGAGGAAGTGGCTTTCTATCTGTCAAAAGGGAAGGATGCTCTTGGTTCAAAGCTGAGCTCAGACTTGAAAAGGAAAAACAACTCTACTGACATTCAAACTGGTCCTCAGAGGAGAGAATGCATCCCTGGGTGAGGTCACCATGAGTGCACCCAGATCTCAGAAAGAAAGAATGTGACTAGGAGTAGTATGGGAGCTCAGAGGGGAAGACAGGTCATGGAGGCACTTAGCAATGGGGTGTTGAGGGGGAGAGAGGGGGACACTTGTCCTTCCTCTTTATCTCCTTCCTGTTGGGTAGAAAGGCTCTTTTCCTTTCTTCTTCCTAAAAGAGGAGAGTCGTGTCTTGTCCAGCTTCTTATCTTCTCTCAGAGGAGAGAGAAATAGAAACATCTTCCTCTTCGATTCTTCTGTGGAAACCAGTGTATAGAAAACTACTCTCCTCATGGGCAGATCACCAATGATCAAACAGTGTGCAGAGAGTGAATACTGAAAGACTCTCAATCTCTCTCTCTTTCTCTCTCTCTCTCTCTCTCTCTCTCTCTCTCTCTCTCTCTCTCACACACACACACACACACACACACACACACATACACACACACAGCTGCTCTCTCTCACTCTTACACTCTTTCACTCACACACACACACACACATACATACACACACAGCTGCTCTCTCACACACACACTCTCTCTCACTCACACACACACAAACACACACACACAGCTGCTCTCTCTCACTTTCACACACTCTCTCTCTCTCACTTACACACACACACACATACATACACACACAGCTGCTCTCTCTCTCTCTTTCTCTCTCTCTCTCTCTCTCCCCTCTCTCTCTCTCCTCTCCCCACAAAGAATAGTAGCTCCCACCTACATATTGAGAATTGACCCTGGAGTCTCACCTGAAGTATCCCAGCTACTGCAGTCCACCAGATGTGCTTCCCAGGGATAGAAGCTGGATGCCAACCCAAGGTCCCATGAGGCCAAAGGCTAGGACACTTGCTCTTTCTGACCAGCCAGTGATGTGGCTGTTCCATGTCTGCCCAAAGCCACAATCACCTTCTGATCTGAGGAGCAGGTGACTTGAAACTTCTGTGGTATCTTCAGTAAATATGCAGAGGTATTGGCAAAGGCATATATGGGTCGCACACCTTTGGTTATCTTGCTAAGCATTGGTTATGGTAACATCCACAGCAGGATTCCTAAAGGAACAGCACTAGAAGTTTAGTGTTGTGAATAGGAAAAACTGTATTATTAATGAAAAATTTTGGAAAGCGGGGAGGGGAACCAGAGGTCAAAACATCCTTATAATTACACCCAGCACTTTTGTTCCTGAATCTTTTATTTCAACAAATTAGCAGATAAGTATTGCCACATAGACAATGGAGGCAGGACCAGGGCGAACGGGTGGCCATTACAATGAAATAAGGCTTCAGTTCTTTATAAAGGGTCACTTCCTAACCTATAGAGAGGTCCATAAATGGTTGCCTTCTGATACAGTGCATTTCCATCTTGAAAGCTACTAATGGAACCAGGATGGGCATACTCTAAGTATGGTGTGGAGGACTGATAGGCCTAAATTTCCTAGGGCCCTATGATTTTAACTTAATAGTAATTAGTATTTATTAACATATTAATATTACTATTGCCATGATTAATTTAATATTAAAGTAATATTAATGAGGTTGGTCATCAACTTATCCCAATTTGGGGTCATTAGAGGAAAACTATTTGCTTTTATGGCCTCCCAAAGCAATGCTTTATACATTAAAATAGCTCAAAAATTCAAAGACTTTTATTTTATTGAGCTGCAACCAGAAATTCTGAAACTACCACAACAGAGTTTCCAAGGGGGATAGGGGCTTGATTCTCTACTGGCAAAAGACCTAGTGCAAATCCATCATTACCCACATGAAGACACTGAATTCCAAGGTGGTTATGTGGATTGTTGAAGGAAACACAAACACTAGCATCTGAGGGAGTCTAGACCCAGGTCTGTTCATTCAAGTCATTGCTCTGATATCTGACTCGGCTAAAGGTTCCATGTCTCTGTTCCAGGTCCTTATTTGGGTGCTTGGCCAGCTATTGCTTAGTCCACCTTTGCCTTGTTGGACCAACAAGCATTACATGATGCTGTCTACACGGAAATGGGACACACCATTTCCAGAGGTAAGCATTTAGGCCTCACATAGTTAATCTGTTTGCAAAACAAAAGTCAAGAGACCCCAATTAATGTAACTTCCCTACCTTCTGGATCCCCTGCCAGATGGAACATGAGCATCATCAGCTGTACCTCTGATCTCAGATGTGGTGGCCACCATCTTGAAAAGCTTAGCTGTGGCATGCCTAGTATTATTTTCCCTCTAAATATACTGCTTCCAGGGGCAGAGCCCCTGGCAGAGTGAAAGCAGGGGTGTTCCTGAGCTCTCTCACAAATTCTTTCAGATACCTCTAAAAAAGTGAATCTGAACAAATTTCAGAGTAGCAGAATCCTCTAGGAGACAGAGTATGGCAGATTTCCAGCCCAGGAGAGTCTGGAAGGTCAATGGGAAGGATCTGTTGCACCGGGCTGGGAGAGTACAGAGTGAGAGGGTCTATACTCAACCACAGTGGGGCAGGAGTGGGTCATGGTGGACTGAATCACCAGCAACCTCAGCACAGGAGAGGAGTCTGTCATACCTGGGTAAAAGAGAAGTGCAGGGTCTGAGGCAGCAGCAGCAGCTACTCCTGGGGCTATCAACCCACCGACTAAATGTTTGAAAGTCACCTACTTGAATTCCCTGGAGCCAAGATGGTGGAGTAAACCATAAGTGCTCTCATCCCCTTTCCCCTTGTTGACCTTGCAAAACCCAGAGAATCTTGACCTAGGAAAAATCCTGGAATAGCAGAGCCAGAAGTAGAGGTACAACAGTCTTTTAGCTCAGGAAGCTAGGGATATTGAGGCGATGGATCCCTCTTGCTGTGGCTGGAGGGGACTAGAGCAGGATGGGAGGCAATCCAGCTGACAGAACCAGAGGTCATAGCACACAAAGCCAGTAACCAGAACCCTAGTTCCCAGCACAAGAAGCTTTGGACAGAGTCCCCTGTGCCCCAGAGGCAGAGATCCACTTTAAAAGCAAGGAAAAAGGCAATCACAATGAACAAGCAAACTAGAAAAGCAAAGACCAAGGGAATCTTACTATGGGGATAGTGAAGATCAAAACATAAATTCAGAAGAGGACAAAATTGACACGATACCCACATCTAAACCTGAAAAGGGAATATGAGCTGGTCTCAAGCCCAAAAAGCGTTCTTGGAAGACCTCAAGGAGGGTTTTAAAAGCCAAATTGGAGTGGTAAAAGAAAAATTGACTAATTCTTTTAAAAATGCAATGGACAAAATAGAAAAAAAATAACTAATGAGAAGAAATCTTTAAAAAGTAAAATTGGTGAAATGGATAAGGAGGTACAGAACCTAACAGGAGAAAATAACTCCTTGAAGAGTAAAATTGTCCAAATGGAAAAGGAGGTACAGAAGCTAAATGAAGAAAACAATTTGTTAAAAATTGGAATTGGGCAAGTAGAAGCTAATGACTCTATGAAGTATCAAAAATCAATCAAACAAAATCTAAAGAATTAAAAAGTAGAAGAAAATGTAAAATGTTTCACTGGAAAAAGAACTTTATAGGTCCACAGGAAATCCATGATGAAAAAGAAGAGCCTGGACAGTTTCTTCCAAGAAATCATCAAGGAAATCTGTTTTGCAGTCCTAGAACCAGAGGGAAAAACAGTCATTAAAATAATCCACTGATCACCTCCTGAAAGAGATCCCAAGTTGAAAACTCCAACCAATAATGTAACCAAATTCCAGGCTTACCAGGTCAAGGAGAAAATACTTCAAGTAGCCAGAAAGAAACAATTCAAATATCATGGAACTATAGTCAGGATAAAACAGGGCCTTGCAGCTGCTATGTTAAAAGATCTGAAGGATTAGAATATGATATTCCATAAGGCAAACGACCTTGAACTATAACCAAGGATCAACTACACAGCAAAATTGAGCATAATCTTTCAGGCAAGGAGATGGATACTCAATGAAATAAGGGAATTCCAGACCTTCCTGATGAAAAGGCCAGAGCTCAGTGGAAAATTTGATCTTCACATAAAGGACTCAATAGATGCAGAAAAAGGTAAACAGAAAAAAAACCTTGTTATTCAATAAAGGCAAATTGTTTACATCCCTAGTATCAGAGGATGATACTTGTTAATCTTGAGAATGCTATATTTATTATGATATTTAAAAGGGATATACATAGACAGAGGGTATGGGTATAAATTAACTGATGCGATGATAAAAAACTTAATTAAGGAGTGCAAAGGGATTGTAATGGGAGAAAAGGAAAGGAGGAGGCAGAAAAGAGTAAATTACATCACATGAAGAGGCACAAAAACACATTATAGTAGAGGGAAAGAAGGGAGGGAGAAGAACACCGTTTGAGCTTTACTTTAATCATATTTGGTCCAAAGAGGGAATAACATACTCTGTCAAGTATAGAAATCTAACTTGCCTTACAGGTAGTAGCAGGGGAAAGGGGAAAGAAAAGGGGGGAGGGTTAGAAAGGAGGGAAGAAGTAGTAAGGCACAAAGGGTAAGAAAAGGGAGGGGGCTGATAGGGAGGGAAAATTGAGGGAGGCAGTCGTCAAAAGTAAAATTCTTTTGAGGAGGGGAAGGGAAAAGGGAGAAATAAAAGTATAAATCAGGGTAGGAGGAATAGGATGGAGAGAAAGACACAGAAATTAATCATAACTGTGAATGTAAATGGGATGAACTCTCCCATAAAACCAAGGCAGATAGAATGGATTAAAAACCCAAATCCTACAATATGTTGTTTACAAGAAACACATTTGAAACGGGGGGGGGGGGGATATTCACAGGGTAAAGGTAATGGGGTAGAATTTATTATGCTTCATCTGAAGTAAAAAAAAAAAAAAAACAGGTGTAGCAATCCTAATCCCAGACAAAGCAAAAGCAAAGTTAAATCTAATTAAAAGAAATAAGGAAGGAATAAAGATAAGGTAAAGATAGAGATAAGGTAAAAACAGAGATAAGATAAAAGAGATAAGGAAGGAAAATATATCCTATTAAAAGGCACCATAGAAAGGAAGTAATATCATTACTAAACATATATGCACCAAATTCTTAGAGAAGTTAAGAGAGTTACAGGAAGAAATAGACAGCAAAACTATACTAATGGGGGACCTCAACCTCCCCCTCTCTGAACTTGATAATTCTAACCTCAAAATAAACAAGAAAGAAGTTAAGGAGGTAAATAGAATTTTAGAGAAGGTAGATATGAAAGACCTCTGGAGAAAAGTTGAATGGGGATAGAAAGGAATATAACTTTTTCTCAGTGGTACTTGGCACATACATAAAAAGTGACCATGTACTAGGGCATAAAAACTTCACAGTCCAGTGCAGAAAGACAGAAATATTGAATGCATCCTTTTCAGATCCTGATGCAACGAAAATTGCATGTAATAAAGGGCTATGGAAAGATAGACTAAAATTAATTGGAAACTAAAAATTCTGATCCTAAAGAATGAGTGAGTCAAACAACAAATCATAGAAAATATCAATAATTTCATTAAAGAGAATGGCAATAATGAGACAACATGCCAAAACTTCTGGGATGCATCAAAAGTGGTTCTTAGGGGAAGTTTTATATCTTGGAATGCTTACATGAATGAAATAGACAAAGAGGAAATCAATAAATTGGGCATGCAACTTAAAAATCTAGAAATGAACAAATTGAAAATCCCCAGTTAAATACCAAATCATAAATACTAAAAACCAAAGGAGAGATTAATAAAATTGAACTTAAGAAAACTATTAAAGCTATAAATAAAACAAAGAACTTGTTTATGACAAAAAAAATAAAATTTATAAATGGTTAACTTGATTTTAAAAAAAGAAGAAAACCAAATAACCAGTATCAAAAATGAAAAGTGTGAATTCACCTCCAATGAAGAGAAAATTAAAACAGTAATTATGAATTATTTTGCCCAATTTTATGCCCATAAATTCGACAATATTAGTGAAATGAATGAATATTTACAAAAAAATATATAAATTAACCAGATTAGCATAAGAGGAAGTAAAATACTTAAGTAACCCTATCTCAGAAAAAGAAATTGACAAGCCATCAATGCACTGCCTAGGAAAAAATCTTCAGAGTCGGATGGATTTACAAGTGAATTCTATCAAACATTTAAAGAACAATTAATTCCAATACTTTATAGACTATTTGGGGAAATTGGTGAAGAAAGGAGTCCTACCAAATTCTTTTTATGATACAAATGTACTTCTGATATCTAAACCAGGAAGAGCCAAAACAGAGAAAGAAAATTATAGACCAATTTCCCTAATTAATGTAGATGCAAAAATTTTAAATAAAATATTAGCAAAAAGATTACAGCAACTTAACATGAGAATGATACACTTTGGTTAGGTAGGATTTATACCAGGAATGCAAGGCTGGTTCAATATTAGGAAAACTATCAACATAATTGATCATATCAACAACAAAACTAACAGAAACTGTATAATTATCTCAATAGATGTAGAAAAAAGCTTTTGACAAAATACAATGCCCATTCCTATTGAAAACACTGGAGAATATAGGAATAAATGGAGCCTTCCTTAAAATGATAAGTAGCATCTATCTAAATCCATCAGCAAGCATTATATGTAATGGGGATAAGCTAGCTGCATTTCCAATATGATTGGGAGTGAAACAAGGATATCTATTACCACCAGTAGTGTTCAATGTGGTACTAGAAATGTTACCTTTAGAAATAAGAAAAAGAAATTGAAGGAATTAGAATAGGCAAAGAAGAAACTAAGTTATCAATCTTTGCAGACAATATGATGATATACTTAGAGAATCCTAGAGAATCAAGTAAAAAACTACTTGAAGTAATAAACAAATTTAGCAAAGTTGCAGGATATAAAATAAACCCACATAAATAATCTGCCTTTCTATATATTACTAACAAAGCCCAACAGCAAGAGATAGAGAAATTCCATTTAAAGTTACTGCAGACATTATTAAATATTTGGGAGTCTACCTGCTAAAACAAACCCAGCGACTATGTGAACACAATTACAAGATATTTTTTCGCAGAAATGAAGTCAAATGTAAAAATAATTGGAAAAACCTCAATTGCCTGTGGATAGGCCAAACAAATATAATAAAAATGACAATGCTACCTAAACTAGTTTACTTATTCAGTGCCATACCAATTGAGCTACCAAAAAATATTTTATAGAGCTAGATAAAATAATATCAAAATTCATCTGGAAGAAGAAAAGGTCCAGAATATCAAGGGGATTAATGAAAAGAAATGCTAGAGAAGGTGGTCTAGCCACACCAGATGTTAAATTGTATTATAAAGCAGCTATCATTAAAACCACTTGGTACTAGCTAAGAAATAGAGTAGATCAGCAGACTAGGTTAGGTACACAAGACACAGTAGTCAATGTTTAGAGCAATCTATTGTTTGATAAACCCAAAGACTCCAGCTTCTGGAACAAAAACTACTGAGAAGACTGGAAAATAGTATGGCAGAATCTCGGCATAGACCAACGTTTGACACTGTATACTAGAATGAAGTCCAAATGGGTACACAATCTAGGTAATAAAGACTGATACCATAAACAACTTAGTGGAGCAAGGAATAGTTTATGTCAGATTTATGGGGAATGGAGAAATTTATGACCAAACAGGAGATAGAGAAAATTATGAAATACAAAATGGATAATTTTGATTGCATTAAATTGAAAAGTTTTTGCACAAACAAAGCCAATGCAACCAAGATTAGGAGGAAGCAGAAAGCTGGGAAAGAATTTTTACAACTAGTGTCTCTGATAAAGGCCTCATTTCCAAAATATATAGAGAACTGAGTCAAATTTACAAGAATCCACATCACTCCCCAATCGATTAATGGTCAAAAGATATGAACAGGAAATTTTAAGAGGAAGAAACTAAAGCTATCTAAGTCATATGGAAAAAATGCTCTAAATCAATATTGATTAGAGAGATGCAAATCAAAATAACTCTGAGGTACCACCTCACACCTACCAGACTGGCTAAGATGACAAAACAGGAAAGTGATGAATGCTGAAGAAGATGTCAGAAAATTAGAACATTAATGCATTGCTGGCGGAGTTGTGAGCTGATCCAACTATTCTGCAGAACAATTTGGAACTATGCCCAAAGGGCTACAAAAACGTGCATACCCTTTGACCTAGCAATAGTGCTTCTGGGTCTGTATCACAAAGAGATCATAAAAATAGGAAAAGGTCCCACGTGTACAAAAATATTATAGCACCTCTTTTTTGTGGTGGTCAAGAACTGGAAATTGAGGAGATGTCCATCAACTGGGGAATAGGTTGAATAATTTGTAGTAATGGAAATGTAATGGAATATTATTGTGCTATAAAAATGATGAGCAGGTAGACTGTGGGAAAACCTGGAAAGACTTGTATGAACTGATGCTGAGTGAAGTGAGCAGAACCAGGAGAACACTGTATGCAGTAACAGCCACAGTGTGCAAATACCGATTTTGATAGACTTAGCCCTTCTAAGCAATGCAAGGGTCTAAGACAACTCCAAAAGACTCAAGATGGAAAATGCCATCCACATCCAGAGAGAGAACTATGGAGTCAGAAATGCATAATGAAGCAGACCTTTTCTCTCTTGTTTTGTTTTCTTTCTCATGGTTTCTCCCATTCATTATAATTCTTCTATGCAACATAGCTAATGTGAAAATGTATTTAATAGGAATGTGTGTGTAGAGCACATATCAGATTGCATGCCGTCTTGAGGATGGGGGAGAAGAAAATTTAAAATTAATGGAAATCAATGCTGAAAACTGAAAATAAACTTATATATATATATACATATATATATGTATACATACATATATACATATATATATATACATAGCAAAGCATAGTTCTTTTCCTTACGAAAATTCTGTTTGTCACAATGAGCTCCTTTTAGACTCACAGAGCTTTTCCCAAAATAAGTCCTTCACTGGGAAATGAGTTTCTAACCTCTCAATCTCAAGACATGCCTGTAAGTATTGAATAGTTCTCTCTGTCTCTCTCTGTCTGTCTCTCCCTCCATCTCCCTCTCTATTCAGATATAGAGACATATATTTATATGTATATATACAAATATATATCTATATATACAAATATATGTGTATATACACAAATATATACACATACATATATATTATCAACACAATAACTGAAGCCAACCCTGAGAAGTTATGAAAAAATGCTGAAAGGGAACATATGGTGAGATTGTAGTGACATTATAGAAAGTGGCCAAAGAGATGTAAGCTTCAGAAAAATTATCCCCAGAAAAACTCTCCCTGTAGTTTTCCTAGACTCATAGGCAACCAGTAACATAATGGCCAAGTTAGATACAAAGAAGGAGCTCGTGCTGGTTTTTGCCAGTGCACAAAGACTTTGGTACCACACTGAAGTTCTAAGGATGTTGGTAATTAAGACTGGTGGTAAGAGGAGATAAGGCAGGGCACCAATCTGGGAAAATATAAGATAAAACTTCTCTATACATCCTTACCCATGGAACCAAGGCTTTTCCCAAAGATAAACAGTTCTGCTTTGTCATAGCTAATGACAAAACAAGTTGCTTCACCCAAATAATTATACTTTCTATACTGTATGTTAATGGTCTCTTTATTTAAAGGGAAACTATAATGAGTTAAGCAGTTACAAAACTAGAAAGATGATGGATGAGTCACTTTGTCCAAATCATTTCAGTGCTCCCGACTCTCCCACCCACTCCCCACCCCACCCCCCGAAAGGAATTAGGCACCAGATGTAGAGTGATTGCAGCTCAATCTACAGGAGAAAGAAAACACATTTTAGGATCCCATTGCTGTTGCTGCTGCTGAGCCTATGATGGAAGACCCCTACCTTCTTGTAACCATGCAAGGTTCATACTGATTCTGCCTGGCCATTTTAAGTTGAAACAGAGAAGTGGTGGCTCACTTGATCAGAAGGAATAGAAACTCAAAACCTAGGTAGTGTCAGTGCATTCTCTTCAGGGGAAAAATACAGGACTGGAAAATGAATGAGAGAGGAATGTAACACCAAAGATTTCAGAGAAAACGTACCAATCAAAGGCCAGAATCCAAGCTGGTAAGTCAATAGGAAAGATCATAAAACAAAAGGCAGAATGAATAGAAAAAGCCACAAAGCTTTCTTAAGCAAATATCAAATAAAGGAAATTGCCAATTACTGAAGACATGAAGTCTCCTGTGGACCCTAATGAAAGCAAGGAATTGGTAATAGCAAGAAACTACAGAATGGTTCAAATGAGAAAACAAAGCCATGAAAGAAGATATTAGAATGAATAGAGTATTAAAGAATGTAGAACTAAAAGAAAACTAAAAACTCACTTAGCAGATGAGAAAAACAAACCCATCACATAAACTCACTCTAAAGGAGCCAGAGATGACCAGATTTGAAATACAAAAGTGCTGGAGTGGAGGTAAGTCAAGGAGAAGAGGAGCATAGAGCAACAAGAGGAAAAGAATTCCATACACACTCAAGTGACTGACCATCAAGATAGAACATAGAGACAATTTAGGAATTAGAGGTCTTTGAGAAGAAAATAACAAGTGAGTAACACAATGCAAGAAGCAACAGAAGAAAACTGTCCAGAATTACTAAATACAGCCAACAACAAAAGAAAAAATAGTTGAAAGAATACAAAGATCCCCTCTAGAACACAATCACAGTCTCTCTCAATCTCTCACTCACTCACTCTCTCTCTCACACACACACACACAGATACACTCATACTCTTACATGTGCATCATGTTTACTTCAGACTGCAAGACTCACAGTGGTTAGCAGTAACAATTTCAATTTCTAACTACATAGTGGACAAGCAATCAGTCAATACCGATGTGGTAATGCTTCTGTCCTCACTACTGCCAGCAAGGAATTTAAACTTCCAAGGGCAAAGCACAACAGAAAAAAAGGGGAGCAGAATATCTAGAAGATGTTACATAGAACTTGTTTAGAAGGAAAAACTCACAATTAGTATGATAGAAACCTTTATTCCATGAAGAACATAGAGGCTAAAGAAGGAATAAAAACTTACAAATGCAAAAAATTGGACAATAGAAAGGCAAAGAAGTGAGAATAAAAATACAAAATCATTTTCAGAACAAAAAGTAGAATAAAAAGAACTAACAAATAAAAGAAGTTGAAGGGGAGAAAGGAGAGTAGATTTGAATGGATTACTTACTTGAGAGGAAAAAGAGAAGGGAAAATAACATATTTTTAAAGGAAGAAAGAAAAAGGAATCACCAATTTAAATTTAACTCTAAAACTGGTCAAACAAGCACTAAACAAGACAGAGGGTGATGTGGAGACCGAAGACGAACAGAGCCAAAGAGAAGAGGATGTTTCTAAGATAGATTAAGCAAAAACAACTGAAGGGAGGATGTACTGTCTTAAGAGAAGATGCCGATGAAAAATACTAATTCAGGGGGAAAGGAATACTAGAAACACCAATAGAGAAAAATGTAAACCTAATTGTCATAAATTTAAGTGTCAATAGATTAAACAATCCAACAAAAAGAGGGACAATTTATAAGAAACATACCTAAAATTCAAGGACATACAGAAAATAAATAGGACAGGTGGGAACAAAGTATATTATGCATCAGGTGAATCCCTCAGACCAGAAGTTGTAGTTATCTGACAGAACAAACTAAAAATGCACAATATAGAGATAAAGAAATTATTTGTGCTGAAAGGAACAATAGACAGAAAACCAAAATCCATATCAAACATACAATAATGAAGTAACAGTATGCTGTGATTTGAGATTGTTGGGGGGAAATGTCAAAATATGTTCATTTACATTTTAATTCTTTTATGATACACAGTTAGTATTAATGTTTGGAACGGCTTTCATCTCTGAAAGAAACATGCTATTCCAGTGTTAAGGAAAGTGCTCAGCACACAATTGGCACTTAAGAAATATCGATTGAATGATTTGGCTATAGATTCTAGTCACCTCAAAAACTGCTTTGATAGGTCAAAGAATGGCAGAAGCTCAGAGCTGGAAGGGACCTGGGAGACCTATTGTAGGTAAACAGGACCATCTCCACTACACTTCACCAAAGCTGCCCAATCCAGCCTTCAAGGTCTCTGTAGTGGGGCAGGCTTGGATCTCAGATGAATGAATGAGCAAATGAACTGCAACAAAAAAGAAACATTTATTGAAATACTTGTTATATGACAGAAAGTGTGCTGTGGGCTGGGTGTATAAAATCAGCAAGCTAGACAGTTGCTCACCTCAAGTAGCTTACATTCTAATGTGGGAGGCAATACATGGGGGGCAGTTGGAGGTGAAATGTGGTGGTAGGGAGAGGGTCCAAATACTGCAACAAAACTTAGAAATGGTTGAAAATTATGGAATGGGCCAAGGTAAAGGGACTAGGTAAAGGGAAAGCTTCCCAGTCAGAATCCAGGGCTCCAGAGGGAAGTGTCTGACTTCCACTGGGAGAAGGAAGATGCCAGAAAACAGGTGACATAGCTTGGTGAAAATCCTGAGGCCAGAAGCTGTCTCAGTGACCTGAGCCTGAGTTCTCTGAAGAAATTAAATCTTGAGGATTTTTGTGAAGCCTCTTAAGGGAAAAGTAAATGACAACAAAAACTAGTCTAACCTCCTTGGATATAGTCTTAGGAAAAACAAATCCAGCCCATTTGGCTAGGTCTCTGATAGTGAAGCTCCCAACTCCACATCCAACAACAGAAGCTCACAATCTCAAGAGTTATCCCATTCTTTCTTCCCTTCCCAGCCCCAAGTTTATTGCATTAGAAACATTTTTTTTCCTTACGTGGAGCTTAACTTTGCCCCTCTGTACATCCCCCATTTCTTCGAGATCTACCCTCTGGGACAAGGCAGATCATGAATGTCTAATCCCACTTCCATCGTTGAAGACAGTTGTTACAACCAACTCATCAACAGTCATAGCATCGATTTCCTTCAGATGTGCCCATGGCATGTTATTAAGACCTTTTCTATACGGAAAAATGAAAGACCACCCTGATTGGCCTTGGAATTTCCAGGTTATCTCCAGAGGAGGGAATAATTTGAGGCAGCCCTGGGACCCAGATTTATTGGGTAAGAATCTAAAATTGGTTCATTCCACCTGCTCATGCACTGGTATTTTGATAAATAGACGGGAAGGAGTTTTAGGCCACAGTGCTCTACAGAGCTCAGTGTCTCCTGAGTATTCGAAGGAGCGAGGCAGGAATGCTCTCTCCTCCCCACTTCTGGAGTGTCCAGATCATCACTGAGCTAAACCTTGTCAGTAATCAGGCATTTCAAGGGAAGTGTCCCCATTTGAATGCCTTTGAAATTACACAAAGACAAATATGGGGAGGATGGCTAATTTTAAAAAATATCTATTTTAACAATTTATTATGTATATACTTTGGATGAAACACTTGCTTTAAGCACTTTATCAATCTTATCTCACCTGATCCTAACAGCATTAGGAAGGAGGTATTATTGTTAACCCCATTCCAGAGATGATGGAACTTAGAGGTTAAGTGACTTTCCCAAGGTCACTAGTAAATATCTGAGGCCAGATGTGAACTCAGGTCCTCTGGCCACTGTGGTACTTGGCTGCCACTAATGGAAAGCACCACTCAGCAAACACATAGTTCTGTGCTTAGTGCAGGGGATCATAAGGCTAAATTGGATATGGATACTGCTCTACAGTGGTTCATAGGAAAAATCGACCTGGTCATCATCTCCAGTTCATCTGACATAGGCTCTTTTTATATATTGACATAGTTGTTTACATAGTTGTCTCCTCAATTAATGTGAGAGCAGAGACCATCTTTTACACTTCTCTATATTCCTAGAACTTAAAGCAGTACCGGGCATATAGTAAGTACCTAATAAGTGCTTATTACCTGACTGAGCAGACCAAGAGTTTTTCTACAAAACAGAACAAGAGTCTGAAAAGGTTAGGGGATGTTCTGAGAGTCCGAAGAGGAGGAGAGGATGTTCTGAGAGTCTGAAAAGGAGGAGGAGATGTTCTGAGAGTCCGAAGAGGAGGAGAGGATGTTCTGAGAGTCTGAAAAGGAGGAGGAGATGTTCTGAGAGTCCAAAGAGGAGGAGGAGATGTTCTGAGAGTCCATCAAGGGACAGAATGCGGCCCCCGAGAGCACCAGGGGAGGTTTCACAGTGGAGGTGACATTTATGGGATGCAAAGACTCCAGTAGGCATGAACAGGGAGTGGCAAGAACAAAGGTACAGGGGGGGCAGAAATAAGGCCTGTGCCAGACCTTAAAAAGAGTGGGCCTTAGCATCACTTAGCTGCTGGTTTTCTCTCAGGACCCCAAGCAACGGGGCAGTCATACATCAAGGAAATAAAAATAAAATGTGGAAAGTTGGGCTGGACTGAGCTGTGGTGCAGACTCTGAAGCTTCAGGCAAGGCTAGGATGAATCCCATGGCTTTGCAGCCTCATGCACTGCCACAGGCTACAGAGAATAGGGATGCACACAATGGCTGGCTTCCGGGACTAGTGAAGAGCAAGAGGAAAGGATGAACACCAACAAAAATCACAGGACTTGACTGACACTGTTTCCTGGCCCCAAAGACCTTCTGCTTAATTTTCTCTGAGCTACAAAGGAAAAAGGGACTTTGTTGCTGTCCCTGGGGAGAGTGAGTTCTTCCACTCTTGTCGGGGCCTCCTGAGGGAGAGCAGCTCATTATAGTTGGCCCGGAAGAGTGCCATGTCTCCAAGCCATCACATTAAGCTCCTTCCGATAGTGTGTCAAGTGCCTGGCAGGGACAGGCCCCACTGGCTCTCCTGGGCATGCTAATTGCCCACTGGCCTTCCCTGCCAGTACAGCATGGTGGATCCTTCTTTAATGATCATTTCTGTGAAGAGAATTTGTCACAGAGGACCAATGGGCCCTTATTCAGGGGAAAAAAAACTAGCGGTAATTTTATTCACACAATACTGGATATTCTATGTGAATATATTAAACCCCAACGAAGGCTTAGATCTGCCATGAATGAGGAAGGGGAAAAGTCACTCCTAAGCAGAGGTAGTACCTCTGTCCCTTTCTCCCTGCTCTGGTCTTTGTGTATGCCCTCTCTGAGTCACCCAGAGAAAGCTGCTTATCCAATATTCACTACTTCTCTGGGGCACAGTCCCACCAGCCACAGCTAATTTGGCACCCAGGTCCTTCTCCTTAGCTATAAAAAGAGAACACAGGGTCTGTTTGCATTTCCTGAAAGCTACAGCAGATCATCCAATAGGTTAAAAGATACTCCCTGGACAAGGAATTTTTGGGGGGCTTCAAAGTCCCTCTGAGGCAACCAGGGTCTTATCAGCTATCTGCAGTCTTGTGAAAAGGGGGAGGAGGAGGGGGCAGTAGGAAAACTCAAGATAGGATTCAGAGTAGGAGACGCCTTGGCAATCATGAAAATTTAGAGTATGAAGGTACTCTTCTATGCAGCAATTTAACCAAGCAGGACACTAAGGCCACAAGCTTGCAAGATTTTCCTGGTCACAAAAGGAAACCTCAACAGAACTGCTATTGACACTCTGGTTTGAGACTGAGGCTATCTTTCTCCCAGAACCATGTTCCCCCTTCTGTCTGGAACTGTCTCAAAAATACTGCCAGTGAATGTGAGAAAAATCCAAATGAGTTCATTTACATGGATATGATTGGAGGTGAATGGATCTGACTAGCTGGTGTAACCAATACTTCCCAAGTAATTGGAAATGAAACCTTCAATGGGTCAGGCATGGCTTTCTCTGGAAGCCCATAGCAGGGTCAACTAGAAATTTCATGGCACAAGGAAGCTTCAGAAACCATGCTCAGGCATGCTCGGATAGGAGGAGGCCTCTGCTTTTCATGCGATTCTGCAATCCTGGTGACTGGCCTTTATGATGTTCTCCAGAGGATTTGGGAAAACCTGAGCTGAAATCTGGGCTTGGACATTTAGTAGCTGTGTGGTTCTAGGCAAATATGTAATTTCTCTCTGCCTCAGTTTCTTATCTGGAGAATGGGGGGTGGTCACAATAGCACCTCTCCTCCAGGGTTGTTTTCAGGGATCAAATTAAATAATATTTGTAAAGTGTTTAGCTCAGTACATGGCATGTAATAGGTTCTTAATAAAAGTGTGTTCTTTCCCCCTTTCCTAAATGAATTATGTGATTTAAATATATATGTATATACATACACACATGGGTGTGTGTGTGTGTGTGTGTGCGTGTGTGTATGTTTGTGGGTGTACCAATACATGTACCTTATTATTATAGCTAACAACATATTAATATATGATGAAATCACTCTCTCTACAGATACATATATGTGTATGTTATAGTCAAAACTCAAACCCTCCCCTTTCCATTTCCGACATTTCCATTCTACCTAAATATTAAGGTTTGATGGTTGACTTCTCCCATGTGAAATTTGCTCTGGCCAACAGGAGGAGGGTCCCAACAGCATGTGCAGTCTGCTCCTTGTGCTACTGACCCACTTCAATGTCTGGGGAGTGTCTGAGGACGTGGGATGAGGGGCCAGACGCTTCACTTTAAAGCATGCATAGCTACTCTGTGACTGTTGCCTCTCTGCTCACTGTTGCTGATAGAAGGCTTTCTAATTGGCTACAGAACCAGAACTGGGTGGGTATTCAAATGGATCCAAGGGGAAAAAAATCACCTTTGTTTCCTTCTTTCTGGCCAGGGGGTCTAAGGTTGACTCTGAGCTCCTGAAGCTCAGTGGAGGCATATCCTTCCCTCAACAGAAGAGCTAGCATTTCTACAGCATTTTAAGTTTTGCAAAGTGCTTTCCAGAGATCTCATTTTATCCTTACAACAACCTTGGGTGGTAGGTGCTGTTACAATTTCTCTTTTGAAGCTGAAAACACTGAGGTAGGGAAAAGTTAAGTGACTGGTCCAGCATTTTACAGCTAGACTGTATCTGAGACCAGATTTGAACTCAGGCTTTCCTGACTTCAATTCTAGAATTCTGTGCACTGTGCCACCTAGCTACCTGAAGTAAGCCTTTGTCTGGCATAGGAATGCCTTCTATTTGGGGCTTCTTTCTTCGTGAGCTTTCAATATATCGGAAAAGCAGCAGAGGACCCAGTGGCCAAGCCCAGGAAAGACCCAACCATAAGGAGAGAACTCCTTGGCCCAGCCATGCATGGGCTTGGTGTGGTAGATTCAACACCATGCCAGGAAGGGAGTGACCGGTCCCATGGCTATGTAGCATCTGGACATAAACAGGTGGGCTGATGATTTAGCCATGACCAATTTAAGGTTGAGACTACACTTCGAGGACTGAGGGGGTAGAAGAGAGTGCACTCTGGCTAAGGGGTAGATTTAAACACTTTGGTTCTTGCTATATAGTTTTGAAATTAAATAACCCTTTAGGGATGTGGATAGTGTACCAGGACTAGACTGAAGAAGATTCATTTTCCTAAGTTCAAATCTGGTCTCAGACAGTGAAGAGCTTTGTGACCTTGGGCAAGTCATTTAACCTTATTTGCCTCAGTTCCTCATCTATAAAATGAGCTAGAGCAGGAAATGGCGAACCATTCTGGTATCTTTGCCAAGAAAACCTGAAATGAGGTCTGGGGGAGTTGGAAATGACTAAACACATCTGAAAAACATCAGTGATTTAGAAAAATAGCCACACTAATGCAATGCTGGTGAGACTGTGAAGGGCTTCAGCCATTCTGGAGAGCAATTGGGAACAACACACAAGGGCTATGGAACTGTGCATGCCCTTTGATCCGGCAGTCTCACTGCTAGGTCAGTAGCCCAAAGAGATGAAAGAAATGAGGGAAGGGGCATCCGTATACAAAAGGATTTATAACAACTCTTTTTGTAATAGCAAAGAATTGGAAACTAAGGGGATGCCCATCAATCGGGAATTAGCTGAACGAGCTGTGGTGTGTGGTTGTTATGGAGTACTATTATACCACAAGAAATGAAGAGGAGGATAGTTTCAGAAAAACCTGGGAAGACTTACATGAACTGATGCAAAGAGCAGAACCAGGTAACTGTTGTACAAAGTAAAAGCAATAGTATAAAGAGAGTCAACCGTGAAAGACTTAGTTACTCTGATCAATGTAAGGAGTCTCCATAACTCCAAAGGACTCAGGAAATAAAATGCTATCCACCTACACAGAAAGAATTAATGAACTCTGAGATCCGAATGAAGCAGTTTTTTTCTATTTATTTTTCTTGCATTTTTTTTCAGAATGTGACTAATGCAGAAATATGCTTTGCATGACTATTTGTATAAAGGATAACATTTCTAGCTTTCTCAACAGGTGGGGGAGGGGGTGAAGGGAGGCAGAGAATGTGGAAATTAAAATAAATATAAATAAATAAGCGTACCTTTATAGGAGCTTATTGGTCTGGGAATGGCGGTACATGCTTATATTCCCTGCTACTGTAGAGGCTGAGGTTTGCAAGCTCTGAGCTGCAGGGGCTGTAAGTCAGGGGTCTGCATTAATTCTAACATCAATATGGTGAGGCCCCAGGAGGTACGGAAGATGAGACCAGGTAGAAACTGGAGCAGATCAAAGGTACTCTATGCCAATCAGTGGTGTGGGATCAGGCCTCTACTGGATGTAGTATCATGGTCAAGATAAGAAGACCTAGACTTAGAACAAAACCAAAACGAATTGATATTAATTACTTGTTGATGATATCTAGGAGATATCAATTGGTTACGTGATATGAAGAGCAGAATAACTATGGGAAATGAGATAGAGGCAAGAGGGACCTCTGGTGATTGATAGTGGGGGACACACTGAAGTTGGGGATCAAGCTGATAGCATTACAATACCTCATTGCCCTTCAGGGCTACCTCTAAAACCCTGGAGAGAGGGCAGATATGGCCAGTTACCTTCAGGGAACTCAAGCTTTTAGACTGTGTGTGTGTGTGTGTATGTGTGTATAAGTTGAGGGATTAAATCTAGAAACTCACTGCGTATGGTTTTCCCCCAACAGAAATACTCAAATCCATCCCCTTCTTCCTCCAATAACGAAACAAAAATATTTTATGTGTTATTTCATACTCCAGAACGAGTCCACGTGTACAATGTTATCTATGGGATGAGGGTGAGCTCTTGAGCAGCATAAAGGACATAGGAAGGGTCCCCCTGCCTCTAATCGCATATGGCAATTAGATGACCTCAGAAAGAAAAATTGGTAGTAGACATTGATAATGTTGGGAAGCTCCTCTCTGGGGCCATACTGAAGGAGATATAAAGGTACATCAAGTCCTCATAGATGTGACACATGATTCCCATTAGTCTGTGCCTGAGGGTAGGTAAGGACTTTGACGCAGGAAGAATTCTTTTCAATGAATCTCTGTATCCTAAGACTCCGTTGAGATGCATACTCCAAGACTGTAGACAGTACCAGGGTTTGTTGGAGTGGTCATAGCTGACTATGGAGGAAGCGCCTGCAAAGGGAGATGGAAAAAGATTCTCCCCTCCCCCTGTCCCAAAAGACAGTGGAAGCTGCCTATAAGAAGACACAGAGAGATGCTGGCTTTGTATTCTAGGATGGCCCCAATAAGCAAAGCCCAAGAGAGAACTATCACTTGGAGGATGTCAGGAAGATCCTTACAGAGGAGAGCTGGGAATTGGAGAGGACCCCTTGTGGTCCATGGATTCCTTACTTTCCATCTGAGTCTCATCTCCTCAGGGACTTGTGTGTGCAAGTGGAAAGTATATCCCTAAGTCCGGGAAATGTTTTGGGATTATTCATCTGAGAGCTCCTCACTAAATACTCTTTTCTAAAAGTTAATGAAATTCTACTGTTTGCTCAATAATGGGGAATGACACCCCAGATGTGGGGTTGTGAGTGACAGAAGCCACACCATCTCAGGGTTACCCCTGGAACTCAAGAGGAGAGCTCACATTCCCCTTCCCCCTGCCCCAGACCCTAACTTGACTATGTATTGGGAGTTGGGTGAGTGGCCACAACGTGTTTTTATGAACTGTCTTGGTACTTTTCCACCTTCCTCTCTCTTCAAAGACAAAATGAATTTCACTACCCTAGCTCTGATTTGAGGTTGCTTTTGGCCTGTACTATCTGATTTTGATTAGCTGGCATGTGGATAACAATGCTCTATCTGCAGAAGAAAGTAGCAAGGATAGAAAATTCTGCTGATTTAGGGAGGCTGTGCTTATGGGCTAATTTTGCAGAACACCCACTGTTTAAGAAAGAGCTGCAACAAGTAAGACTCCTCTCAGAAATGGGACTGCACACAATATCTTAAAAGGCTTAAACCAAGGAATGAGAAAGGGAGAGACTAAGCCTAAATGAGCTTGATTTTTCTAACAGCTTCCACCAAAAGGGGAATTTTATTTCAATGAATGGGAACATAGTTTCAGGGCATGTGGGGAAAAAACTAGTAAGAACACATTAATAATGTATATGACCTAAATATCAAAAATCACCTCACAATGTAGGAGAGACCTTTACCTAACTATGGCTGGGGAAGAATTCTTAGTCAAACACCTCTAAAACAGAACTCATTGTCTCTACCCTTCTCCCAGCCCTCCTATTTCCCTAAATTTTCACTTTCTGCACTGGAGGGCAGCTAGGTGACACAGTGGATACAGAACCACGCCTGGAGTGAGGAAGATCTGAGTCCAAATTCAACCTCAGACACTTACTGCCATGTGACTGTGAGCAAATCGCTTAACCCTGTTTGCCTCAGTTTCCTCATCTGTCAAATGAACTGGAGAAGGAAAAGGCAAATCACTCCAGCATCTTTGCCAAGAAAACCCAAAATGGGGTCATACAGAGTCAGACACAGCTGAAACTGACCATTTCTGTCCATGGTACACAAGGGCACATCTTATACTTCATCCTCAATGTTTCTCTCTCTCTCCCTCACCTCTTATATCTAATCAATTGCCAAGTCTTGTCCTTTCTATTGCTCCAGCAATACCCACCTCTGTCCCCTTCTCCCCAGTCACCAAGTCATTCACCTATTCTCACTCTCATGACTTCTTACCTGGACTACTCCAAGACCCTCCTAGTTGGTCTCCATTCCTTCAGTCTCTTTCCATTTTCCTTCACAAATCTGCTAAAGTGATTGTCTAAAATTGGGGACCTGAAAGTTGTCATTCCCCTACCGAGGAAGTTCCAACGACTCTTTTTACTTCTAGCATGAAATGCCAACTTCTTTTGGGGGTATTCAGAACCTGTCAAAATCTCGCCTTGACTGACCTCTTACGTTGAAAGCCCTTCTGACCTTCTCAGTTTTCTTTTACCTTACTCTGGCCAACACTGATTCCTGGGGCCAGTGACAATGGCCTCCTGGCTGTGCTCCCCACCAGACCCTGCAGTTCTGAGGCTTTTCCCAGGCTGTTGTCCATGCCAGGAATGCCCTCCTCATGTCCACTTCCTGGACTCCTGCGCTTTCACTTTGAAAGCCCTTCTGACCTTCTCAGTTTTCTTTTACCTTACTCTGGCCAACACCGATTCCTGGTGCCAGTGACAATGACCTCCTGGCTGTACTCCCCACTGGACCCCACACTTCTGAGGCTTTCCCCAGGCTATTGTCCATGCCAGGAATGCTCTCCTCCTCATGTCCACTTCCTGGCCTCCTGAGCTTTCTTCAAGTATTAGCTAATGCTCCAGCTTCTGAGGTCTCTACTCTGCACATTTCCTCTGAGTTTATCCCCACATTCTCTGTATATTTCTTGCTGCATCTAGTTGTTTACATGTTGTCTTGCTCATTAGACTGGGAGCTTCTTGAGAGCAGGCATCATTTTCTGCTTTTATTGTTCTTTGTTTTGTGTTGGCTTTCTTTGTATTCTTAGCACTTTGCACCGTGCCTGGTCATACCAAACTCTTAACAAATACTAGTTGAGTAACTGAGCTTTTTGTTTTTACTTTTTTGTGGGGGGTGGGGGGCACGGTGGAGGGGCAGGGGGAGGCAATTGAGGTTAAATAACTTGCCCAGGGTTACACAGCTGTTAAATGCCTGAGGCTGAAGTTTAACTCAGGTCCTCCTGACTCCAGGGCCAGTGTCTTGTTCACTACACCAACTAGCTGTGCCGTGATCGACCTTCCTAAACTTATTATACTTTACTATGCTTCCTGCCCTCTTCCTTTCAAGCAAATGAGCCTACTATGTGTTACACAAATGTGACAATCCATCCTCTGCCGGTGTGCCTTTCATCATGACTGGGATGAATTCCCTTGTCACCTCTGCCTCACCAAATACCCCTCTTCATATAAGAACCAGGAAAACTAGATTCTCCCTCCAGAAATTGTTTCCCTCACCCAATTTACTCATGCCTTTCCTAAAGTATTTTCTTTAAACCTACTTTGCACAAATTTTGAATTCAACTGTCTGCAGATATGTTGGCTCCCCCTACTCCCAACCATTTAATACGAGTTCCTTCTAGACAAGAAATATTTGGTTTATGTCTTTGTATCCCAAGTGACAACGTGGTACCTGGCATTTAGTGGATGCCTAGTAGTGTGTGTTATGGAATGAGTGGAACAAGGGAGACGGATGATCAAGAAAGATCAAAGAAACTATATTGTTACATAAAGTTAAATTTCAAATTTAGAAATATTAAAAAAGAAAGCTAAAAGAGCTAATGTTCCAAAACTACAAAGAAGAGATATGTGAAGACATTTGACTCCCCCCTCCTTTAAGGAGATGGAAGGTACACAGGTGCATAACATTGCATATATTTTCAGGCTTTTTCAATATATTAATCAATTTGGGGGATTTTTCCTCTTCTTTCTCCTTTCCTTTTCTTCTTAAAAACATCTGTCATTATATGGGATGGCATTCTGAGAGGAGGAAGGGAATGAGATACTAAAAGTAATTCTGGGGGTGAAAAAATCAAATTATATCAACAAAAATTTATCCTTAAAAAGATCCATTTGCTAACTTAGAGAATTCCTCATATCCTGCAATTCTGGACCATTCAGGCATATTCATGGTTATCTTTGAAGTCATGAATTCTGCCTTACTGATATACCCCATCACCTTGGGCCTGAGGTACTGCAATGGTCTCCTCAGGGGTCTCCCTGCCTCAAATATCTCGCAACACGATCTCATCCTTTGCATTAGTGTCAAAGTGAATTGCTTTAAATGAAGACCTGTGTCTCTCAGGAAACTCCAATTCTTCCTTCTTTTCTCTGGGACAAGATGTAAAGTCCTCTGTTTAGTATTTAGGCCCTGTTACAACCTGGGCTAAGCCTCAAGCTACATTATTTTCCTTCCAAAACTCTGATGTAGCCAGAAAAATGCTGGACCCAGATCTTACTGTCTAAGAGGCAACTGTTAAATTTTCTGTACAGGCATTTATACCCATTTGTAGCAAATGCTACAAATCAGGACTTAAATGATCATTTTGATGATTGTCTAGACTTTTAAAAAGTGATAGAGAAAATGTTAATAAGGAATGTTAAATGTAAAAGTACATGTTGTCATAGAGCTGGTTGTTAAACATTTCCCAGCACACACCTGAATATTGATGTACTGGTCTTCTCTCTGCTTTGGGCACACAACACTGTGCCTCCCATCTTTGGGCCTTCATACTTCCTGGCCCCTATGTCAAAAACACATCAGCTCCTTACCTTGACCTTGTTATCACTGCTATATATATATATATATATATTCCACTGTGTGCCAGGCACTGTGCTAAGTGCTTAATGAATATCTATTTGATCCTCACAACAACCTTGGGACATTGGTGCTATTATTTGGCACCATAAATGATTCCCAGATAAGGAAACCTAGGCAAACAGAGATTAAGTGACTCACCCAGGGTCATAGAGAACTCTCTTCACTGCGCCACCTAGCTGCCTCTGGGGAAGTGAGCAGACAGAACCAGGTATAGGATCACATAGCTCTAGGAATGGGGCAGATCAGAGTAAATAAAGGTAGGGGAAAAACTCTCGTTCTTCTTTTATGGTGCAGCTCAAATACTGCCTTCTACATGAGTCTTTCCTTTTCCTCTTCCCAGACCCTGACTGCCAATGCCTGCCCCCCCAAACCACCATGGATCTCTTTCATATTGATTCTCTTCATCTTTTTTTTTCTGCCTACACTTCTCTGTGTGTTTGTTGACTCTTTCACTACACTCCCTCCTGAATAGAACTTAAGCTCCTTGGAGGTAGAGATTACTTCAAGCTCTGTACTGGCATCCCCAGAGCCCAGCCCAATTCCTGGCACAAGGCAGGTGCTTGTTGACTGGTTAATTGGGTAGGGCTCAGACTCATGTGTTAAACACAGGATCGCTCCACCTCCCCCCAGCCCAGTGCACTGCTTGCATCTGACATTGCTCTGTCTGATATATCTAAGAGCAGTGGAAAATACAAAGGATGGAGGGGGATCCCCAAATGTAATGCCAGAGAAGTCCTCAGAGTAAAAGTTATACTCTGAAACACTGACATTAACAGAATAGAATGAGAGTGGATTAATGGTATGCACGTAGAATGTAAAATACTCAGAGACACAAACCAAACTAAAAACAAAGATGGAAAACCCAACTATAAACACTCCCCACACACACACACACAACAAAAGTGCAAAAGAGGAACTCTTGAGAATTTAATTTGAAATAAATAAAATAACTACCAGTACATTAGATGAGATAACCAAACCTCAAAGTCCATGAGATCATGAGGTCATTGGTTGAGAAGTGGGAAGGGGTAGTAGAGGGCATTTATTTCAGGGGTTCCTGACCTAGTGTTCATAAAGTTATGGGTGTGTATGGTTCTACTTTTAATGGATAATTTTTACAAAACTGTTCTAAAATTTTTTTTCAGAAAAAATACACTACTAAATTTTAACCCAAAGAAAAATTAAGCTAAGCTCTAGAACTAAGGCTAAAATTGTTCATGAATAGGGATATATCAATTTTAAATAAAATCCTGGCAAAAGACTGCAGCAATACAGCCAAAAAATGTCCCTATGACTAGGCTGGATTTTTTCCAGGAATTCAGGGAGGGTTCAATATTAGGAAAGCAATATAAGTAATCATATTAAAAATGAAAACACTCTAAGTCATGTGATTATATCAATAGATACAGGAAAAACCTTTGGGAATTTATAACAGACATTTATGTCAAAGCCATACAAAGCATAAGTATAGTAAGAGTTATTCAAAAAGATAAATAAAATTTTGTATCTGAAATGAAAAACTAGCATTATTTGCAAGGTTAAAAGAATATAAGCCTTCTTGATGCATACAGGAACAAAATAAGAACATTACCTTTTCCTACTGATAGTTGATGCAGTTCTAGAAATGTTTCTATTTTCCAACATGATTAATATGGAAATAGGTTTTGCATGACTGCACATATATAATCCATGTCAATTCACTTAATGCCTCAGAGAGGGAAGACAGTAGGGAAGGAGAAAGAGAATTTGGAACTCAAAATTTTAAAAATGTGTTTTAAAATTTACATATAATTAGAAAAAATAAAATATTAAAAAAGAAATGTTTGTCATCAATAAAACAAGAGAAGTAAATTTATGACATAAACACTAGACCAGAAGACATACCAATACCCCTGTTGGGTAACAATACGATGGTTTGCTTAGAAAACCACAGAGAATAAACAAAGGAAATAACTGAAATGATCAAAAGCTTCAAAAAATAGCACAAAAACATAGTAACATTTCTAAACAGCAAGAGAAAATAGAAAAAAATAATGTAAAGGGAAATGTGATTCAAAATAACTCTGAATTGCATAAAATATTTTGGGGGTAAACCTACCAAGACAAAACCTGGCCTAAAATATTTGAACAACTACAGAGATATTAATTGCCCATGGTTCCAAGCTAATAAAAATTAGGTTACCTAAATTCTTAGAAATTTAGTTCTATGCCAATAAAACTAGCAAGGGCACATTTTAGAGAGCTAAACAAAACAATAACAAAATTCACCTGGAGGAACGAAAGGCTTAGAATCTGAAGACAAAAATAAGAGAAAGAAAAGAAAATAAATGAAGGGGAATAACATTTCTCACATCTCAAGTTACACCCTAAAGGAGTCATCATCAAAAGTACTTGGTACTGGTAAAAAAATTGCAAAAGCAGATCAGTGAACCATACTAGATAAGGGAGAACTAGAAATAATTGAACTTAAGAACATAATTATTAATTAAAACAAGAACATAAATTACTTAGTAATTTTAGACAAGCACAGTAAGGGAAAATGGAAATCAATTAAATGGAAATGAAATTTAGGCCAACATATTTGAGCATGTAATACTCTTGAGTGTAATACAATACACAATGCAATACACTTGAGTGTAATACAATACACTCAAAATTGATATGATTCTGCAATATTAAAGATGAAAGCATTTTTTAAAAGAAAAAAACAGGTGCTATTCATAACTCTTACTTAAGGGTTGATGTGTGACCAAGCAGAGGACAGAAGTGACCTTCAAAGTTTATGCATGAACAAGATCAATGCCACCAGGATTCTCTGGCCTATTTCAGTGATGCCTTCTCTGCTCAGATCATCATTTACTCCTCCTCCCCACCAGTGAAATGAATTCAACACCTGGTTCCCTCTTCTCTGATAGGTCAGCTTTTGACTTATCTTACCAGAATCCAAGTCTCCACTTTACTTGTCCTTTCTCTTAATCTGTACTAAGATGAAGTACCTCTTCTTTATGCCTACCTCCCAGAACCACCCTATTGTTGCCTTCCAAGTTAGAAGGTAAGCTCTTGATATATTATACTAGATGTCTTACTTGCATTTTAATTGTTAGCACTTAGTACAGTGCATGGAATGTATTAATAAGTATTCTATCTGAGAAGGAAAATCATTGATTAGGTAAATTTTTTTTGCATTAGCTCTCACTGACAAAGGTCTGACATCATATATATATATATATATATATATATGATGTCAGACCTTTGTATATATATATATATATATATACACATATAAATATATATATATGTATGTATGTATATATACATGTATATGTCAAAGGAATAATAATTCAAAAAAATTATGAAAAATTGCTCTTAGTTACTAACGAGAAAATGGCAAATAAAAATAAACTTCTACCTGTGTTAAGAAAATAATTATTTACCTCTATCCATAATCTGGTATACCTGTTTTCCCACTTATTATATTTGATGCTTTATTTTATAACTGGTTTCCATAATTTAAGCTAAATCATAGATACTTCCTAAATTAGAAACAGTAAAAGAAATTGATACATTTTATATTGACAAAAAAGAAATCCATTAACATGTACATATATGTAAAGCTGCAGAGCTGGTTTTCTGAATGCCTCCAAACAACTATCTATCTCTTCATTTGGAATGCTGTCTTTTAAGGGGAGGGGGCCATGGCAAAGAAGTGGCAATTGAGGGATTGTCCATTAACTGGTTAATGGCTGAATAAGTTGTGGCATATGATTATGACAGAATATTATTTTGGTATAAGAACCGATGAGGGGAAAGGATTCAGAAAAACCCAGAAAGACTCATATGAACCAAAGGAAAGTGAAGTGAGCAGAACCAGGAAAGCATTGTATACAGTAATATTATAACGGTAATAACGATA
The DNA here is from genome assembly GCF_011100635.1 of Trichosurus vulpecula. Taxonomy (NCBI): domain Eukaryota; kingdom Metazoa; phylum Chordata; class Mammalia; order Diprotodontia; family Phalangeridae; genus Trichosurus; species Trichosurus vulpecula. The sequence continues at coordinate 911,820 of NC_050578.1, forward strand.
ACATTATAATGATGATCACCTGTGAAAGACTTAGCTGCCCTCTTCAATACAATGATCTCTGAAAATTCCAAAGGACTCATGGTATAAAATGCTATCTGCCTCCAAAGACAGAACTAAACATTGATTGCAGAGTGAAGAATATTATTTTTCACTTTGTTTTTCTTGATTTTTTTCAACATAGCTAATATGTAAATGTTTTGCATGATTTCACATGTTTAATGGGTAATGGAGGAAAGGAGAGAGTTCAGAACTCTAAATGAAAAACATAGTATGAAAAATAAATTAATAAAACACAAAAGAAGGGGGCCTCTATCTTGTAGAGGTGACTGCATCCCACAGTGGTTTCCATGAGAGTAGTCTCTCTCACAGGTGCCATTGTCTCACCAAGTCAACTCAGTGTTTATGTTATGTGGTGGGGAGTGTCTTTTTTTCTTTTCCAAGCTTCTTTTCTCCTCTTCAATTTCCCTGGACTATGGGGCTTGATATTAGCATTGAATCTGTCCTTGAAGACCCATCTCCTCCACTGACACTTGCTAAAGCCTCCTAAGCTTCCCATCCCTGACATAGCTCGTTTTTGTAAGTAACTGAATCAATTGCCATTAGTTTCCCTTAAACTTTGGTATCCATTGTTCTCTAAAGTGAAGGAATCTGCAGCTGTGCAGGGGCTAAATAACCCTGCTTGCTAACCAGAATGCTCCTTGGATGTAGTACAGCACCCCGTACATCCATATAATAGACACAGTAACACAGAAGAGAAATAGCAAATGTCAGGGGAGCTATTGAAAGCAAAGCCTTCTAGTATACTTCTGGTGGAACTGTCAATCACACCAAACATTTTTGAAAACACTTAGGAATAATGCAGAAAAGGGGAAAGTGTGTCTAAAATTTCCTTACCCCTGGACACAGAAACACCCAACATTTCCCCTTTAATCTCTATGATCTTGCTTTCTGGTTTTAATATTGTGGCTAGTTTTCACTCATGGTATTTTATTTTAAAACCATTTGAAAATTGATTGTCTCCCCACATTGACATTGACACCTCTTTTACCCAAAGAAAACCAAAAATGGCCAACTGCAGGAGTCTCTCCTTAGAAGAGACAACAGAAGAAGCAGAGGACAGTTAATGCTGCAGCTTTTCTCCCACCATGGTTCACCAATACTTGTAATGGTTTTCATGGCTCTCACCCAGCTTACTTCCAGTGCTACTAGGAAAGCTAACTAACTCTATCATTAAAGTAAGACTCTGTCATCTCCGGAGAGAACTGATTTACATCATTATGTATAATAAATTCATATTTTTACCACTTATCCTGAATGTCGATTCACTTCAAATGCTTGTGGACAGTGAGCATGTCTCTGAACAGAAATCTGAAAGGAAAAAAACATACACATCATTTTTTGGTATTTTTCCCAGGTTCAAATGATTAAAAATGCCTTCTCTTAAGGCACACTCTAGCTTTAATGTCTCCAGTGAAATAGAATTCTAAAATGATCAAAAGAAACACTGGGTTCCCTTCAAAGAATCAGAGAATTATGAAATATCCGAGCTGGAACAGATCCTGAACTTTTAATTGATCGATAAAAAATGTCACACATACAGCCTTCTTAAAATTCCACATTGTTTGAAATTAAAGGTTCACAGAAGTCTGTAAATATTTGGGAGACATGATAATTTGTAAGTGCCTCCATGTCAAAATTGGCTACAGGGCAAAGTGGCAAAGCAGTACCTGGAATCCGGAGGTCCTGAGTTCAAATCCAGCCTAAAACACTTACTATCCGTATGACCCTAGCCAAGTCACCTAACCTCTGTCTGCCTCAATCTCCTCATCTGTTAAATAGAGGTAATATAATGGCACCTGCCTCTAAGAGTTGTCGTGAGGGCCAAATAAGATAATACTTGTAAAGAGTTTGCATAAAAACGGCAGCTATTATTATTAACAGAATCATGGAATCCTCTTTGTTCTACGTTCAGGTATATTACATCTACGTGTAGTCCTACCTCAGGAAATCATTTATTTTAATTTACTATGTTACTACAACACTTCATCCATGCATGATCACACACACATACAAAAGCATCATTTAATTAAGAGGAATATCTAATCGCATCTTCACTCAAGGAGCCGCAGACCTTCCAGCATGGAGCAGAATGCAGTGATCTCTAGCATGCCAGACCCAGCAACCATCTGCAGCTCCTGCTAAGGACTCACCTCCAGTACAGAGCTGCCTGAATTCTGCACACTCTTTTGCTTTCTAAAGCTTGCTAGATTTCCAAGGATCAAAGGCAGCAGAGCAAGAGGTTGGATATAAGCCAAGCTCCCTCTCATCAACCAAAAATAGCAAGAATGCATTGAAAGAGAATAGGCACTGAAATGAAGGAAATATAAAAATCTCCCCAAGGAAGTCCTCATGGTCTGCAGACCACAGAAAGTAGAGAAATGAATAAGCAAAACAAACTGGAGCAGAATGAAGAAATCCTAATTTAATTCAATTCAACAAGAATTCATTAATCTCCAAGTATATGCATGACACAGAGCTGTACATTGGGTTAGCAAAGACAAAAAGAAAACAAAAGAAAATAGTTCCTGCCCTCACAGAGCTTATATTCTACTCCAATACAAGAGAGAAAACATTTACAGGAAAAGAGAATCATTCAGAAATCACCACAACCAAGAACTTAAGAAAATGTACTAGGACTCTTAGGGCAAGTGAAAAAGAACCGTAGCAAGAGAGAAGGAGTAACATCTGAGATAATTAAGGAAAATTTAAAAAATACCTTTAAGACTGAGTTTGCCATTTGTCGTACTCTCAGACCACAACACATTTCTGGGAATGGAGTAATAATAAATGTTTATTGACTCCATATTAGCCCCACCCCAAAAGAGATTATGTGCCATGTGTATAGTAATTATGGCTAAATACGGAAGAGAAGAAAGAACCCACTTTCAATGAACAACGTGTATGAATAAACACAAAAGAAGATTCTTTCACAGGATTCTTATCCAGTGTACCAACCCCTCAGGCCTTTTTGGATCCCTGACAATAAGCACATGTGAAGTTGAAGGCTTTTTTTTTATCTGTAGGTCCCACCCTAGGTTCAGGACCCTGATGGCTATAGTGGCTATTAATAAATCAAATCAAATCAAATCCTGACCTGAAATCAAGTGGCTGACATTTATTCAGCTCAACCATATGAAAGAAAGGAAAAGAGTAGAGGGAGAATTATGAAGGCTGAAAACTGAAGAGTCCTTCTTGTGGCTTCAAAGATTATCCAAAGCTCACCTAGCCAATGTAATATGGAGGAAAATGAATCAGTTATTCTTCACAAAAGACAAAAAACTATAGGTCCCCTCAAAATAATAACAGAGTACCAAGAAATTTCAGGAAGGTACAAAACCAAAATAAAATTCAAAATACAAGACATTAGGAATGAATGTAGGTCAGAAATGAAAGCTCTGTGGATGGAGCTCTCCAAAGTGCTCCATTAAATACACACACATAATTAGGAGAACAGGAAATATGGAATCAATAATATAGAATTTCTCTAAGAAGTAGAAGCTGGGAGAGAGAGATTAGCAGAGTTGGAACACCAAAAACCTAGAAATGAAGGACAATTTGGCAGAAGAGAAGCAATAGGCCACAGCAGTCTAGCATTTTGATACAAGCCAAAGCAATTGACCTTGAGGACAGGATGCAGAGAGATAAGTCAAGGATTAGAGGCCTCTCAGAAGAATAGGAAAAATGGAAACAAAACCATGAATAACATAAAGCAGGAAACAATACAAGAAAAAAGCTGGGAAAGTCTGAATAAGACAGCAAAGCATTAATCAAGACAAAGCACATTATGGACAGAATAAAACCTCACAATTCAAACTCCAAAGCTGTGGTGCTTAAATTCAATAATTTTAATGACAAATAAATTGTGTGGGCAGTCAGAAAATAGACCTTCAAGAAAGAAGAGAAATTTGAATAACATAGGATTAGTTCTCATGCTGGAGAAATCGAAGAAGCTAATAGCATGGTATATTCCACAAAGCAAAGAAACTCAAGCTGCAATGGCATCCCTGACAAAATGAACTCGGTTATTACTGGCAAAAATGGATGTTTAAAAAGAGACATTCCTATTAAAACCAAAATGAAAGCTGACATAGCATAATGTTCAGCTTGCAAACAGACCAAAGAAAAGGGCAAAAGGTAAATTAATAATAAGTTTGTACAGCACCTTAAGATTTGCAAAGTGCCTTCCGTACATTATCTCATTGGATCCATCCTAAATAATCTTCAGAGGTGTTATTATGATACACATTTTGCAGAAGAAGAAACTGAGGCTGAGAGACTTATCCAGGGTGATACTCAGCAAAACAATGAGGGAGAAATGAAATTCAAATCTCCTTTGGCTCCAAGTCTGGTGTTCTAGATAATACCTGACCTAATTAGCTCATAAAGCATGAATAAGCAATGAAATGAATGATGTTCTGTTTAGAGGTTGTTGTTGAAGAGAAGGAAGGGGATAAGAGAAGGGGATGGGGAAAGCAAGGAAAGACATGCAGAAGAGAGGACTTACCACAGCAGAACCAAAATGGCAGAGAAAAGGCAAGGACTTGCTAGAACTCTCCTAAATTCCCTTCCAAACAATTTTAAATAATTCTTCGAAACCAATTCCAGAGCATCAGAAGCCACAAAAGGACAGGGCGAAACAATTTTCTAGGCCAAGACAACTTAGAAGGTTGACAGGAAAGGTTTGTTGCGCGGGGCTGTGGGTGAAGCATACCCCTTTGCAGGCAATGCCCCAGCCAGAAAACCAACAAGAGGCCTTGGAGGTTGCTGAATTGGCAGCTATAGCAGTGGCTTCCAGAGCTTTTAGCCCACAGAAGGAAAGAGGAACTGGTCAAAAGGAGATTACAGGGGTCCCTTTGTTAGTAATAGTAGCAGGACTCTGTTGGATTGTCCATACTTGAATCAGAGTCACAGCCCTGTGTTGCACACCTTGGTCACAGTTCCAGAACAAGAAGAAGCACTATCCCAACATTGCTTGTGACCAGAGGGGAGTGGGGATCCTGGTCGCAGTTGCAGGGTGAAAAACAGTGCTTGTACTCACTCATAGAAGAGAAAATAGGGCAGTAATGTAGTGAAAATTCCTCTCCTTAGACAATACCACCTTGGAAAAACTGAAAATTTAAGAACGCTTTACAACTAACTCTGAAAACAGTTGCACAAAAAACCTCAATCTTGAGACAGTGCCCTTTGAAATCCAGCAGCAGAGCTCACCTTTAATGTATACAATTAAAAGTGAAGAAAAAGCTAGGAAAATGATCAAAATCCAAGAACTTAATCATAGAACATTACTATGGTGACAGGGGAGATCAAGACAAAAGCTGAGAAGAATATAATGAAGTCAAAATAGCTATTTCCAAAGACTCAAAGAAAAACATGAATTGATCTCAAGCCCTAAAAAGAATTCCTAGAAGAGCTCAAAAAGGATTTTTTTAAATCCAATAAGAGAGGTAGAGGAAAAATTAAGAAAAGACATGACAGTGATGCAAGAAAATCATCCCAAAAAAGAGTCAACGGCTTTGTAAAGAGGGCACAAAAAATGCTGAAGACAATTTCTGAACAAAGAGAATAGACCAAAAAGGCACAAAAATCCAATGAAGATAAGATTCCTTCAAAAGCAGAATCAGCCAAATGGAAAAAGAGATACAAAAATTCATTATAGAAAAGAAATTCTTAAAAAGTATAATTGGCCAAATAAAAAAAGGAGATACAAAAGCTAACTGAAAAAAATTTAAAAAAATAGATTTGGGTAAATAGAAGGTAATGACTCCATGAGCCGTGAAGAAGAAATGAAACAAAATTAAAATAAAGAAAAAAGAAAGAAAAAAATGTGAAATATCTCATTGTAAAAACAAGTGACCTAGAAAGCAAATGTAGGAGAGATCATTTAAGCATTATTTCACTACCTGAAAGCCATGATCAAAGAAAAAGTCTATACATCATATGTCGAGAAATTGTCATTGAAAACTACCCTGAAGGTAACCAGAACCATGAGGTAAAAATAGGAATCAAAAGAATCTACAAATCATTTCGTGTAAGAGATCCCCAAATGAAAAAAAAAAAACAGGAATATGATAGGCAAACTCCAAAGATCCTAATTCAAGGAAAACATGTTACAAGCAGACAGAAAAAAATTGAAATTAGGGATCTATAGTCAGGATAACACAAGATTTAGCAGTTTCAACATGAAAAGATCAGAGGGCTTGATAAGTGATGTTCCAGAAAGCAAAGGAGCTAGAATTACAACTGAGAATCACCTACTTGGGCAAAACAAAATACAATTTTTCAGGGGAAAACATTGACGTTCAGTGAAATAGAGGACTTTCAGCATTTCAAATACAAGACTCAAGAGAAACATATAAAAGTAAACAGGAAAATAAGAATCATAAGGAAGTCAAGAAGATAAACTGTTTACATTTCTACATGGGAAGATTATACTTGTAATTCCTAGCTTTTTACAACGGAGAGGAAGATAGAGGAGGTGGGTGGGGTAGAGAATGCATGAACCTAACTATCACTGGAATTAACTCAAAGAGAGAATAATATACACACTCAACTGAGTATAGAAATCTGTCTTGGCATAGAGGAAAATAGGGGAAGAAGGAGATAAGAGAAGAGTGATGGGGCTGACAGAAGGGAGGACAGTTTGAGTAAGTCAATAGAAGCAAAACACTTTTGAGGAGGGACAGGGTGGAAGGAGAGTATAGGATAAAGGCAGGGGGGAAGGATGGAGGAAAATATACAGTAATCATCACTGAGAAAAAAAATTTGAACAAGTTTCTCTGATAAAGGCCTCAGTTCTCAAATATATGGAGAAATGACTAAAATTTATAAAAATAAAAGTCATTCCCCAATTGGTAAATGGTCAAAGCATATGAAAAGGCAGTTTTTGAATGAAGAAATAAAAGCTATCTATAGTCACATAAAAATGCTCTAAATCCCTATTGATTAGAAAAATAAAAATTAAAACAAATTTGAGATAGCTCCCTACACCTATCAGATTAGCTAACATGACAGAAAAGGAAAATGATGAATGTTTGTGAAGCTGTGAACTGACCCAAGCATTCTGCAGAGCAATTTGGAACTATACCCAAAGGACTTGAAAACTATGCGTACCTTTGACCAACCAATACCACTACTAGGTCTATGTCTGAAAGAGATCAGAAACCAAAAAGGAAAAGTACCTGTATGTACAAAAATATTCTTAGCAGCTCTTTTAGTGGTGGAAAAGAATTGGAAATGGAGGGGATACACAACTTCTTTTATATGACTGTGATGGAATACTATTTTAGTCTAGGAAATGATGAGGAAGATGATTCAAGAAAAAACTGAAAAGACCTGCATGAACTGATGCAAAGTGAAACTATCAGAACCAGGAGATGATTATACACAGTAACAGGCATATTATATGATGATCAGCTATGAACAGCTTAACTATCCTCAGCAATACAATGATCTAAGACAATTCTGAAGGACTTAAAATGAAAAATGGTATCCATTTCCAGAGAAAGAACTGATGAAGTTCAAATAAATATTGAAGCATATGTTTCCTAACTTTATTTTTCTTGTTTTTTGTCTATATTTTCTTTCACAACATGATGAATATGGAAATAAATTTTGCATGACTACACAGGTAACCTATATTGTACTTGCCTTCTCAACAAGGGGGAGAGGAATAAGGGAGAGAATTAGGAACTCAAAATTTTAAAAAGCAAACGTTGAAAATTACTTTTACATGTAATTGGGGAAATTAAAATTTTAAATAAATATATTTAAGGATAAAAGAAGAGAGGATTCAAAGGAAGGAGAGAGAGAAAGTGACATAAAATAATGAAAACTAGCATTTATATAGCACTTTAAGGTTTGCAAAGTACTTTGCCAATATTATTCCATTTTCTCTTTAGCACAACCCTGGATGATAGATCCTATAATTAATTTTGTTCTAAAATTGAGGAAACTGAGGCAAACAATGGCTAAGTAACTTTCCCAGGACCACACAACTAGTAAGTTTCTGAGATCAGATTGGAACTCAGGTCTTCCTGATTCCAGGTCCAACATTCTATATAGTGTGTCATGAATGAAAAGTTAACTTATTTGCAAAAAGATACAGACTGTAATGATAAAAGGAAACATTAGCATTTCACTCTTGGAGCTGCGCAAATCTAACAGAAAAACTATATATAATATGTATATTTGTACATATGTATGTATGTATGTATATTTTGCATATATATACGAACAAGCATGGAAAAGTTAGAGTTGAAAGAATCTTTTAAATGGTAATATTAAAGTAACTATGGTTCTCAGAACCACAGGCTACTTTTACTATAATGGACAAAAAAAAAATAAATGCATTGATGTTTTTTTTAAGCAGAAATATGAAACATTCATTATAGACCATAATGTAATAAAAAATTGTAATTAATAAGCAGACTATGCAAAGCAAAATGAAGAGTTAATAATGGCAGGCTGAATAAAAAAATTTTAGAAAGAATTTTTATTGTTGCTCAATCATTTCAGTTGTGACTGACTCTTCATGACCTCATTTGGAGTTTTCTGAGCAAAAATAATAGAGTGGTTTGCCATTTCCTTCTCCAGTTCATTGTATAGATGAAGAAACTAAGGAGGAGATGGTTAAGTGACTTGCCCAAGGTCAAACAGGTAGTAAGGGTCTGAAGCTGTATTTGAACTTAGCTCTATCTACTGTGCCACTTTGCTGCTCCTTAGAAACATTAAATTTGTGAAAAAGAATGGTAATTAAGAAAAAACCTAATATTTCTAGGATACAGCCAAAGCTGTCTTCAGAGGCAAAATATTTCTCGAGAACATAAATGATCAAAACACCAAAGAGGAAAAAAAAAGTACTAATAAACCCACTGTGTATTTTTTAAAATATAAAGTAAAAAACACAAGCATCATGAAATAAGCAGAAAAGAAAAAATCTTAGAAATTAGATAAGGATAAATATGAAATCTGAAAGTGCAGAAAATTATAGGCTATAAACTGGTTCTTTGAAAAGATAAACAAAATCAATAAATCTATAACCAGAATTTTTAAAGCAGCAGCTTTCCCATCAAATGGAATAAAAATATCTATATTCTATTTCATGATTGCCTCTATAATTCCTTTGGTTAAGCATTCTCCACTTTACAATCAGCTGGCTGTGAGAGTCTTCTGACCTTATTCTCCTCTATATTTGTTTATATTCATTTGTTTGTTTTGTAGCCTAATTTTCAATATTGAGACTGCATATCCATGTTAAAACTATTCTGGTTTCTGGGGAAAAAGGCTAGTCAGAACAATATCTGATAAATTGCTTTCCAGTTTTTCAGCAGTTGTAGCTACTTAAGATTAGGTTTAGCTAGCTCATCCCCAAGTAAATTAGTTTATCAGGGCTTTGACACATTAAATAGTCAGGTTCAATTATTTCTTATTCATCCTTACTGAGTACACTCCACTGGCTTACTTTCCATGTTTTTCCCAGTCCACGTAGTTTTGATGACTGCAGCTCAACAATATAATATGAAGTCTGGAATGCTTATTTTCAACATTCCCTTTAGATTTTGGACCTTTTGTTCCTCCAAATCAATTTTCACTAACAAAATAATTGCAATTAGGATAAGAAGTGAACTATTCAATTGGGAATAACATCTTTGTATCAAATTGCTCTAATACAGGTCTGATATGTGGGAGACACAAGGAACTAATGCAAATATGAAAAAATGAAAACCATTCATTCCCAAATGGATGAGGGATCAAAGCATATGAGCGAGCAGTTACCAAATGAAAAATCAATAAATATTGATGGAATTTGGGCCAAATCTTTCCTTAATTTTATTACATTCTACTCATGACCATAATCATCATAGGCATCTGTCCTGTCCAGGACCCCTCTCCCCAAGATTATAAGTTAAATGAGGTCAGGTATGACTGGGTTGGGTTTTTTGTATGTTTGTTTACTTTCAGGACCATGGAGAAGGCCTCATATTTCATGAATATTTGTTGAATTGAATATCACATCGAATATTACTTTCAAACCCAATGGACAGTATTTAGCTGAATGGTCTTAAGAGAAAACAGCTATTTCATGACCAGCTGCGTCTATGCACATGAAATGAAATGGCCAGGCCCATTCATCCACCTAGTTCTTCTACAGACATGGATCAGGTATGAAACATATGCAGAGGTCAGTGCCTCCCACTATGGGAGAAACAAAGTTTAGAACAAGACCAAGGTCCTGGCCTCGAGGACTTTCCAGCCTGCTAGAGCAATAGGCCCAACACCGATGACCGACCAGACACTATTGATTTCTTCCATTGGGACAATAAATGCTTCATACTAATAAGATGGCTGTTCCGCTGTTTACCAAATTCCCCAAATGGTAAATGGTCAAAGGAAATGAATAGATATTTTTCAAAGGAGAAAAGCCAAACTATCAACAGCCATTTGCAAAACTGCTACAAAGAATTAATAATTAGAGTAACACAATTAAAGATATGTTGACGTTCCAACACACATTGGGAAAGAAAATGGGAGAGAAGAATGACAAATGCAAACGGGGCTGTGTGAAAACAAGCACACTAATGCATTGCTGGTGGACCTGTGAATTGGTCCAGCTAGTCATTATTGGCCTTCAAAGTAAAGACATGCCCCCAAGCTACATTTCCACTGAGGCAATGAAATCAATGTTTTGTTTTGGTTTTTTTTGTCACAGAATCTCAGAGCTTCTGAGATAGAAGGGACCTCAGAGAGCATCTGGTCCAACTGTGGCTGAACAGAAATCCTCTCTACTTCATTTGCCAGGCAATAGATGTGTGAGCACCTGCTGATGGAGTCCCTGTTAACGACCCCTTGGGGGTGACTTAGCTGCCAATCTCCAGGAGCCAGAGCTTGCATCAATTCTTTGACATACATCCCCAGAACACTGACATTGTTAGGATGGTTACTCTGTCATGTTACTGATGATCAATCATTTTCAGTCTTTGTGAGTCATTTTGGGTTTCCTTGGCAAAGATAATGGAGTGCTTTACCATTTCCTTCTCTGGCTCATTCTGCAGATGAGAAAACTGAGGCAAATAGGGTTAAGTGACTTGCTCTAGGTCACACAGCTAGGAAGGCCAGATTTGAACTCATAAAGATGAGTCTTCCTGACTCCAGGCCCAACACTCTATTCACTGCTCCATGTGGCTGCCCACTCTGTCGATGACACCTGATTAATGAAAATCCTTCTGTATTTTCTAACCGTGTTGGGTTTCAGAAGAGACTGCAAATTTAAAAACCCAGGGTAGAGGAGGCTGCATGAATCTAGATGAGCTGAGAAAAGGTGAGAAGTAGAGGTCTAAGCGTTAAGCCAGTGTTGTCTGATGGTCGGTTTGAACCTGTAACCCATAGGACAGCTTGACCAGAATGTTTCAGGCAGTGGTTCCTCTGTCCACCCTTACCTTTCACTCAACAACAAAAACTTCCAAGATTTCTATCAGCACTTTTTTCAAATAGCCCTAGGTAGTAGTTAGCACAAGAATGATTATTTCCTTATGTTCCCCCTGGACCACAGTGACCAGAAGGGAGGTTAAAACATCCAAAGTCATGGCTAGTCAGATTACAAGTCAGGCTTCTAAGCCAGTGTGCTCATCATTGAGTTATATTGTCAAATAAACTACGTATAAAGTCCTAAAAAGAGTGTCCAGCACATAGCTACTTTGAAGAGACAAGAGGCACCAGGATCTTTGGGCCCAAGTGCCCTGGACCCTTGGTTGGGGACCTCGGCTCAGACTCCTGGCTTTCAGTGCTAGTCAATTTTGCACACTGACAGAACACATGAAATAGGACTCAGGAACCTTGCAGTTGTTTGAGGGAAACAGAGTATGGATTTCTCAGGATGTGAATTTAAATCCTGCCTCTGACACTCACCAGCCACTCGGACACTGTCATCAGGACTCAGTTTCATCATCTGTATAAAAGGGATCCTGATCCTCATGTTCCCTAGTTCTCATTGTTGTTGTAGGGAGTACGTTTTGTGAACTTTTGCTGCAGTGGTCATCACTGCTATTTTGATGTGAGCAAGGAGGTTTTGACAAGCCTGGTGTATTAGCAGTCAGCACCTACTTAAATACAGTGATTTGCAAGTTTATGAGATCTATCCACCTACAACTTAGCCTAAAGCTCAGACATTATGGGACTTGGGGGTTAAGTGACTTGCCTTGCCTGGGTTCCCAGGGCTCCAAGGGAAGTTAACCTAATTTGTCCTAATTCCAAGTCCAGCCTTCTAATATACTGCCTCTTTCCCAAATTAGGATTTTCAGTTTCTGATTGTAAGCTAGCTTCCATATTTTAGGGGTGAGAGTCTCTCACATTCATCATTTGTGACCCTCATCCTATGATAAAGGGAAAAACCCTCTGTGGGCTGTCTCTTGACCAGTTAACAGGCCTGACCAGGACATTCTATAACAAAATAGTCCCCACACACAACCTTACTTACTGTTTCTCCCCACTCCAGTCCTTGGGCTGCCCATCTTACTAATAGTGAATCAAGAATCAGGATTATTTACTAATTGCGCTTCCTGAAAGGTCTATGCCCTGTGATGAGGCAGCTTCATCCCACAGGAATCACAGAACCAAAATGGACACCACCTGTCCTGCCACAGGCTGGCCAGACTTTTGGCCTGTGTACCCAGAATCCTTTGCCCTGGCACACAGAATTCAAAACATCACCCAATGGAAATTTGTCTTGGAAGCCAAGATACAGAAATTGAAGGTGGGCATCACTGTGATCATCAGCAAGTGAGGAGCAGGCCCCAGGGAGCAGGCTTCTAGGGGTGCGAGGCAACCTTGGTCACAGCTCTATGGGTTCAGAGGAAGAGAAAGGTGCCAATCCCACTTCATGAGAAGTCCAGAGAGAATGTCACTAGAAATAGATAATTAGCTGTCTTCTGGTCCTAAGGGAGTGGCCCCAGGCAGACCAGGGAGGCAACTCCCAGTACTGGAAAGAGCTCTGGATCAGGAATCCAGAGTCACCCAGTGAAGATATGTAAAGCTAGTTAAAATGGGATTTTGGAAGAGTGCCTGGCAACAGGCCAAGGGACTGAAGATGAGCAGAGATAAGAATCTGGTAGTTCTCCATTATTGAAAATCTTCAAGAGTGGGTACAGTGACGACTGCTCATCACAGATATTGTAGAGGGAACTCTGTTCCCCAACTCTTAATACTTGCTTCTCTAACCCATTCCTAGTTAGGTGCAGGATGAATCACAGGGTCTTGAAGACCCCTTTCAACTCAGAGATTTAATGCTTCTGTGGGAAGGGGAGAGAAAAGAGTTCAAACACCAGCCACCCCTTTGAACCTCCCCTTCTGCCTATTATGTGTGCTCTTCTGATAGCAAGCCCACAAGTATGTCAACATATGGTGCTTGCCTTCCAATGCTGGTGCCAGGGCCTTCCTAATCATGGGAAACTCTGGAGGAACTCATTCCAAGACTTGGTCTCTCTGCCTCCTCATGTTACCCTTTGAACATGGAACATCAGGGAGGAGGAAGAAGAGCTGCATTTGTGAGGTTCCTGGAGAGGTGGTGTCACCTGGGAGCCTCCCAGTCCCTGGGCCACTAACATGCAGGCATTGTGGGACAAGGTAACCCTTGCCAGAGGAAGGAGATCCTGACTCATAAATGTGGAATGACACCTGACCTCATGGAGCCCTAAGGACCTAACATCCAAGTTCCTAAAAGCTGGTTCTTATATCCAATTAGAAGATAAAATTCCTCACAGAAATTGTTTCTAGTTCAGTTTTGTCCAGTTTTCTCCTTGACCTCACCCCTAGTTTCCCAAATTTCAAAACACATTCTCAAAATTCATTCTGATGCCTCTGAAACAAGAAATGGGCATAAACAGTTAACATAAGGAAAATAATGCCTCCCCAAACGATGAGTCTCTGTCTAAGATTTCTTTCCCTCAGGAATATCAAAATGTTAAATGAATCATTATGACCAGTCTGTTGAACTGGGAATCAAGAGTGCTGTTTGAATCCTGACTGTCCCTAACTAGTCAAATGACTTTTCAGAACATGGTGTAATGCTCTGTGACTTGGCTTTTTCATATGTGAAATGGGCACATCATTATTGTCTTTCCTGGTTTCATGAAGCTTTTATGAGAAGTGAATGAGCTCTTGGACAAGGAAGCATTTTCCAAAGGTTACAAAATGCTCATCCTGGGTCAGGCATCTAGCCTCTCTTGGATGAAGAAGACTCTATGACTGTGTAGAATAGATTCCCTTCACTGTCATGATGGATGCAGATGCTCAGCAGAGCTCATTGTCCAGAAGGACTGATGTCAGGGGGTCTGTAGAATGCTGCACATTGTATTTCAATATTTGGATGGTGTGTCCTCTTGTGGGACACCACCTAGATAAGTCATCAGAATTTCCTTGGATGCAAAGACATCCACTGACTTGCCCATGGCTTTATGGCTAGTAAGTATCAGAGGGAGATTGTAAAAGCCAGTCTTCCTGATTCTAGGTCCAGTAATGTGTCCATGAAAATATCGTGCACACCTCTTATCCATATAGAGGCTCCCTTTCTGGCCTTGAAGCAAGGCTGATGGCCCCAGCTTGGGTTGCAGTAGCAAGTCAATTGCAAGCAGGTTTCCCTGTTGGAGTAGGGCTGGTCCAAACCTGCTTGCCTAGCCACCAGAGCAGCTGCCATCCTGTAGCACTGACTCACAGCCCCTCCCTGACTACCCCAGCCCAGATGCTTCCTGGATGAAAACCTCCAATTTCCCTATTGCATAACTTACATGTCTATACACAGATGAGTGAGTGAGTGAGAGTGAGTGAGTGTGTGTGTGTGTGTGTGTGTGTGTGTGTGTGTGTATCCTTCTATTTCACTAAATGTCTGTTTCTGTCCAGAAGGATTATGCTCATTTTTTCTGGGTAGGTTTTTCTTAGTTGGAATTCTAGCTCCTTTGCCTTCTGGAATATCATATTGCAAGTCCTCTGCTTCTTTAATGAAGAAGCTGTTAAAGCATTTGTTATGACTGTCACAGCACAATATTTGATATTTTTTTTCTTTCTGACTATTCTCAGTGTTTTCTCTTGGGATCTCTGAAAACTCTAGATCGCAGAGATCTCTGGAATTTGGGGGAACTTATGGGAGCTTTAATTCTGGAAGCTCTTTCAGGAGGTGATTGGTGGATTATTTTAATTTGTATTTTACCCTCTGGATCTAAGGTATCATGGCAGTTTTCCTTGGTAATTTCTTGAAATACCATGTCTAGCCTCTTTCTTTGATCATGGTTTTTAGGTAGTCTAACAATTCTTAATTTATTTCTCTTTGATCTCTCTTCCAAGTCAGTTGCTTTTAAGGTATTTCACATTTTCGATTATTTTTTTCTTTCTTTCTATTTTGTATTACTATTTCTTGGGGGTCTCATGGAGTCATTCCCTTTCACTAGCCTAATTCTAATTTTTAAGGAATTATTTTCTTCAATGAGATTTTGTATCTCTTTTTCCATTTGGCCTATTCTGCTTTTTAAGGCATTCTTTTCTTAAGTGAATTTTTGTGCCTCTTTTACCAAGCTATTAATTAGACAAAATTTTTATGCATCACTCATTTCTTTTACTATTTTTTCCCTTTACCATACTTATCTTTCTCTTTAATGCTCCCATGAATTCTTGTTAGGTTAGGGTACACTTAGCATTTTCTTTGAGGGTGTGTTTGTAGTCATTTCCATGTTGTTATTTCCTTCTGAGTTTATGTCCTGTTGTTCCTGCTTTGGTGGTAGCCTTTTATGGTCAAATTTTTTAATTAATTACTGATTTTTCCAGCCTATTTTTTTTACTTTGAACTTTGTGTTAAAATTGGACCATTTTAACTGTGGATAGAAAGGCATTGCCCATAGGTTTAGGCTTTTCTTCTGCTATAGTTTTCAGAGGTAGTTCTCGGGGCTCTGCAAGATTTCAGGAGGAGGGGTAGTTCCTGCTGTGGTGGTCTTCACTCTGGTCTTATCCAGGAAGGGACCTTGCTTCTCTGAAGCTACAAATGCTACTGCTCCTCTTTGCTTTGGAACTGCGATTAGGGCTCTGGCTCCCTTGTCGCTGACCAGCAGTGCTCCTCTGCATCCTGGAACAGTAACCCAAAACTGCTTATGGGAAATAATATTGCTAATCAGTAGTAGCTGCACCCAGTACCAGCAAAGGGTCACCTATAATCACTTTTTGATAATTTGTCAGACCACATTACAATCTCTGGGCTGAAAGCTCCCAAAGCTGCTACTGCTGCCACTGTTGCTACAACCAATCTGGGCTCCAGACAGGACTCAACCTTAGTATCACAAACTTCTCCTTCTAATTTAGGTTTACTTAGGCCAGAAAAATGTCTCACTCTGACCTCTTCTTGGTTCTGTCACTCTAAGATTTGATTTGAAGAGTTAGTTTAAAGTTTTTCAGAGGGGAATGTTAGAAGAATTCAACTGGGTTCCATCTTGGTTCTCTCACTCTAAGCCTCCCCCATGCTGAAATTATTTTTGACGTGAGTGCCAGAATCTGGTACCTATGACATTTTAATTTTGTTTTTCAGTACCTGAATCTCAGCAGGATAGATTTCAGGCATTTAGTCTGAAATATACTCAAAAGAAGTTAAAATCCCTGGGAAAGGTTCCTGTAATCCCAGGCATACTTCAAACAAGAGTCTCAGCCAAAAGGGCAAAGGGTACTTCACCAGTGAGTTACTGTCACTCTCAATTGGAAGTTAGATGTGTCACAATGATCACAAAAGACAGTTAAGAGGATTAAATTTCCAAGAAAAATGCATCAAATGGAGTCATGTAAAATAAAACTGGAAAGATAGGTACAAACTAGATTTTAGAGGATTGGAAATTGTAGGGTGGTTGCTTGTACTTTTTTAAAAAAATCTATTCAACAGAACCTGGGTTGTTAAAAAATGATAACTAGAATGCTAGAATGCTTTATTTAAAAAAGAAAATCCAAGACCTTTGGAGGCTCTAGAAAACATACATGCAAAAGACTGCCTCTTTTAGCTATGGGACAATTTTATTTGTCAGATGGAGGCAGAAAATGGATAGAAAGGTCTGAGAAAACATGGAGAAAAGAGAGCAGCCCCTCAGAGAAAAGTCCTTAGAGAACAATCCAGTTACCTCTAAGAGGATCTGAAGCCAAATCTAAAGGGGGCAGCACCTTAGAGATCTCAAGTACAAGGGAAATGGCTGTTCTGCCATCTCATAATGTGCAGGATGCCAAAAACTTACTGGCTCTAATTCATAACAAGGTTACCAGAATTGTCCTTCCTTCCTCCACTGTCCATTCATTTCCTCATTATTCCTCACAGAATAAAACTGAGCACAAAAACACCATCATGCACCCCCATCTCCTGCCCTCAGAATTATTTTGGGAAATGACTATTCAAAGACTTAGGGGACCTTTTGGGGGGATCATTGCTTCTTGGCTTTCACTCATGCTATCACTAACTCATTGCATGACCAGGGTGGGGATCAGAGGATCTCAATGAGAAAGATTTTAAAGCAACTCTAGTCCAACCTTTTCACCTAAAGAACGTCAAGTCCACCACCCAAGATCAGAAGTAGCACTGTAGGATTTGAACAGTTCTCTAACTAAATTTAGACTCTTTTATACTAATTTCGGCCTATAGCTATGAGCATTTGTGATTCCAATGAACCCATTTTAAAATCGAGTTTCTTTTATATAGTGGGAGATGCTTATTTTTTTTTTAAATTCCTTAGTTTGGCTCCTATACTATTAAATCATTAAAGATTTAATTAAGGTGTATATATGTGTTGTATGTATTTTGTATGTGTGTGCATACATACATGTGTGTATATACGTATTTATGTGATTACGTGTGTTTGTATATTCTGCATGTACATATGCATGCATGTGTTTTTCCCCCACACAGTTACGTACTTTGAAATCTATACTAGGTATATCCGGATGTAACATTCTCTTTAAAATCCTAAAAAGATTAAGATAATCTTTTGTATGACAATTGCTTGTTGTGTTGATATCAAGTGTCATGAGTCATGTGTCCAACCAGTTCTGGAGCTGTGGATCCAGGTCATTCATTCATGCAATCATTCATACATGTATCCTTTCATTCAGTACCTGTTATGTGAAAGGATCTGGTCAATAATCTACCACATTTATAAAGCAGATATAATTGGCAGATTCTTTAAAGGGGCATTTCCAAAAACACTGAAGATGCTCATATCCATTTTAAGTTTATTCACCTCAGTTTATAATTAAAAGACAACCAAAACTCCATTATCTAGGTAGGCCTTGAAATCAGAAAGAAATACATACTAGTGAATTGTTAGTGGAACTGTGAATTGGTCCAGCCATTCTGGAAAGTAAATTAGACTTATGCAAAAAAAAATTGTTCATATGCCTTTAGGGGGGGTTAGGAGGGAGAGGGAAAGAGAGAGAGAGAGGGAGAGGGAGAGGGAGAAAGAGAGGGAGAGGGAGAGGAAGAGAGAGAGGGAGTGGGACAGAGAGAGAGAATGAGAATTTATGGAGGACTTACTATGTGCTAGGCATTAAGCTAAGTTCTCAGGCAATAAAAACAAAAAATAATAGCATGATTCCTTGACACAAATATTTTATATTCTAATAAAGAAAGAAAATATAAGGAGAATCACTATTTGACAAAAACTGTTGGGAAAACTGAAAAATAGTATGGCAGAAACTAGGCATAAATCAACATCTCACATTGTATGCCAAAGTAAGGTCAAAATGGGTACATGATTTAAACATAAAGGGTGACAGTATAAAAGGTAATTTGGAGAGTAATAAAGAGTTTACCTGTCAGATCCATGGAGAAGGGGAAAATTTATGATGAAACAAGACATAGAGAATATTATGAAATGCAAAATAGATGTTTGATTACATTAAATTAAAAAAGCTTTTGCACAAAGAAAACCAATGCAACCAAGATTAGAAAGAAAGCAAAAAGATGAGAAACAATTATTTCAGCCAATGTTTCTGATATAGGCCTCATTTCTAAAATATATAGACAACTGGGTCAAATTTATAAGAACATAAGTAATCCCCCAACTGAGAAATGGTCAAAGGATATGAACAGGCAGTTTTCAGATGAAGAAATTAAAGCTATCTATAGTCATATAAAAATGCTCAAAATCACTATTGATTAGAGAATTGCAAATTAAAACAACTCTGAAGTACCACTTCCCTCCTATCAGGTTGGCTAATAGGACAGAAAAGGAAAATGACTAACATTGGAGAACAAGTGGAAAAATTGGAAGACTAATGCATTCTTGGTGGAATTATGAACTGATCCAACCAGTCTGGAGAGAAATTAGGAACTATGCCTAAAAGGCTATAAAACTGTGCCTACCCTTTGATCCAGCAATACCAGGTCTGTACACCAAAGAAATCATAAAAAGGGAAAAGGACCCACAAGTACAAAAATGTTTATAGCACTTCTTCTTATGGTGGCCAAGAACTGGAAATTGAGGCAATGCCCATCAATTGGGGAATGGCTGAACAAGTTGTGGCATATGAATGTAATGGAATGATATTTTGCTAATAGAAATGATGAGCAGGAATATTTTAGGAAAACCTGGAAAGACTTACATGAACTGATGCTGAGTGAAGTGAGCAGAACCAAGACAATATTGTACAATGATCAACTATGACAGACTTAGTTCTTCTCAGAAATACAATGATCTAAGACAGTTCAAAAAGATTCAATGGAAAATGCTATCCACATACAAAGGAAGAATCATGGAGTCTGAATGACAATAGAAGCATAATATTTTCACTTTTTTTGGTTTTTTTCTCATGGTTTTTCCCTCTTTTGTTCTCATTCTTCTTGAACAACATGACTAAGTGGAAAGATGTTTAACGTGATCTTACATTATAACCTATATCAGAATTGCTTGCTGTCTTGGAAAGGGGAGGGAGGGAGAAAAATTTGGAACTCAAAATCTTATAAAAATGAATGTTGAAAACTATCTTTACATGTAATTGGAAAAAAATAAAATGCTATTTGTTGTGGGTGATTTTAAAATTTTTAAAAGGTGAACAAAGGAAAAATCATAATGAAGAGGTAGAAAGGAGTCAGAGATAGGGGGTAGAGCCCCAAGGAGGTCAAAGACAAAATATAGCCTCTATATAACAAAATATTTATATCAGCTATTTTTATAGTAGCAAAATATAACACTAACAGGAAGATGCTTATTAGCTGGAGCAAAGCTAAAGAAGTTATGGCATATGGCATGCAATTACAATGAAGCACAATTGTGCTATAAGAATGAGGGGATCTGATAAATACGGAGGAAAATCAGAAGACACAGTAGAGAAAGTGATATAAAGTGAAATAAGCAGAAGCACCAAGGCAATCTACACCACGACTAAAACAATGGCAACAGGAAGAACTACAAAACATTCTAAACTGAAAGCTATGAAAATTATAATGAGCAAATATTTGTCTCAAGAAAGGGACATGACACCTTCTGTGCTTCTCTGCAGAGATAAGAGACACTAGTTGTCATATAATGTGTATATATAATGTCAGGCTATTCCAATATTATTGGTTATTTTTTCAGATTTTTTTTCCTTATTACATGTCATTTTTTTTGCAAGCATCTAGGGAGTAACGTACACTGTAAAATGGAAATATACACCCTACACACTAGTGCTATTAATTAAATTCTATGTTCCTATCTATAGAAACTCGTTTTGAATTTTTAGGACTCTGTTCTAACAGGGACACAGGAAAGGTCTTAGAGAAACAAAATAGTGCCAGCATTTCCTTATTTATTTGGAGAAGTTGGTAACCTGGTCTAGAGAATGTCTTCCCATGGAAAGATCATAGTTATTACTTGCATGGAGTTAAGAAGGATTCTGACCTTCAAGTAGGAGAGAGAGGTCTTTCTCATGAATATTTGTCTATACTATAGGGATTCCTAGTTATATTCAAGGTGGGTGAATTGGGTCTTCTGCCTAAGTAGCCTACTTAATTAGGATTGGCCATATATGCCTGAAATAAACAGGGTTTATGAAACATAGCATGAGGGCAAAATTATTTTTAAATTTTATATCTTTGGAAATTTTTATAAAGTTGTTGTGGTTGTTCAGTGGCTTCAGTTGTGTCTGACTCTTTATAACCCCATTTGGAGTTTTCTTGGCAAAGATACTAGAGTGGTTTCCCATTTCCTTCTCCAGCTATTTGCCAAATGAGGAAACTCAGGCAAACAGGGTTAAGTGATTTGCCCAGTGTCACACAGCTTGTAAGTGTCAGGGGCCAGAGTTGAACTCAGGAAATGAGTCTTCCTGACCCCAGGTGCAGCAACCCTGCACCCTCTACTGGTCAGAATAATAAATCATTTCATGATAAACTTTTATTTAACTGTAATAAAAATGCATGCAAAGAATTCTAGAACTTTCTTCTACAAAGAGATATTTCCAGCATGAGGGGACCCTGGCAGATATCTGTGGAGGTCGTTAGGGAGCTGCTGCTCCAATGGCTCCTCAGTATTTGTGCAGCCATTCTCGTCATTCCTCCCCCATGGATTTTGGAGTATTTGCCATACAGCTTGTCCTTGCCTTATGACTTTAGCATTGCTCAATAGCTATTTATTCGTCAAAAATGTCTCAGAGATCATTTCTGAAGCAAGGGTATAAACCATTTGAATTCTCAAGAGTCTTCCATAGATGGCTTTTCCAGAGTCCAACAGCTTTTATTCAGTAAAAATGAGCCATTACTACAGTCATGATCATAGCTTTGGCTGCTGTTTGAGGCTATGAGCATCCCTTTTTTGTATCTCTCAGCCTTGCGTGATGGGGGCTTATCATCTGATTCACTCAGTTACTCAATCAGGGTATTCATTTCATTTAGGCATCTTACAGGCATCTTACAACTCCTAAGACATATGGGTGGTTCCCCAAGCTCTTCGGACATTCCATCATGGTGATTGTTACAGAATATAAGCTCTGGCAGGTTCTCCTTAGCTAAAAACCAAAACAAACAAAATACCTCTCAGGATGTACAAGGGATGATTTCTGTGCTGATTCCACTTAATTTATGTGTCTTCCTTCGGTTGGTTGCCTCCAATTTACCTTGTTGATAGCTAGTTTGTACATAGTTATTTGCATGGTGTCCCCTACATTAGACTGGAAGTTCTTTGAGAGCAGGAACTGTCCTTTCCCTTTGTTTGTATCTCCAGCACTCAGCAAGATGTCTGGCACATGGTAGGACCTTAAGAAATGACTCTCTATTCTCTGTGCAACAGCCCAGGTAAGCCCAGAAAGAGTCATCGCCAAGTTAGACATATCAGAATGGATTTTTTCAGTTCTAACAGCTAATAAAGATTTCCTTCATTGACTGGGGAGTAAGGACCCCACAGGAACAAAAGCTGTTGTACCTCCTCCTACTTGAAGACTTCTGTGATGCCCTCTAGGCAACCATTAGTATTCTCTTCCTTCTTGAATGACCTTGCATTTGTCTTATATTTGTCTGGACGTGTCATGTCCTCCCTTGTACAATGTAAGGGATCCCATTGAGTTCGAGGGATTGGTGCATTTCCATAATTTATCTTTAGACCTCGAGAACCTAGCATAACAACAGAAGTACATGTGGGGAGACAGATATCTGGAGGTAAATTTAGAGAAAGAGAAGGAGTGGGGGAAGGATGGAGAAGAAAGAGAGATGGAGGGAGCTATAAAGAGAGAGAGAGAGGAAACACACAGTGGATCCAGACATAGCCGAAGGAAGATGAAGATTCAAATCCTCCTCAGACATTTGCTAAGCATTGTATAAGCTCTCTGATGTCTTCTTCTCTCATCAGCAAACTGGGGATTCTAATAGCAACCAAATTCACAGATCTGTGCTTAGGAGAAAGGGAAAAAATGTCTATAAAATACTTAGCAAACCTTAAAGTGCACTTGAAAAGCCATCTCTCACTATACAGATAACAATAGTGGGTAGATGAGGTTATTTCTAAGCTGTTGGTCCAACATCCTTGTAATGAGGCAAGTAGGTGGGGTGGTGGATAGAGTGCTGGCCTCGGAGTCAGGAAGACCTACCTTCCTGAATTCAAATGCAGCCTCAGACACTTACTAGCTGTATGACCCTGGGCAAGTCACATAACCTTGTTTGCCTCAGTTTCCTTATCTGCAAAGGGAGCTGGAGAAGGAAATGGCAAATGACAAGACGCTCTTTGCTAAGAAAACATAAAATGGCATCACAAAGAGTCAGACATCACTGAAATCACCGAACAAAAACAATCTATTCTTGATAAGATTCATTGAGTAGGGAGATACCAACTACAGTGTCTTGTTTATGGTGGTCATGGTTAGGTCTTTTTTTAATTAGGTTATTTTTTTTATTTTTAGTTTAAAACACTCAGTTCTACATGTTCTTGAGTTTCAAATTTTCTTCCCTTCCCACCCCTCTCCCTCCTCCCAAAGCATCATGTAGTCTGACATATATTACATGTATACCTTCGCATTAAGCTTATTTACACAATAGTCAAGTTGAAAATAAGAATTATGACCAATGGAATGAATCATGAGACAAAAGAAACAAAAGCAAAAATGAAGAAAAAAAAGAGAGTAAATAGTTTGCTTCAATCTGCATTCAGACTCCATAGTTCTTTCTCTGGATATAGATAGTTTTTTTCCATCATGAGTCCCTTGGAGCTGTCTTTGAGCCTTGTTTTGCTGAGGAGAGCCAAGTCTATCAAAGCTAGTCATCACAGAAGCAGTATGACTGTGGTTGTGTACAATGTTATCCTGGTTCTGCTCCTCTCACTCAGCAGCAGATCATGTAGGTCTTTCCAGGTTATTATGAAGTCCATATCTTCCCCATTTCTTATAGCCCAATGGTATTCCACTACATTCATATATCACAACTTGTTTAGCCATTCCCCAATTGATGGGCATCCCCTTGATTTCCAATTCTTTGCTACCACAAAAGAGTTGCTGTAAATATTTTTGTACATACAGGTCCCTTTCCCACTTGTGTGATCTCTTTGGGATACAGCCCTAGAAGTGGTATTGCTGGGTCAAAGGGTATGCACATGTTTATAGCCCTTTGGGCATAAGCTCCAAATTGCTCTCCAGAATGGTTGGATCTGTTCAAAACTCCACCAACGATGTATTAATGTTCCCATTTTCCCACATCCTCTCCAGCATTTATCATTTTCCTGTTTTGTCGTGTTACCAATCTGACAGGAGAGATGTGGTACCTAAGAGTTGTTTTGATTTGCATTTCTCTAATCAATAGTGACTTAGAGCATTTTTTCATATGGCTATAGATATTTTTATTTCTTCCTCTGAAAACTGCCTGTTCATATCCTTTGACCATTTCTCATTTGGGGAATGGCTTTTATTCCTATAAATTTGGCTCAGTTCCCTGTATATTTTAGAGATGAGGCCTTTATCAGAGACATTGGTTGTAAAGATTTTCTCCCAGTTTTCTGCTTCCCTAATATTCTTTGTTGCATTGGCTTTGTTTATACAAAAACTTTACAGTTTGACATAATCAAAATTATCCATTTTGCATTTTGTAATGCTCCCTATCTCTTGTTGGGTCATGAATCCTTCCCTTTCCCATAAATCTGATGGGTAAACTATTCCATGCTCTCCCAAATTGCTTATAGTATCAGCCTTTATTTCTAAATCATGAACCCATTTTGACTTTATTTTGGTATATGGTGTAATATATGGGTCTATGTCCAATTTCTGCCCTACCACTTTCTAATTTTCCCAGGAGTTTTTGTGGAATAGTGAATTCTTATCCTAGAAGCTGGATTCTTGGGATTTATCAAAGAGTAGATTGCTATAGTCATTGACTACTGCATCTTGTGTACCTCACCTATTCTACTGATCTACCACTCTGTTTCTTAGCCAGTACCAAGTAGTTTTGATGATTGCTGTTTTATAGTACAGTTTATTATCTGGTGTGGCTAGGCCACCTTCCCTAGCATTTCTTTTCATTAATTCCCTTGATATTCTGGATCTTTTGTTCTTCCAGATGAATTTTGTTATTATTTTATCCAGCTCCGTAAAATAATTTTTGGTAGTTCGATTGGTATGGCACTGAATAAGTAAATTAATTTATGTAAAATTGTCATTTTTATTATATTAGTTCAGCCTAACCCTGAGCAACTGATTTTATTCCATTTATTTAGATCTGAATTTATTTGAGAAGTGTTTCATAATTGTGTTCATATAGATCTTGGGTTTGTCTTGGCAGGTAGATTCCCAAATATTTTATAGTGTCTACAGTAACTTTAAACGGAATTTCTCTTTCTACCTCTTGCTGTTGGGCTTTGTTAGTAATGTATAGGAATGCTGAGAATTTATGTGGATTTATTTTATGTCCTGCAACTTTACCAAAGTTTTTTTTTTACTATTTCAAGTAGTTTTTTACTTGATTCTCTAGGATTCTCTAAGTAAATCTTATCATCTACAAAAAGTGATAATTTAGTTTCTCCTTTGCCTATTCCAATTCCTTCAATTTCTTTTTCTTCTCTTAATGCTAAAGCTAACACTTCTAGTACCAAATTGAATGGTTAGGTCTTAACACAATAACCTCAAAGGTCCCTTCCAGCTCCAAATCTATGATCCCTGGATTCTTATGCAAGTGACTCATCTAAGGTCACTCAGATAGTGACATAGAGCCAGGATTTGCATTCACATCCAACGAAACAAGATCCAGGATTGGGTCACTGCCATGGCTGCTCAACAGACACTCTGGTTTTGTATAAGATGAACACACTTTACAATGTCTATCAAGGAGTAAGTGGAGGCATTGTGGAGGTTCTGCTACTTCTACCCATTAATGGTGCAGATATCTGGTAAGTGAGACAACTGCCCAGGTCAGAGCTGGACAAACAAGCTGAAGCTTGGAATGCGTGGTTTCCAGAAGCCTAGTCCCAATTCCTTTCTTTCTTATGCCCTCAGGCTTCCTCCAATGGACTTTAGATTTGGGGTGGGAGAAAATGATCTCAAAGGATGCCTCTTACTCTCCAGCTCTTTATCCTTTAAATTAGGATGAACATTACTAGGGCCAGAGTGAGGGTAGGGCTGACCTTGATGCACAGTAGACTATGTGGCAAGATTTTAGGGATTCTGGGAAAGTACTATTTGCCCAATGCACCCTCTAGTTCTCTGTAGTGCCTAGCATGATGCCTGCCATTTACCATTAAAGATTCTCACTGTGGGTTAGGCAGTTTGCTGTATGAAATGGCAAATACCCCTGAGGAGACTCATTAGCAAAAGATTTTTGGTTAATTCATCAAATAGCATCACCTCTTTCCAAAAGGGCTTTAGAACACAAGAGGGCACTGAACCCTTAAAAAGGGTCCTAAACTACTCAAATTACAATGGATCTGCAATCCTGCAGTGTGGACAGCTCACACACTGTCCTACCTGGCCATCCTGCATGATTTTTGTCCCTGTCCTCCTAGAAATTCACCAGTGGGGGTCCACCCAACACTTTGCTGGCTTTTCTCCCCTTAACATCAAGAGAAATCATGTGGGTTGGCAGGCAGTTCACTCACTATGAGCCTTCCCTTAAAACCCAAGATCAGCCCATCCTCTCCTTTGATCACTCATCTCAATATTGATTTCTTCTACTGCTGCAGTTCTTTGGAGTTTCTCCCTGGATAAATGGTACAGACCATTCGCACCCACCATGTGCATCCTTATTGTCCTCTCTTTCTCATTTTTAATTCTTTCGAGATTGCAGCGTTCCTTGACTTATGGCAATATATGAACATTGGTGGAATAGTAATATGAAAAAGATTCACTCAGAAAATGTGTGAGTGAATAAGTGGATTGGTGGATGGAAGAGTGAGTGAATGAAACACCATTTGTTAAATAATTCCTGTTTTAGGCAGCTTACTGAATTCTGGGTATAAAAATACATAAAAGCAAAAGTTCTCACCCTCAAGGAGCTTGCATTTTAATAACGGAAAACAACACACGTAGGAGAGGCAAGATGAGGAAGTGGAGTTTGGGTCTGGGAAATCATAGGGATGGTAAGTGAAGCTGTAAAGGAGAAGACCGACAAGTCACTTTCAGGAATGAAGTAGAAAGAGGTGCAGGGCAATATTTTTCCTTTTATTCCAAACTGTCTCGTGATAATTCTAGTAATTCTAGATGCAATTTTGATTCGTTATATCATTCTTTTTTCCATTTACTCTGATAATGTCGATATATCAATCATTTTTTCAGTTCTGCTTACTCTCTTAGCATGAAATCTTTTATGTCCATCCACCCCCACCTCCCATGCTTCTCTGGATTTTTCATATTTCTCATTTCCTACAGCAGATCAAAATACTAAGACATTCCCATGCCATAACTTTTTTATCTGTTCCAATCAATGAGAATCTGCTTTGTTTCTAGTTCTTTGCTACTACAAAATAGTACTACTATGAATATTTTGGTATACATGGAAACTTTCTTGTTGACAATGACTTCACTGTGGGGTGCTTAGCAAGAGAATGCCTAGCTCTAAAGATATGATATTTTGGGCCTCTTGTTTCTGTTTTTTCACATAATTCAAAGTTGCACTCTAATGGACCAATTCATGGTATCATCAAATGTTTCCCATCTTTACACATTATCATAATATCTTGTCCATCCCACACATAAAAGAGTTTTCCATGTTAAACATACCTATTTCCTTTATCTAATCCTCCTATAATATAAGCCTTTTTACCACCCTGTCTGCCTTTCTAAAGAAATCTCTAGTCTTATCAAATTCCCTCTAAAGTCATGGTGTCCCAAACTAAACACCAAGCTCCAGATGAGTTTTGAATGAAGATTGACTGTATTGGCACCAGGGCTCACTTGTTCCTGGGAGGTTTACCTAGTTTTATTAAGCCCAAGATCCCAATAGCTTCAGGGGGCAGCCCCATTACACAGCTGACTGACATCAAGTTTGCAGTCCACAAAAAGCCCCAGATCATTCTCAGACAAACTGCTGTCTGGCCACATCTCCCCCATCACATGTTTACATGGTGTATGACTTTACATTTATCCCAATTGAATTTCTTATTAGATTTATCACAATGCTGTAAAAATTCTATCACTCACTGGACCTAAACTTAAAATTTCTTTTGGAAGATGGTGGCTGGAAAGCAGGGACTTGCCTAAAGCTCTCCCCCAGGACCCTTCAAACACCTATAAAATGGCTCTGAACAAATTCTAGAACTGCAGAACCCACAACATAGCAGAGGGAAGTGGAGCTCCAGCCCAGGACAGCCTGGATGGTCGCTGGGTAAGGTCTATCACACCATGCTGGGAGCAGAGTGGATCAGAGCCCAGTGGGGGCTGTGACTGGACCAACCAGACCAGGTGCCAGGTGGAACAGACCCTAGTGCCCTGAATCAGTGAGCTGTGGCAGTTACCAGACTTCTCAACCCACAAACACCAAAGACAACAGAGAAGGTTAATGGAAAGAACTGCGGGGATGGAGTGAAAGGAGTTCACAGTTGGGCAGTGCCCTGGGGTCAGCAGATGTGATGCAGCTCTGAGGCTGCTTACAGAACTACACCTGTGGTTGCTTCCAGCCCCAGGCCCACCTAGTGGGAGGAATTAAGTGGTGGATCAGAGCAGGAGTGCAGAGCCTGATTAGAGTCACAGTCTGGGTTAGTTTGGGTATACATACATACATATATATATATATATATATATACATATATATATATGTGTATATATATATATATATATATATATATATATATATATACACATACACACACACACAGAGGGCACAGCATGAGTTGAATATGAAGGGATGATATCTAAAAAATAAAATAAAATTAAGGGAATTAAGGGATGATTGAGGAATATATTGAGAAAGGGAGAGATGGAATAGGGTAAATTATCTTGCATAAAAGTGGCAAGAAAAAGCAGTTCATTGGAAGGGAAGAGGGGGCAGGTGAGGGGGAATGCGTGAATCTTGCTCTCATCAGATTTGACCTGAGGAGGGAGTAACATACACACTCAACTGGGTATCTTACCCCACAGGAAAGAAGGAAGAAGGAGATAAAAAAGGAGAGATGATAGAAGGGAGGGTGGATAGGGGGAGGAGGTAATCAAAAACAAACACTTTTGAAAAGGGACAGGGTCAAAGGAGAAAACTGAATAAAGGGGGATAGGATAGGAAGGAGCAAAATATAGTTAGTCTTTCACAATATGAATATTGTGCAAGGGATTTGCATAATGATACACTTGTGGCCTATGTTGAATTGCTTGCCTTCTTAGGAAGGGTGGGTGGGGAGGGAAGAGGGGAGAGAATTTGGAACTCAAAGTTTTAAAAGCAGATGTTCAAAAAAAGTTTTTACATGCAACTGAAAAATAAGATATATAGGGAATGGGGCATAGAAATCTATCTTTCCCTACAAGAAAGGAAGGGAAAAGGGGATTTGAGGGGAGTGGGGTGACAGAAGGGAGGACTGACTGGGCAATGGGGCAATCAGAATATATACCATCTTGGAGTTGGGGGAGGGTAGAAATGGGGAGAAAATTTGTAATTCAAACTCTTGTGGAAATCAATGCTGAAAACTAAAAATATTAAATAAATAAATAATAATTTAAAATTAAAAAAAGAAAGAAAAAAAATTTCTTATTGTCATAATTCGGAAAGGAGGAGACAGTAATAGCAACTGGTTAATATAGGCATATGTTTTCCCAGGAAATTCTGCCTTTAATTTCTCTGACCAGTGTAAGGAAGCTGGTGATGCACTATTCCCTTAAATGAGGCTTCTGATGGACTTTGCTTTACCATTTTTTAGCTCAAGATTTAGCACAGAAATGCTAACCTAAACTGGATTGGGAGAGAGTGACTCACGAAATAAACTTCCAATATGCAAAAAATCCTCGGTGGAGGGGGAGATGGGTGAAGCCTTAGTTATTCACAAAGCTCTGTATCAATGCATATAAATGGGCATTCTCTCCAAAGCAATATCACTTCATTAGTATTCCCCAGAGGAATTAAGGGCACTTGCAGTCTCAAACTCCAAAGGAGCCAACGTATTCTTGTACACGTGAGAAGAAAGGTCATGGAAACCACAAACTAGAAACTCTGAAATGAATTGTGGCAGCAACTGGTCCTTTCTTGCCTTCCTCTCACTCATCACTAATGAGCATTTGAGTTTTATTTTCCCATGCATTGCCTAGAGGAGCCCGATCTGCTAGTCCTGCTTCAGCATCCTCCAAAACACCCAGCAAAAGTCTTAACAGGTAGCTTAATGGAAATGGTTCTGGCCTGGTAGTCTTCCCTGGGCCACAAGTGAGCTGAGGTAGCCTAGGAAAGTCCTGTGGCCTCACTGGGACTGAGTTTAAAATGCGGATGATCAAATCAGGGCATTCTCAATTTGGGGGTGGGAACTTGGAGGGTATAGGATCATAGATGTAGAGCTGGACAGCTCCTCAGGGGTGAAATTTGAGACCCAGAAAAAGGGATGATTGATCAAGGTCATAGAGGTAGTAATTGCAGTGGGAGCATTTGAACCCAAGTCCTCAGATTTTAGCCCCATGATTCTTTCTATTTTACTTCACAGACATATGAGACCAGCAGATAAGGCATTCATGCAAGTTCAAATCCAATACTCATTTATCCAGTGGTTTCTTGTAGCGGCAGCTATTCTGGGCAATGAAGAAAATAAAAATGTTTTGATAGGCCCAAATCCTGTTTCCAAGACATTCCCAGGCAACCCCATGCACCAGAGTGGCCCTGAAAGGGATTTGGAGGCAGGATGTACAAGCAGGATGTGTCCCAGAGCATTTCTCCCATGAGCAAAGCATAAGCCAGGCAGTTTCTGCAAGGGTATTAATCATTAGTACCTTTATGTAAAAATGGCAAAACCCAAAGCAAAACAACCCCCCTAAGCCCCAATCACATTCAAGATCCATGTTATCCCAGTTAAAGGTGTTCTCGGCTATGGACACAGTATCGCAGCTGAAGCTTAATGAGGTTCCTTGACCATGTGATGAGGTCAGGGCGGAATGCCAGCCTCCCACACCACTGTCCTGCCCTGGCACTTCCTAAGTTCTTCATGGCCAGAATCCCAGGTCTACAGGAGAGCATCCTGCCACCCCAAGTGTGTTTTCCCTTTGTCAGTAACCAGGATCAGCATGTGAGACACTCTGAAAGGACCCATGATCAGTGAAGGGTCCAACAGGTATGCACTGCTAACATGTGACATCAAAAGCACCAGCCCTGGAGAGGGGGAAAAGTTTACTCTTTTGGTTTGTTTTGTTTTTAAATGGAAACCCATGGCCCAGAAAGATACAAACTTGTTTCTGTATAACTCATTGTGTCTCTCTTTGTAAGTCAAAGCAATGAGTATTTGTTAAGTATGTGCCAGGCACTGTGCCAAGCACTGGAGATACAAATACAAGCAACAGAACAAGGCTTTACCCTCAAGGAGCCTACTTTCTTGTGGGGAGTTAAAGCTCCACACAAAAGAGAGCTGAAAGGGCTGGAGCCAGTCTAGATGGGTCTCCAAGATGGGGATACCAGGAAGAACTCATCAAGGGGAAAGAGGGCTCCTATTGTGGGTAGGTGTTCCAAGGTGAGGAGACCCAGGAACAGAAGGAGGTTTCAGGGTAAGACTACTATAGCCAAACATTGTGGTGAAATCCAGAAAGTCATCTGGGAGAGGAACAAAGGCTAAATAACCTGAACAGACCCTCCTGCTGGGTCCTCATGTGATTTCTCAGACACAGATGTCTCCAACAACTTGGAAGATGTGAACCGTGTACATCATCCCCATGGACTTCAACAATGTGACTAGCTTCCTGTCCTATGAAGCACAGCCCACATTTTTAAAGGGACAGAAAGAGCTAATCAGGCCTTTAAAGCCAATAGACTTCACCACCTTTAGAAATGACGTTTCTCCAAATCCTGGTGAAAGGGGAAGATTCTTTGGACACAACTCAATGTCCAGGAGAGGATCAGAGCTGCTCTCACTGCTGTCACTTGCTCTGATTCTCATCCTGCTCCACTCACCAGCTTCATCATAAGACTCTGCCCTCACTCATCTGACCTTGACCCCAGCTAGCCCTCTGCAGTCCCTCCAGTCCCTCCCTGGGATGGATACATACTAGATCCCATGCCTGGACACCGATCAGCAGCGGACTCAATAAAACACCTCCCCAGGCTCTTCAGGGGCCAGCCACCTGTTTCAACAATTTGGCTAGCAGCTGCTGTGGGGGTGAAAAACCAACACGAGCCCAACAACGAGAATGCTGCAAGCCCAGTTTCTTTTGATCTGCTTTACTAAGGAAAGCAACATTAAGGGGTTAACAATCTTACTTTTATCCAACATACAAATATCATTCACTCAGCTCAGGGGGAAAAGCCAGCACCCTGAGCTTCAGAGCAAATACAAACAGAGAAAATAAACACAAGTCAACAGATAGATTTCTGTCTGACAAAATCACAATATACAGCTACCAGAGAAGCATCAACATCTGGGTTTTCTTCAAAGCTGGGGAGTTCATAACAATGGCTTGCCTAGAGTCACCACCACTCCTGCTGTGGCTCAGGGCTTCAAAAGAGAAAGCCAACCTCTAGGTTTATATATTTTGTTCAGGGTCAAAGGTGAGTCACACATATGACTCATCCATGTGACCTAAAATCATCACAAAAATGCGACTTAAACCCACGTGGTCTAAAAGTCTCTGATGTCACAAACATGTCACCCAAACCCATGTAAACTAGGCTTTCCCTTGAGGCAAGGGAATTTAATTTATTCAAGGAAACAAAGGCCAAACTCTTCAAGGGCACTTGTTGAATAAGTGCTAAGAGCCCATCTTGATTCCCAATACACCATTTCAGCGCTGTGTCCCAGCACTTTGCCTTCATAGGACATCTATCTGCTAAACACTCCCAGTAGCCTCTACTCAGCCTCTGCACACATGAAAATTGCTCAAAGATCCAACAGCATGTCCAGGACCTTCTTATTGGCTCTAGCCTTTTCCATTCTCATTCCAGGAAAGTGGGCAGCTGGTGTCCCAATGGACACAAAGAGAAAAGCCCTAGGCAGAGTCCCACAGCCCTGCTGGGAGCCCCAGAGCCAAGGCAGGAGCTAAAGCAGTCCCTCCCAAAGCTCACAGCTTCCATCAAAGGTTTGGGTTTGGCATGCTTCTCATTGGGTGTTGAAGGACTGTAGCTGGAGGATAAGGCACCACATCCTTAGCAAGGCATGAGGTGGGGAATGACTGTAGGATTGAGGTGTCCTCACAGTGAATCATGTGGTGGGATGGGGAGGATTTCAGGGGATATGTTCCCAACCCCCAAATATCCAAATGTCAGACCAACTGCCTAGCCCTCCTTCCCAGCCAGATGTGCATATTAGCTTTCACATCTGGCACAGAAATCTGTTCTGGGAAATGGCTAGACAGGAAATGCTACATGAGCCAATGGCATGCAGGATTCAGAGCATGAAGTTGATGGTGTCAGAGCACATTCTAAAAACTTGGTCTCCCTCAGGCTGCTGGAGGCCAGACTTGACCCTCTGCAAGTGAAGACATGGATTCCATTCCCTGTTGTCCATTTGGGAAATTCAGTCACATCCTCAGCAGAGTCTACAGATTACCCTGCCCTCAGGATGTGGCACAGGGTTTCCAAGAGTGTTACACAGACCTCACCTATATGGACTCTGTCACTCAATCAACAAGCATTTATCAAGTGCCTACTGTGTACTTAGGATGGAAAGCTTAGCAAATGAAGCTCCCCCCACTATAAACACCAGCTTTGTTTCTACTGGGCAAAGAAAGAAGTACAGGAGTGACCAGGGAGCCAGTAGAGAGAAGCACCAGACATGTGAACCCAAGTTCAAATTCTGCCTCTGATAAGCCTTAACAAGCTGTATGACCCTAAACAAGTCACTTTGCTCCTATTCCCTCAATGTTTCCATTAGTAAAATGGAGAAAACGATAATCCTTACCTCATAGGGTGGTGGTGAGAGTCCAATGAGATAACACAGGTCAAGTACTTTGCAAACCTTAAGGTAATGTATAAAGAGACATGCTAACTATTGGCATCACTACTACTACTACTATCATCAGCATTATTATTGTCATCATAAGTAATAACATAAGGCTAAGAACAAGGGGCAAACCTGGGATTTCATCGGTGTGAGGAACTCCCAGATGAGGAAAGCACTCTACCCAAGCCTGTCAGTTTCTCATCTATAAGTCCATTTTAGAAAGTAGCCTGGGGCACTGAGAGGTGAAGTGCCTTAGCAGAGGGGGTCCAAGGCAGGACTTGAACCCAGGTCTTCTGGCTTTGAGTTCTGTTCTTTAGCCAGTATATCCCACTGTCTCTCACATGAAAAAATATTGCAATAAATCAATATAAGATCATTTGGAGGTTAGAACATTAGCAGCTGGCGAGATCAGCTGTGAGGTGCCTTTGTTTTCAACAGAAAAAATAGCAAGATGTTTTATCTTAAAGGTTCAACTTTCTGTGCCTCATATCTACTGGGTGATTCAGGAGAAGGGCAGAGGAGATTCAGAGCATGCCTGGAATTCTGTGTTCTGTCTTGGAGCACCAGAAGACAACGTCCCTCCAGCAGAAGACAAACAGGCCGAAGAGTTAAGATGGTGTCCTATGTGGCTCAGTTGAAGACTGGAATCAGGGGAGCCAAAAATGCCTCAAAGGCTGTCATGGGGAGAAAGGCTTTGCCTCGTTCTCTTGGGCCCCAGAGGGCAGACCCTGCAAGGGGAGGAAGGTGTCAATGGGCAGGTGGATGCCAGGAGGAAACTCTTTCCCATCATAGCTCTTCCAGAGAAGAATGGGCACCCTGGGAGTCTTCCACTCGCTGGAAGTCATCAGGAAGACACCAGAAGGTCTTAGTCAAATGCTCTCTTGGACAGCACCAATCTGGTACTAGGTTGAGCTTTAAATCCATTCCTGCTCCTGGAGTCTGGGATTCTGTGAGTTCATTAAGTGGCAGAGGGCCTGAATGGCAACTTCAGCAGGGTCAGACCAATTTCTCCTTCATTTATGGAATGACAGCATCAACACTTGCTAAATGCTCTAATGGCATAATCTTTGTAACAGCACAGTCCCCAGCTCACGAAATATGTCAAATGAGTGCCCAGTCCCTTCTGTTCCCTTGCTTTCTCTTCCCCCTTGGTTTTTCCAACTTCATTTGGCTCTTGTGAGGGACAAACAAGATAATAGAGGCAAATTATGCAATACAGACAGATGTCTAGCAAATGGTTTATAAGAGAGAGAGTCCTATATAACTGTCTCTTACTCGGAAGCCCCAGTTACATTGGAAGCTCTTTGGGGACTGAGAACAACTTATCCTTGTCTTGTCTTTGAATCCCCAGGCTGAGATTCTAGCACATAGTGAGTGTCTCTTAGGTCTTTGATGGACTGGGTTCAGAGGTTCCTGCCAGGTCTCCTTCTACACTAGCCTTTCCCATCTTCCTGTATACCCACAATAAGAAGTTATACCGCTTTAGCCAGGGCAGAACTTTCTAGCACTAGACTAGTTTGTGAAAGTATTTCAGATAACCAGGTCACTTCATGGGTAGTGTTGGACTTGGAGCCTGGAAGCCTTGAGTGAAAATCCAGCCTCACACACAAACTAGCTGTGTGACCCTGGACAAGTCACTTAACCTCTGTTTGCCTCAACTGTAAAACTAGGATAATAATAACATTTACCTCCCAGGACTGTTCTGACAATCAAGCCCTTTGCCCAATTTAAAGTGCTCTATGCATCAATGGCTGCTTTAACCTTATTATTGTTGTATTTTTAAAGGCCAGACTGGGCCTCAGATTCTCAATGGACTCTTGTCTATTTTGTTTTAAATGACCTCATATTAACTCATCTACGTGAAATCTCCTTTGCAATACATAATTCCAAGTCTGATCCAAGCCAGGTACCGGCAGGCAATGCTCACAATTGTTCAGCCTTCAAGATAAGGATTTTGTAATTATGGGATAGACATTGTCATTAGCTTTCAGGCTTTGAAGATTAAATGTAAGGGCACAGACATATAACTGGAGCTGCTGATAAAAAAAATCAAAAGAGAGAACGCAAACAGCCCACAACCAGCTCAGCTGTCTTCGATGAGGGCCAAGCAACCATCTCCTAGCAACAGGGATACTGTCAGCCTTTGGTGGATGATGCTGAGAAGAAATTGTCCTTGCACATCAATGTCTACTTGAAAAATAATTCTCAACATTGAGTTTTCCTCATAGGCCCTGATTCAACCCTTAGGTTTGCTTTCACTGGGCACTTGGAAAGGAAGTTAAGCTTGTACCTGTGTCTCCTGTTATTTGCTTCTTATATCTAAGTGTTAAAAGGATGTTATTTTTATTTGCCAGCACAGCAACCGACTCTCTGCTTTTAATGTGGTCAGCTTCACCTAGAGGGAATTACATAGTCTGAGATGAAAGGATTAGTTTAGAAGCCTAGTTTGGCTCTACCTCTTTTATTTATTTTTTTTCTCAATTATAGGTAAGGATCATTTTAACACTCTCTTCCCCCCTACCCAGATCTGAGTTCCAAATTCTTGCCCTCCTGTCTCATTAAGAAGGCAGCAATTTGCTATAGGTTACATGGTGCAGTTATGCAAAGCTGGTTTGTCTCTAGCTGACTGAAGGCGGACAAATCATTTCATGACTCTGAGCCCGCTTCATCATCTGTAGCGTTGGTATCTGTGGAAGAAACCTAGGGGGCTGAGCAGGATGAGATCTGAGCTTTTTCACCCAGACATTCTGAAATTCTGACAGAAGGATGAATTCTGGTGGTTTGATGTTGTCTCTGTCAAACATATGACAAAGCATTTCTTTGATTCTGCATTCTGCTGGGCACATCTATAGACATGGTAGGGGAAGCCTTGCTCAGATTTGCATCCAAGAAGCTTGGTTGTTGACCTCTAATGACCCTTTCAGCTCCAAATTGATGACCATATGACATCAGATGTTTGTTGAAATGAGCTCAAAATCTCTAATCCCAGCCTGGCTCTTCCCTCTTATTCTAAAACATGTCCCTCATTATTAGTGACTAGTGGATTCAAGGAACTCAACCTTAATGCTGTCCTGTCTTCACACTCTGTAGGCATAACTTGGCCACATAACATGGCTCCAACCTAGACAGAATCATTGCTACAACACACCCAACATTCAGTCACCTAATTTTTCCTTAATGGATTTTTTGGGATAGCTTTTCTTTTTATATTGCCCACATTTCTCTAAGTCATCCCTATAACAAAGAATTTTTTATAGCAACAAAAGAGAAAAATATCAGCAAAACCAATCAACATATAGAAAACAACTGGACTTCTATGTGGTATTCTGCACCTGTGGACCCCTGCCACTGCAAAGAAGCAAAAGAAGGTTCCTTTCATCTTTCTTATTTGGGGCCACATTTGTATTGTTGAAACATTCTGTGTTGATTGTTTAGTGGTTGCTCTTTCCATTAGCATTGTATAGTCACTACATATTCTATGTCCTTGCTGTGCTGCCTTCACTTTCCATCAGGCCATAGAAGTCTTCCCATGCTTCTCTACATTCATAGTGTCGATCATTTCTTGAAGAAAACAAGATTCCAATATATTCATTTATCACAATTAGTTAAGCCACTCCTCAATCAATAAATCATGTAGTCTTACTTGAAGACCTCTATTGGTAGGAACTAGTACCTCTGTGGCTGATTATTCCACTTTTGGACAGCTCTCATTGTTAAGAGGTTTCTCCTACATCAAGAATTCATCTGACTCTGTGATTTATGCCCTCTAAGCTTAGTTCCTTCATCACAGCCAAGCAGTACCAGTATGATTTCCCTACTACATCACAAGTCTTTAAATACTCAAAGATAGCTCTTATGGACCCTCGCATCAAATCTGGCCTTATGTAGTTAAACCACCCCAGCTTCTCTAACTGATCACCCCATGCTATACCTAAAGGTCTTTGACCATCAAGGCTGCAAGCCCCTGGCTTCTCTGCAATTTCTCAGTGTCCTTCTGCAAATACATCCCAAAACCATTCCAATACTTCAGATATTTTCTAACTGGACAAGAGTAGAGTAGGATGATCATCACTACAACCCTGGACACTACGTATCTCCATTGGTAGCCTGGAATGCACTCAATTTTCCATTGGCATATTACACGGTGTCATGCTACAGACATGTTAGATGCTGAAAGGAGGGAGAGAAAGTGTGAAAAATACTAAAAAGTTGAGAAGGGGCCAAGTTGTGAACAGTTTGTAAAGCCAGAGTTTCTATTTGATCCTGGAGGTGATAGGGAGGTACTGAAGTTCATTGACTAGATGAATGAGTTGGGCAGACTCAAATTATAGAATCACTCTGATGACTTTGAGGAGGTTGGATTGGAATGGAGAGAGACCCAAAACAGGGAGAGCAAATCAAAGGGAAGTGCCAAAGCCATTCACTTCTTTGTTCCTCTCCAGGATGCTCTCCATTCTCTGGACATTGTCTGTCAGGTTCCTCTTGGGTATCTTCCCCCTCACCACCTACTTTTTAGCTTATTTTTATTGTTCTCTCCCATCATTAGAATATAAGATGCAGGAAGGCAGGACTGTCTTTGCTTCTTACTGCTTATGTCTATATTCGCAGCACACAGTGCCTGGCACACAGTGTTCAGTAACTGCTTATTGATTCACTGAAATCGTCTAGGTAAGAGGGAATGAGGGCCAGAAATGGGGTGGTGGTCATCTGAGTAGAGAGAAGGGGACAGATTGAGAGATGTGGGGAAAATATGACCAGACTCAGCAGCTGTTTGAATATTGGGTGAGGGATCAAGAGAGCACAGAAGTTGGGCCCCTGGTGCCCCTGATAAAAATAGGGTTCAGGATGCTCAGGAGAGAAGATGGTTTGAGCAGTGGAAAGAAGGTCTGTTTGAGGGAAGTTGAATCTGACATGCATGTAGGGAAGGGAAGCAGAAGGGAACATGCATTTATTATGTGACTAGCAGGTGCCAGGCACTGTAGTAAGTGATTTACAGATATTATCTCATTTAAAAGGACATCCTTTTCGAAGTATCCAATATGCAGTTGGAGATACATGCTGGAGCTTGGGGAAAGAAGACTACGTATGGATGTACAGATCTAGCAATTGTCTGTGTAGAGATGGTAATTAAACACATGGGAGCTCATCAGATCAAGAGCGGAGAGAGAGAAGTGGAAGATCAGGACAGAGCTTTATAGGGGTGAGAGTGGGGTGGGACAGGGCTTAGCTAGGACTGACAGGGAGTTAAGAACCAAAGGATCTCTTTTTTAGAGAAACAACTGTCTAGCCATTATTCTATCATCTCCCATTGTACAATCCATTTGGTTTTTAACCCACATAGCTCTTTGCATTTATATCTAAGAAACTGCATTCGCTGGATCTTGACAAGTAGTGTGATGTATGTGACTCAGAGAAGGGGTCCAGAGGCCTCCTCAGGCTTCCAAGGGGGTCAGTGCACCCCAAAAGATCAAGAACCCCTGCTCTAGGCTAACAAGATTTCTTGCAGTTTAGACTCATCCAGTATGATAGACATCTCTCCTAGACTTGTGTCTTCTGTTATTATGATATCCTAGCCATCTATTTCTTTATCCGAGGCTTTGAAAAGTGATAGTGCAAGCCCACTTCCCAGGGTGTTTCACTAGAGGCCTCTTTCCAAGTCAACCTCAACCCATGATGGCCATTCAAACAATGTGAAAGGCCCCTGTCTTCACTGCCTTTTAATTTCTACTTCTCCATAAATTTCCTGAGAACAGCATGAGTCACTTTGGCAAACGTCATCCTAAAATCTAAGTGAATTGTGTGGCTAGTGTTCCCCTTATCTCCTGGTTTCCTCACTACCACCAGGAAAGAAAATCTGAGTAGCCTGACATGCCTTCTGTTTGGTGAAGGCAAGAGTTGGCTCTTTGCATCACCAAATCCCTTTAATGAATCACTTGCCATTTCTTTAATAACATATTCTCTGCTTTCTTTTGCCAAGAATCAACCATAAGCTCACCAGGCTGCAGTGTACAGACTCTCTTCTCTTCCTTCTGTTTTCTTTTTGATAATTTGGGCCTTTGATTTTGAGAAGGGCACAGAACATCCTCCATTGTCCCAAGAATATTCAAGGGCTACTGACTGTAGCTCCACTCTCAATGCTGCCAGTCCTTTCTTAGGACATGCCCCACCCTGGCCTGGGGTCTGGAATGAATTCAGTGTTCTCAGTGACGGTTTCAGTCTCTGTTCCTATTTCTGTACTTCCTTTGGATTACTGCTCCCATTTGTTAACTCCTAAAGTTATCTGGGTGTACTCTGTTCCTTCTAGTCCCAAGTCCATTCTCCTTGGAAGGGGAAGCAGAAGGAGCCTTATGGATCCATGTCATCCTTGAAGCAGTGGCCAATGTTTTCCTTAGTCTTCCTCTTTCCCCCAAAATAACAAACAAACTGCACTTGGTGCCAGCTCTGGGCTCACACCTCCATGACTAAATGAGTTGAGCAAACACTGCCAAGGCCATTGTGTTCAGGGTACTTAATAGATCTGAAGCATCTTTGCTTTGGGGAACCCTCTCCACAGGTCACAGGGCTTCTGTAATGGAGGGGACTGCCTTTTACAATCAGTTTGGAACAAAATGTTTCGTCACAAGCTGGTCAGCATGGTTATAAGCCCCTGTGACCTGACTAGGCTACTCCTCACACAAGCAGACATTTCTTCACAGCACTCTCTCTGT
The DNA here is from genome assembly GCF_011100635.1 of Trichosurus vulpecula. Classification (NCBI taxonomy): domain Eukaryota; kingdom Metazoa; phylum Chordata; class Mammalia; order Diprotodontia; family Phalangeridae; genus Trichosurus; species Trichosurus vulpecula. Next base: position 952,573 of record NC_050578.1, read on the forward strand.
GAGCCAGCCTAACTTCATATAGCAGCCAGAACTGGAACTTACTGGCAAAGCCTCTGGATTTTGTAGAACAAGGCTAGTATTGTCCTGCAAGATGATAACACAGAGCAGCCTTAGCAATCAGCTTAAGCTGCTCTTTGTTACTCTCTCTCTCCCTCCCTCTCCCTCACTCTTCTCCCCCCCTCTCTCCCTCTTTCTCTCCCTCTCTCTCTCTCTCAAATAAATGCATTTTTCATACCTACATTCTCTCTCTGACACTTATGGGAAAGAAAGAAAAGAGAAAAGAAGTCAAAATTATGGCTGACCCAAAGTTAAGTCAAGAGTTGTATTCTGGGTGAGAAAGAAGTGATGTAAAAGGTAACATCAAGGTTATAGACTGAGAGTCACAAGGGATATTAAGGTTGGGGTGGGAGCTAACCCCTCTCCCCAAATATGTTGTGCTGATGTTCCCTTCAAAGACAGTGAAACGATGCTCAAGACTTGATTGATTCAGGGTATCGGCATTTTGACACACAGCAATTTCCTTGTTGCCTGAATGCAAAATCCTCATGAGGAGCTACCTCAGGGATTTTCCGATGGTTGGGTGGTGAACCACAACAGGCAGAAACAAATGAGCTTCATTCAGCTCAGTTAAGGTCACTGAGATGTCAGTGTCCGTGTTTGCTATACATCCTTCCCATACTATGTCTAAGTAAATCTTCTAGGTGGCTGGCACAGTGAATAGAACACAAGAATTGCATTAGGAAGAGTCATCTTGCTGAGTTCAAATCCTGCCTTGAACATTTACTAGCTGTGTGACCTCAGGCAAGTCACTTAACTCTTTTTGCCTCAGTTTGCTCAACTGTAAAATGAGCTTCAAAAGAAATGGCAAACTGCTCCAGTACCTCTGCCAAGAAAACCCCAAATGGAGTTATGGGGAGAACTAGTAACAAAACTAATGCCCAAGAATTGGAGAATAGTTGAAAAAATGATGGTATTTAAATATAATATGAAATTATTTTGTTATAAGATACGAGTAAGGGTGCATTTAGAGAAACCTGTGGAGGTTCGTATGAACTGATACAGTGTGAAGTGAGTAGAACCAAGGGAACAATTTCCAAAATGAGAATAGTCATGTCATATTGCAAACTCAATTAGAGCTCAGAAGCTACTACAAGTATCACCACTACTACCTAGCATTTCAATAGTGTTTCAATATTTTGTAAAGCTCTTTACAAATATTATCTTACTTCATCCTCACAACAACTCTGGGAAGCGGTGCTATTACTATCCTCATTTACAGAATTAAACTGCCCAGATGACTTAGAACATGACCTACTGCCATGTTGTCATAGGGCTGCCCTAACCTGTACAGCTCAGGCAATTTCTAGACTCAAGTGTAGAACTTCATGCTTTTGGCAGTTACATTTCACTTTATTCCATTCTGTTTACCATTCTGGCTGGTAATGATTGTTGGGGATGCTACCTCTATCCTTGAAATCAATTCAGCAAGCCCTACAAGCTCATTTCCATCTGTCAGAGACAAGCATAGCATCTACTTCTTCATCTGACATAAAAATGTGCATGATCACAGAGTGAAGCACAGATCCCTGGGGTAATCCACAGAAGACAAGGCTTCAGACTGGTGTGAACACATCAAGTCCTATTCTCTAGGCTCTTTGTCTTGAGTGAGTCATTTTACCTCATCATGAGAACTTCAGACACATTGTTATGGTGGGAGCACTTGGCCCAAGTGAAGTCCCTTCCATTGTGAAGCTCTTGAATGCAGTTCTGAACTGGATGCAGCAGCCAGGCAGGCTCATGGGCATCTCTTGCTATGGGTAGGTCTTCATTTGCTCCAGACAAGTCAGGAGTGATGACAATTTGGGGAGTCATTGTTGTTCTCTCTGCTTGGATTTAATCAAGGCATCAAGGACTATGTGAAAAATGCCTCAGCTGGTAAATGGCACATTCAAGACACTCCAAATGGGAAACAAGCCCCTGGCCCCCACAGAAGGAGCCAATGGTTCTGGCACATGAAGGCAACATTCATATACCTCAAACTCCACTCCCAAGTCTAATGGCAAATAACCCTAAACATTGCCAAATGGATTAGGAGGCAGTGATACTGTGTGTCCATCGCTGTAGACAAGGGAAAATCAATCATCGGACCACTTTTAAATGAAATTTGTTTCAGATGTGCCTCAATTCAAATCATGAATTTTCCAGACTATACAGTTCTTTTTAGCTTCCTCTCTGCTAATTTTAACCATGGATGAGAGCGGGAGGGAAGGAAAGGAGGGAGCGAGGGAAGGAGAGAGAGAGGGAGAGAGAGGGAGAGAGAGAGAGAGAGAGAGACAGAGAGAGAGAGAGAGAGAGAGAGAGAGAGAGAGAGAGAGAGAGAGAATATGAGTGTGTGTAGTCAGGAAAACCTGAGTTCAGGTCCCACATCTGACACGTTTTGACCCTGAAAAAGTCTCATCACCTCTCAGTGGAGTTTTACCACCAAGAGTTCCCTATATCAACTAAATCATAGTTCTGGATCAAAAACAAAAACCACTGAGATTATGTAATCCTTGGATAAAAGAAAGGGGGGATGACTTTATGAAGTATTAAAATGAGCCCTGGGATATAGACAGTGGGCTCTTCCAGAGACCAAGAGGAAAGTGTTCCTTTTGTTTGGACATGCCTAGGTATCAATTTAACATACCACCTAAAAGGCTGTAGAATCATTTGTAAAGGTGAGGTGCTTTAAGTGACTTTACAACCACAAAGGAAGGAGTAAAAGAGAAGTAGGTGAACTGTCCAGTAGTCTGCTCATCTTATCTCCTGCTGTGGTCCAGTGAGTGGCCAAAGAAGAACTGAGATTGGAACCCAGGACCTTGAGCCTTTCATTAAATTTCCCTTCTTCCAGCACCATACCTTCTCTCCAGATTCTTGTGATCATACTTTCTTGGAGCTGTGAGCTGTGCTATCTGTGATAAAAATCTGAAATTCAGTGAAACTGATTTCTAGATAGGTTTGCTATTAAGGTAATCTGAGGCAGTGTTCTTCAATTAATTTCTTTTTAATGTAATATTTTATTTTACTGTTTTCCAATAAAAAAAATTTCCCTCTTTCCCATGTTCCACTTCTCCTCCCCAATCCTTCATTCGATTTTCCTTGTGTTTTCTTGTCTTAGAAAATAATGCCTCCCAAACATCAATAGAGACTAAAGAAAGTATCTGGGTGAATGGACAAAGTCAATGAGAGATAAATGCTGTCATTTTAACTGTGTCTAGCCCAAAAGGCTCCACCACATCTTTCCCTGTTCATCTGTCAGGGAAGTCCACCCAGCTCCTGTCTTCTCTCATCACAGGTGTCTCCAGAGATGTTTTAATTAAGGACAAAGTGACTTCTCATGCCATTTGGTAAACAGCTTTGTAAAAGAGTCATGAAAATATTGAAAAAAATAATGCCATAGAAAATAAAATTGGCCAAATAGAAAAAGAGGTACAAAAGTTCACTGGTGATAATAATTCCTTAAAAATTAGAATTTGGCAAGTAGAAGCTACTGATTCTTTGGGAAATCACAAAACAATAGTCAAAAGAAAGAAAAATGTAAGACATCTCAATGGATGAACAACTGACCTGGTAAACAAATCAAGAAGAGAATTTGAGAATCACTGAAGTAACTTAAAACCATAATCAAAGAAAGAGCTTTGACATCATATTTCAAGAAATTATAAAGGAAAACTTCCCTAACTTCATAAAATGAGAGGGTAAAATATAAATCTAAACAATCTACAGATCACCTCCTGAAAGAAATCCCAAAATTAAAACTCCTAGGAATATTCCAACCAAATTCCAGAGCTCTGAGGTCAAAGAGCAAATACTTCAAGCCACAAGAAAGAACCCATTGAAATAGTGTGGAGCCACAGTCATAATTTTACAAGATTTAACAGATTTAATATTAAATGAGCAGAGGGCTTGGAATATGATATTCCAGAAAGCAAAGGAGCTATGATTACAACCAAGAATAACCTACCCAGTAAAACTGAGCACAATTCTTCAGGGAGAAAAATTGACATTTAATGAAAGAGGACTTATAAGATTTCCTAAAGAAAAAAACAGAGACAAATAGAAAATTTGACTTTCAAATACAAGACTCAAGAAAAGCATAAAAAAGTACACATGAAAGAGAAATCCTATGGGACTCAATAAGGTAGAACTGTTTACATTTCTGTATGGAAAGATGATACATGTAACTCCTAAGAACTTTATAATTATTAAGGCAGTTCCAAGGAGTCTACATAGACTGAAGGTAAAGGAGTGAGTCATCTATCTCGCAATGGTTTTTACAAAAAGAAATGGATAGGTGAGAAAGAGGAATGCACCAGGAGAAGGGGGAAGAAAGAGAAAGAATGTGAAAATTTGACTTATATATAAGAGGTGTGCAAGGAAGAGCTTTTACAGTGGAGTGAAAAAAGAAGAGGACAAGCAATGCTTGAATTTGACTCTCACCTGAACTGTTCCAAAGAGGAAAGCGTGTGTGTGTGTGTGTGTGTGTGTGTGTGTGTGTGTGTGTGTACACACATGTTTATATGTATATATGTATGTATATATAGATATATATAATATATATACACACACACACACTAAATAGAGTGTAGAAATTGATCTTACCCAGAAGGAAAGTAAGGAGGAATGGGATAAAAAGAAAGAGTAATAAAAGGGAAGGAAAATGAAAGGAGGCAGTGGTGAGTAGCAAAACAAATTTTTGAGGGGGACAGGGTAAAAGGAGATGGAGAAGAATAAACAAAAGAAAACAGGATGGAGGAAAATGTACAGTTAGCAATCATAACTGTGAATTTGAGTAGGATGCATTCACCCACAGAATGTAAGCAGATAGCAGAATGGACTAGAAAACATAATCCAAAAATATGTTATTTACAAGAAACACTCTTGAAACACACACAGAGAGGCATATACAGACAAAAAAAAATGGCTGGAGCAGAATCTATTATGCTTCAGCTGAAGTAAAAAAGGCAGGAGTAGCAATCATGATCTAAGAAAAAAGAAAAGGCAAAAATAGACCTTATAAAAAGAGATAAGCAGGGAAGGTACATCTTGCTAAAAGTCATCACAGATAATGAAGTAATAGTAACAACAGTAACAAATACATATGCATTAAACAGCATAGCATCTAAATTTTTAAAAGAAAAAATAAATGTTGTAGAAAGAAATAGAGAGTAAAACTATACCAGTGGTGGAACTCAACATTCCTCTTTCAGACCTAGATAAAACTAGCCATAGAGTAAGTTAGAAAGACATTAAAGAAATGGATAGAATTTTATAAAAAAAATAATAGATATGATAGACCTCTGGACAAAATTAAATGGAAATAGGAGTACGCCTTTTTCTCAACTATAAATGGTACCTTTACAAAATCTGACGACATATTAGGGAATAAATACCTTACAAACCAATGAAGAAAAAGCAGAAATATTAAGTGCACCCCTTTCAGATCATAATGCAATAAAAATTACATTCAATAAAGGGCCTTGGAAGCATAGATTGAAAATTAATTGGAAACTAAATAATCTAATCCTAAAGAATGAGTGGGTCAAAGAACAAATCATTAAAAAGTAATGATTTATTTAAATATAATGACAATAATGAGATAATGTAAGGAAATTTATAGAATATAGCTAATGCAGTACTTAAGAGGAAATTTATATATATAAGTACATTCATCAAGAAGAGGACACAGAACAGACATTATTAAATACTTGTAAGTCTACTTCCCAAGACAAACTGAACTATTATATGAACACAATTACAAAACACTTTCCACACAAAGACAGACCGAAACAAGTGTAACTATACCAATTGCTCATGAATCTGCTAAGCAAATGTAACAAAATGACCCTTCTACCTGTATTACTTTACTTCTTCAGTGCCATACCTATCAAACTACCAAAAATTTATGTTATAGAGCTAGAAAACAATGAAAAAATTCATTTGGAAGAACAAAGGTCAAGTATATCGAGGGAATCAATGAAAAAGTACCAGCGAAAGTGGCCTAGAAGCACCAGATCTCAAATTGTATTACAAAGTGGTAATCATCAAAACAATTTGAGATGAAGAAATAGAGTGGTATACAGGGGAATACGTGGGGTACACAATAGTAGTAAATGATCACAATAATTAAGTGTTTGATAAGCCCAAAGATCCAAGCTTTGGGGGCAAGAACTCATCATCTGCCAAAAAATACTAGAAAAACTGGAAAGAAAATTGGGCAGAAACTAGGCATAGGCCAACAACTTATAGTGTATACAAAAATAAGGCTAAAACGAGTAAATGATTTAGACACAAAGGGTGATATCATTAATAAATCAGGGAAGCATAGAGTGATTGACATGTAAGATCTATAGAAAAGGGAAGAGTTTGTGATCAAATAAGAGATAGAGAAGATTGCAAGAAGTAAACTGAGTAATTTGCTTTTCATGAAATTAAAAAGTTTTTTTTTCAGTGAAAATCTAATGCAGTCAAAATAGGAAGGAAAGCAAGAAACTGAGGGAAAAATTGATAAGTATCTCTGATGAAGGTCTTATTTCTCAAATATGTAGGGAACTAAGGCAAATTCATAAGAGACATTACATAGGTGATAAATGGTCAAAGAATATAAACAAATTGTTTTTAGAATAAGAAATGAAGGGTATTTATAGTCATATGAAAAAAAATGCTCCAAATCACTATTGATTAGAGAAATGCAAATTGAAACAACTCTAAGGTATAACCTCACACCTTAGATTGACTAACATGATAGAAGAGGAAGATGACAAATGCTGGAGGGGATGTGGAAAAATGGGGACACTAATGCACTGTTGGTGGAGTTGTGAACTGATCTAACATTCTGGAGAGTAATTTGGACCTACACCCAAAGAAGTATCAAATCGTCCATACTCTTTGACCCAGGAATACCATGATGAGGTCCATATTCAAAAGAGATATCAAATGAAAAGGACCTATTTGTACAAAAATATTTACAGGAGCAGAACTGGAAATAGAGGGGATGCTTATGAACTGGGGAATGCCTGCTCAAGTTGTGTCATTTCATTGTAATGGACTAATATTCTGCTCATGAGGGGAATAGCATTAAAAATGGGTAGACCCATATGACCTGCCAAGGGAAGTGAGCAGACTCAAGATCTTGACTCACAGATTGGGCACAGTAACAGCTATATTGTAATGATGATCAACTGTGAAAGACTTGGCTGCTCAGATCAATACAAGAATTCAAGATAATTCCAGAAGACTCATAATGAAAAATGCTTTTTACCTCCAGAGAGAGAACTGATGAACTCCAAGTGTACGCTGAAGTATGGATAAAGGTAATCAAAAAAGAAAAATGAATTTGTTTTTCTTGCTTTTTCTGATAGAGCCAATATGGAGATAAGCTTTGCATGATTTCACGTGTATAAATGATATATTGCTGGCCTTCTCACTGAGTGTGAGAGCAGTGGGAGAGAGGGAGAAAATTTCGACCTCAAATTTCTTTTAAATGAATGTTAAGGGGCAGCTAGGTGGCACAGTGAGTCGATGTTTCAACAATCTGGCTAGCAGCTGCTGTGGGGGTGTAAAACCAACAACAACCAGCTCACAAAATGTTGCAAGCCCAGGTTCTTTTGACCTGCTTTACTAAGGAAAGCAATGTTAAGGGGTTAACAATCTTACTTTAATCGAACATACAAATATCATTCATTTACTTCAGGGGGAAAAGCCAGCACCCTGAACTTCAGAACAAATACAAACATACATTTATAAACAGACCAAATACAATTCATAGTTACCAACATCTGAGTTCAGCCAGAAGCTCGACAACGGCTGGCTCAGAGTCACGTGTCACTACTGCTGCAGCTCAGAGCTCCGAAAAAAGAAAACCAACTCCTGGTTTTATATGTCTTGTTCAGGATCAAAGGTGAGTTACACATGCGGCTCACCCATGTGACCTAAAATTATCACAAAAATGCAACTTAAACCCACATGGTCTAAAAGCCTCTGATGTCACAAATGTGTCACTCAAACCCATGTAAACTAGGCTTTCCCTTGAGGCAAGGAGGCCATCAAAGACTCCTAATTTAATCAAGGAAACAAAGGCCAAACTCTTCAGGGGCACTTGGTTGAATAGGTGCTAAGAGCCCATCTTGATTCCCAATACAGTAGAGCACCGGCCCTGGAGTCAGGAGGACCTGAGTTCAAATCCAGCCTTAGACACTTGACATTTACTAGATGTGTGACCTTGGGCAATTGCCTTGCCTTCCCCCCTGCAAAAAAAAAAATGAATGTTAAAAATAAATTAAAGAATTGAAAAAAGATCCCTGATCACATGATGCCACATTCTGTGAGAAGGCTTTCCCAAATACTCTTAAACCTAGAGCCCTCAGGTGATTAGCTCCCATTCATCTTTTATATCCCTTCTTCAAACCCAGTTGTTTGGATGTTGTCTCCCCCATTAGACCAAGCTGCTTAAGAGTCCCTTTTGTTGTATCCATGGCACGGAACATACTGTAAGTGCTAAATAAAAAAGTGTTGGCTAACTGATAAGTCCCTTTCAATATTCCTAAGCAGATGATGTGGTATTATCAGGGAGCAGGGCTTTAGGGATAGAGAAAGAAGGAAAGAAATCCCTGGAGCTTTCCCTCCCTCAAAGTCCAGGGCAGTGGGGAACCCAGGCCAGTCTATGGAAGTGGTAAGGGCAGAATGAGACAACCCCAAATTTCTGGGTCTTCAGATGTCTTGGCACATCAACCCTACCACCAGGCTTGAGTTCAACTACCTTGATGTCACCGACAATGAAACTCACCATGTTTGAGGTATCTGGAGATCAGCTACAACTTAGTTTAGACCAAGGCTTCACCATCTGCTGCAAACATTGGCTAGAGCTGTCCTGAGGTTTCCTGAGTCAGTATCAGAAATTCCCTGGGTTCTGAAGAGTTGGTCACTACTGCAGAGGAACCCTGAGATTCTGAGTGTCTACAGATACTCCATCAAGTTCCTCTTCTGGAGGGCCTGGGACCTCTTCCTTGATTGGCCCTGTGTGAGCCCCTGCATTGCCCTTGGGGCCAGATTCCTCATTAGAGTAGCACTCTTATTACTCTGCAGCCCCCCCCCCCCCACAGGGGGTAGAGAGGAACCAGGAATCCACTGAGGGGACAAGCAGCTGAAGAAAGGGGCCCCACACGTAGCTGTCTCAACTTTTCTCTGAGCCTCCCAAGCCTCCTTCCCCTTTCTCAGGAGAAGCTAGCTTAAAGGTATCAGGGACAAAAAGTTCGCTCAGGGCCACAGGCCAAAATAGTCCAAGAAGAAAAAACTATGAGCTTTATTTCACTCAAGCCAATGCTCAACAAATAGCCACATATCTGTGTTCATGGACTTCTTTGTTCTTCCCTTTACACCTCTTGTAAGAAGATCCCCAGGGATGTTCCTTTTGGGGAGACAAAACCTTGGTCTGTGACAAGTGTCTGCTGGCTCCTGGGGAGCTGTCTGATTATTTTTCCCCCATTAGGAAAAGGCCTCTAAGATTACAGACTGGGGAGGAAGCCTCTTTGGCCCTACCTCCAACTCCACTACTTGTTAGAGCTTGCCATTTTCTGTTCTGTGTTATGGTTCTGAGAGTGACAGCTGCTGACCCACAGACCAGAGCTCTGGATGTGGACAGTCTTATCATCCTGACAAAATTGAATAGAAGAAGCAAAATTCGTGGTTGAGGAATGAGACTCCCAAGACATGTGTGACCTTTGCAAAGCAGATTTTTCCTGAGTCCTCCCCAGATCTGCAGATAGTATCAGGAGATGGCATCCTTTAGTAAAACAAACCATTTAAATACCAAATCAGAGTCATGCTGGTAGGACAAGGCAGCGGGGACCCAGGTACCTCCGATGGTGTGGTTGTAGCATTGTCACTCCAGAGTGATCTCTGAAACAAAACTAATCTACACTCAACCAAATCAGCAGAATCCAGACCCTTTCATTTCTGGGCAGATTTCAATGTAATGTAGCATGCATTAGGAACCTAGCTTTTATAGAAAGAATGCACAATTGGAGTTATGGAGTTCTGAGTGTGAATCCTGCTCTAAATGCTATGTAACCCTGGGCAAGACATTTAACCTCTTTCAAGCCTCAATTTTCTCCTCTCTTAAATGCGGCTAACAACTGCACATACCTCACAGGGCTGTTATAAGGATGACATGAAGCTATAAACCATTATCTAAGTATTTGTTATTATTATTGTGTGTCAGCTCAGGGTACTGAGGGTACAAAGATAAAAGGAATATCGTCTCTGTCTTCTGAGGGATCAGGTTATAATAGGGAAGAGACAGGCCACACAAAGACAACTACAAATCAGCCAGACCAATAAAGAAGTGCTAACAAGCGACCCGGGAACGTCTTCTCCCAGATGTGGCGCCTGAGTGATCTAAAAGGGGAAATTCCAAAAATCCAGGGCCCTTCAATTCTGACTCTGCCAAAGTGGGGGAGGGGCTTTCCATGAATCCCACGGCACAGGCCCAAATTCAGAGGGTCATGTGTTGTGCAATATGACAAATCAAAGCTCAGTGACTTGATATTGAAGAGATTTCTAATGGAGGTGACATCAGGCTGAGAAAGTCAAGAGCTGCCTGCAAGCCACTCCAGGTTTGTGTAGTCCATACAACATTGCCTAGCCCTCTGACAGTAAGGAAATGAGATGCATGGACTTAGGGCAAAAGCAGCAGACTCACTCCTGAGTCAGGGTGACTGCTGCCAGCAGCCACAATGGGGGCCAGCGAGCAGACTGGCACAGTGTCCACATGGCCTCACGTGGCTGCCACTGTGTGTGCTCAATGAACCACACTGAAGAATACTGCCTGGATCTGGCAAGCAGATGGCCAGGCTAAGTGTGTAAACAGTGTTTTATGTATTTGGGAACCACTTTGCCCTCACAAGGAATCACCCAAACCTACCTGGAAAGCAACCCAGGAATCTAAGCAGTGGGTTTACCTGGGGTAGGATCAATCTCAAAGGATAAGACTCTCCCCCCTCCAGTACCCCTCACATTGAATTATGCTACAATGAGTTATCCTGAAGACCACCATGGCCACTATGCATATAATACTGCGATATGAATTAAGACTCCCCGAGAAGGGAAATCAACTACTTCCCATTTCGCTCTCATATCCAAATAATTCAAGGTAGCAAGGGGCAGGCTAAGGAAGGCTCAACTTTCTTCTCTATTTTGGTGGCAAGTGTCTTGCTGACTCCTCCTCCGGGGCCCCCCTCTTCTTCCCTCCTCTGCAGTGGGGATGGATTTCTGGCACCAAACTGACTGAGGAGGTTTGGGGGTTTGTTGACTAGTGAGGTCAGACTCAGAGAGGTTTAAGACAAGTAATCCATGTCATTCTGGAGAGAGCTTTGAACATTATGTTCAGTTTCATCAATGATATAGAATAAAGGTTGGGCAGAATTTTTTCAGTGGAAGAAAAAAAAGGGGTGGATGACAGGCATTATTTGAATCTCACTCTCATCCAAATTGGTCCAAAGAGGAAAGAATATCTGTAGATATTTACTTGGCTATGGAAATCTATTTTAATCAGTAAAGAAGTAGGAAAGAAAAGCGATAAGAGCAAAGGGATGGTGGTGATAAAAGTGAAGGCAGATTAAGGGAGGCAGTGCTCAGAATCAAAACAGGCCTTTGAGGAGGGACAGGGTGAAAAGAGATAAAGATTATAAAGAGAAGAAAATACATGGAGAGAAACACACAGTAATCATAACTGTGAATATGAATGTGATGAATTAACTTATAAAAGAGCAGTACAGAGCCAAATGAATTAAAAACTAGAATCCAACCATATGTTGTTTATGAGAAACACCTTTGAAATAGAAAGACACATGCAGAGTTAAAATAAGAGCCTGGAGCAAAATCTATTATGTTTTAGATGAGGTAAAAAAAAAAACAAACATGAGTAGAGAGACAAATGTCTCAAACAAAGCAAAAGGAAACATAAATCTAATTGAAAGAGATAAGTAGGGATACTACATTTTGCTAAAAGGTACCATAGTGTAAGGTTAATGGGGAATAAGACCATCTCCACCCACTAATTGGCCTCATGTAGAGCCCATTAAGGGAAGCTTGCTTAGGGGAAGCTTGCTTGTAGGAAGGCTTCCACACTTTTTGGTACTAAGCTAATTAGGCAGTGAGTCAGGAGGATTGTGATGCATTCTGGCTCTGAGCCCCTTAGTCAAAAGAGTATATATTCTGAGAGGTGAGTTTTTGCTTTGGGGATTTGCTTACAAGAAGGATCTTGTGATTCCCTGGTTAAGACTCTGAGTGGTCACATGTTCAGAGTTCTCCAACTGCTCAGAGATAAAGGCTGTCTCAATTCATTGGTGGATGTAAAGTATACAGCGGTATTGTCTTGATTCAGGCAGTAGAACCCTGTCTGTTGGTTTTTATTTCTCTTCTCTGTATTTTCTGTTCACATTTTATGTAAATAAAGAAAACTGTTGACCCCTGAAACAGCTGTCTTTCCTAGTAAAGCAGATAAAATAACCTGCACTAGCAGCCATTCTGGGTGTGCCAGAGTGGTTACTGTTACACATAGACAATGAAGTAATACCAAAAAAAATTAAGCAATTTTCTCTGATAAAGACCTCATTTCTGAAGTATATAGGGAGCAGACAAATTTACAAAAATGACAGGCATGACCCAATTGATAAATGGTCAAAGGATAGGAACAAATAGTTTCTAGAATAAGAAGTGAGGTACTTATAGTTACATAAAAATGCTTTAAATCACTATTTATTAGAGAACTTAAATTAAAACAACTCTGAGGTATCACCTTATATCCCTCAAATTGGCTAACATGACAGAAAAGGAAAATGGAAAATGCTGAAGAGAATACAGAAAAATAGGGACACTGTAGGTGAAATGTAAAATGATTCAGACATTCTGGAGAACAATTTGGGACTATGCCCAAAGGACTATGAAAATATATATACCCTTTGACCCAGCATTACCACTACTAAGTCTATAGTGGAAAGAGATAAAAGGAACAATTTATACAAGTACAAAAATATAGAACCTTTTTTTCATGGTGGCAAAGAATTTGAAAGTGAGGAAATGCCTTTCAATTGGGGAATGGCTAAACAAGTTTTGATGTATGATTGTGACAGAACGCTATTGTGCGATAAGAAATGACAAGTGGGATGGATTCAGAAAAACTGGGGGAGACCTATATGAATTGATACAGAGTGAAGTGAGCAGAACCAGGAGATCAGTACACTGTAACAGAAATAGTGTAACAATGATCAACTTTAAAAGAGTTGGCTACTCTGATCAATATATATTTTTAGAATGAATCTGAAGGCCTAATGATGAAAATGCTATTTACTTCCAGAGAAAGAGAACTCATGAACTCTGAGTATAAATTGAAATATAATTTTTTCACTTTCTTTATTTTGATTGCTTTTTATGACATGACCAATATGGAAATATGGCTTTGCTTAATTTCACAAGTATAATTGATATCATATTGCTTGCCTTCTCAATGAGTGGGGGAGGTGCAGGAGGGAGGGGAGAATTTAGAAGTCAAAATTTTAAAAAATTTAAAAAATGTATATTTTTTTTTAAAAAAAAAGGAATTTACTGAACCTATTTATACCTACAATCTTTCCATTGTCCTTAAGGTTACTAAGAATGTTAACTCTTTCTGGTATCTTACTGTTCACATATTATTCACATTGGCATTATTCACAGCCAAGAGAAAAAGACCCTCCCTAATTATAGACCAATAAAGGAGATGACTTTGTTTCCCTTCTGTATTTTATTTCACGTCAAATAGATACATGGAAAATTTCATGGTGGCATAGCAAACTGGTGGAAAGAGAGCATCAAATTATCATGATTAATGGCCTAGGGATATAGAATTATACCTACATCAGACATATGTGGACAACATGTTGATTTGGTTTAATGGATGCTTATTTGTTCAAGAGACGGTGGCTTCTATTCACAGGGATTGAGTTGGCTGTGGCAGGGTGGAGAGAAGAAAGAAGAGGGTGAGAAATAAGAAGGGACAGAAGATGACACAACTTCACAGAAGTATTTCAAAGTAAAGGTGAAATAGGAGATGTTAAAAAGGGCCACAGAAAGTAAGGAGAGTTTATTACCGTCTTATTCAATTTAATACATGCTTTAAAATAAGAAATAAACCAGGGCATAATAAGTTTGTAGCTTTGTATTTTGTTGTTGTTCATGTTTGACTTCCTGACCTAATGGATCAGAGCACACAAATACTGTCCATGATGTTTTCTTGGCAAAGATTCTGGAGTGGTTTGCCATTTCCTTCTCCAGTGGATTAAGGAAAACAGAGGTTAAGTTCTTTGCCAGGGTCACACAGCTAGTTAGTGTCTAATCCTAGATTTAAAATCAGGACTTCCTGACTATAGGCCTGACTCTATCTGCTGAGCCATCTAGCTGCCCTGTAGCTCTATATATAATCTTTCTTTTCTGCGCTTTTGTGCATACTGAAATCTTCATGTTAGTCTTTGTAAAATTCATAACAAAAAAATAAAACATTTAAAAAGTCATCCAAAGAAGAATTGTAAACTACAGGCAGCTAATATGAAAGCTCATTATTTGAAACAACTCTAAGATTCCATCTAACCAAGCAAATTCACAGAGATCGCCAATGCTGGGAATCATGGATCTTGGAAAGGCCAGGAAAGATAGACTCCCCAATAACCAGTGCAGCTCTGAATTCTTTCATTCATTCTGGAAATCAATTTAGAATTCAAGTAAAAATGCCTAAAATGTGCTGACCATTTGAAGCACAGCTCCTGCTGCGAATATATCCCAAGGAGGCCAAAAATAGAAACAATAGTCCAATACATCATGAAACATTCCTAACAGTTTTACTTTTGTGGTGCCAAAGAACTGGAAACAAAGTTAACACCCACAAATTAGGGAAGGACTTTAATTTTCTTACACAAATGTAACGTAATAGTATTGCATCCTAAGAGCAATAAATAAGAACTCAGAAAAAAGTGGGAAGATACAGATGCAATCATGGAGAGTGAAATATTAAGATCCATATACAATGAACAATAATAATGTAAATGGGAAGGACTAGAAAATAAAACATTATTAAGCAGTGGATTATAATCACCATCATGTATGAATAAAGATGAGAAAATGTTCATATCTCCAAACATGGTGGCATGGACTCACTTGCAAATCTGCATTTTCAATGCCTCAATATCCTTCACCCCATATCCAATCTGGTGCCAAAGTTTATCAATTCCACTTTTGGAACAGCTCTCCGATACGCTCCTTTTTCTCTTCTGATACTATGACCACCTCCACTCTGAGTGAAGACTCAACACATAATGCCTGGACTATTGCAATACCCAACTGCTGGGTTTGCCTGCCTCAATTCTTGGATGCAGTACTGACCTCCCGCCTCTTCCATAAAGAAGACCATTCATCTCTCAGGTGTAGGCATTCTTGCTCTTTCCACCATCCTCACAGTGCTCTCCTCCCTCCTTATCTACATCTGCTCACTTCCAAGACATTAAAATCACATCTTCTACAACAAGCCTTTCCCATCCTCACTTGATTCTAGTGCCTTCCCTCTTTTAGTTATTTCCTGAACATAGCTTCTTTGTTTATACTTGGTGGTTTTCTCCATCCTTAGGGCAGCTAGGTGGTACACTGTGGAAAGAATGTCAAGTTTGAAGTCAGGAATTTAGGGTTATCTTCATGAGTTCAAATCTGGCCTCAGACACTTACTAGCTGAGTAACCCTGGGAAAGTCACCTAACTCTATTTGCCTCAATTTCCTCATCTGTAAGATTGAGCTAGAGAAGGAAAGGGCCAATCACTCCAGTATCTTTTCCAAGAAAACCCCAAAAGGGGTCATGAAGAGTCACACATGACTGAAAGTACTGAACAACAACTCCATCCTTATTGCAAGGTCTTTAAGAACAGAGAGAGTGTTTTGTCTCTTTTTGTAGCCAAATGCTTAGCACAGTGCCTGGCACATAGTAGGTCTTTAAGAAATGTTTACTGATTTACTCTAAAAGTCAGTTGATATTGTGGTTACTTTGCTGAACTCCTTCCACCCCCTCTCCTTCTCTTTCAATTTCTTTTTTTTTCTGGGCAAGTCATTTATTTATTTAATATGTAATTTTCACCATTGATTTCCACAAGATTTTGAATTACAAATTTTCTTCCCATTTCTACCCTCCCTCCACTCCAAGATGGCATATATTCTGCTTGACTTGTTTCCCAGTCATCCCTCCCTTCTGTCACCCCACTCACCCCCATCCCATTTTCCCACACTTTCTTGTAGGGCAAGATTGATTTCTATGCCCCATTGCCTGTATTTCTTATTTCCCAGTTGTATGCAAAAACAACTTTTTTTTTGAGTTCCAAATTCTCTCCCCTCTTCCCTCCCAACCCACCCTCCCTAAGAAGGCAAGCAATTCAACATAGGCCACACATGTATCATTATGTAAGGCCCTTCCACAACACTCATGTTGTAAAAGTCTAACTATATTTTGCTCCCTCCTATCCAGTCCCCCTTTATTCAATTTTCTCCCTTGACCCTGTCACTTTTCGAAAGTGTTTGCTTTTGATTACCTCCTCCCACATCTGCCATCCCTTCTATTGTCCCCACCTTTTTATCCCCTTCCTCCTTCTTTCCTGTGGGGTAAGATGCCCAATTGAGTGTGTATGTTATTCCCTCCTCAAGTCAAATCCGATGAGAGCAAGATTCACTCATTCTCCCTCACCTGCCCCCTCTTCCCTTCCAATTAACTGCTTTTTCTTGCCACTTTTATGTGAGATAATTTACCCCATTCTATCTCTCCCTTTCTCCCTCTCTCAATATATTCCTCTCTCATCCCTTAATTTGATTTTTTTTAGATATCATCCCTTCATAATCAACTCACCCTGTGCCCTTTGTCTGTGTGATACATACATACATACATACATACATATATATGTATGTATGTATGTATCACACACACATATTTCCTTCAGCTACCCTAATACTGAGGTCTCATGAATTACAACATCATCTTTCCATGTAGGGATGTAAACAAAACAGTTGCACTTTAGTAAGTCCCTTATTTCTCTTTCTTGTTTACCTTTTCATGCTTCTCTTGATTCTTGTGTTTGAAAGTCAAATTTTCTATTCAGCTCTGGTCTTTTTACTGAGAAAGCTTGAAAGTACTCTATTTTATTGAAAATCCATATTTTGGCTTAGAGCATTATACTGTTTTGCTGGTTAGATGATTCTTGGTTTTAATCGTAGCTCCATTAACCTCCAGAACATCATATTCCAAGCTCTTTGATTCCTTAATGTAGAAGCTGCTAGATCTTGTGTTATCCTGATTGTGTTTCCACAATACTCAAATTGTTTCTTTCTGGCTGCTTGCAGTATTTTCTCCTTGACCTGGGAACTCTGGACAGTATTGGTGACAGTATTCCTAGGAGTTTTCTTTTGGGGATGTTTTTCAGGAGGTGATAGGCGGATTCTTTCAGTTTCTATCTTACCCTCTGGTTCTAGAATATCAGGGCAGTTCTCCTTGATAATTTCTTGAAAGATGATATCTAGGCTCATTTTTTGTTCATGACTTTCAGGTAGTCCAATAATTTTTAAATTATCTCTCCTGGATCTGTTTTCCAGGTCAGTGGTTTTTCCAATGAGATATTTCACATCATCTTCCATTTTTTCATTCCTTTGGCTCTGTTTTATAATATCTTGATTTCTCATAAAGTCACTAGCTTCCACTTGCTCCAATCAAATTTTTAAGGTAATATTTTCTTCAGTGGTCTTTTGGACCTCCTTTTCCATTTGGCTAATTCTGCCTTTCAAGGCATTCTTATCCTCATTGGCTTTTTGGAGCTCTTTTGCCATTTGAATTAGTCTATTTTTTTATCATTTTTTTAATTTAAATTTATTTATTTAACATATTTGGTTTTCAGCATTGATTTTCACAACAGTTTGAATTACAAATTTTCTCCCCATTTCTACCCTCCCCCCCACTCCAAGATGGCATATATTCTGGTTGCCCTGTTCCCCAGTCAGCCCTCCCCTCTATCACTCCCCTCCTCTCTCATCCCCTTTTCCCTTCCTTTCTTGTAGGGCAAGATAAATTTCTACGCCCCATTGCCTGGAGGAAGATAAAAAAAATAAAAGGAGGGGAGATGATGGAGGGGAGGGCAGATGGGGGTGGAGGTAATCAAAATAAACACTTTGGAAAGGCGACAGGGTCAAGGGAGAAAATTCAATAAAGCAGGATGGGTTGGGAAGGAGCAAAATGAGGTTAGCCTTTCACAACATGAGTTTGTCTATTTTTAAGGTGTTATGTTCTTTACTATTTTTATGGTCTCCTTTAGCAAATCATTGACTTGTCTTTCATGGTTTTCTCGCATCATTCTCATTTCTCTTCCCAATTTTTCCTCTACTTCTCTTACTTGCTTTTCCAAATCCTTTTTGAGCTCTTCCATGGCCTGAGACCAATTCATATTTTTCTTGGAGGATTGTGATGTAGGCTCTTTGACTGTGTTGACTTCTTCTGGCTGTATGTTTTGGTCTTCTTTGTCACCAAAAAAAGATTCCAAAGTCTGAGTCTGAATCTGGGTTCGTTTTTGCTGCCTGTTCATGTTTCCAGAAAACTACTTGACCCTTGAGCTTTTTGTCGGGATACAACTGCTTGTAGAATAGAGAGTACTTTGTCCCAAGCTTGAGGGGCTGTGCTGCTATTTTCAGAGGTACTTCTACACAGCAAGCTCTGCCACACCAGCACTCCTTCTCCCCTGAGAACCACCAACCAGGATTGCGGCCCAGATTCAGGTAGGGCAAAGCAGCCTTTGCACTCCTGCTCTAATCTGTTGCTTAATTACTCCCACCAGGTGGGCCTGGGGCTGGAAGCAACTTCAGCTGTAGCTCTGGAAGCAGCCTCAGAGCTGCATCACCTCCACTGCCCCCGGGGCGAACTCCTTTCACTCTGTCTCAGCAGCTTTTCCCACTAAGTTTCTCTGTTGTCTTTGGCATTTGTGGGTTGAGAAGTCTGTTAACTGCCACAGCTTACTGATTCAGAACACTACGCCTATTCCACCCGGCTCCAGGTCTGCTTGGTCCTGGTGTAGCATATGCAGGGCTCTGCTCCACTCTGCTCCCAGCTCCATGAGCTGGAGCCCTGCTTCCCTCTGCTATTTCATGTCTTCTACAGAAGCTACAGCTCTATAATTTGTTCAGAGCTATTTCTATAGCTATTTGGAGAGACCTGGTTGGGGGGAAGCTTAAGCAAGTCCCTGCTTTCCAGACACCATCTTGGCTCTGCTCCCCTTTCTTTTTCTATTCCAATATTCGTTTTAAGGGATTATTTGCTGAGGAGTGGAAGGGCAAAAGAGATAAACAAAAATAAAAGTGATTTTTTAAATAAAGGTATCAATAGAAATTTTAAGAAAGAATGCAAAATGGATAATTTTGATTATGTTAAATTGAAATGTTTTTGTACAAAAAAAAAGCCAATGCAACAAAGATTAGGAGGGAGGCAGAAAATTGGGAGAAAATCTTTACAACTAGTGTCACTGATAAAGGCCTCATTTCCAAAATATACAGGGAACTGAACCAAATATGTAGGAATACAAGTCATTCCCCAATTGAGAAGTGGTCAAAGGATATGAACAAACAGTTTTCAGAGGAAGAAATTAAAGATATCTATAGGCGTATGAAAAAAATGTTCGAAATCACTACTGATTAGAGAAATGCAAATCAAAACAACTCTCAGATACCATCTCTCTCCTGTCAGATTGGCTAAAATAACAAAGCAGGAAAATTATAAATGCTGGAGAGGATGTGGGAAAATTGGAACATTGCTACATTGCTGGTGGAGTTGTGAACTGATCCAGCCATTTTGGAGAGCAATTTGGAACTATGCCCAAAGGGCTATAAAAATGTTCATACCCTTTGACCCAGCAATACCACTCCTAGGGTTTTATCCCAAAGAGATCACACAAGTGGGAAAAGGACCCATATGTACAAGGATATTTATAGTGGCTCTTTTTGTAGTAGCTAAGAATTGGAAATCAAAGGGATGCCCATCAATTGGGGGAATGGCTGAACAAGCTGTGATATATGAAGGTAATGGAATACTATTGTGCTATAAGAAATGCGGATGATATGGACTTCATAACAACCTGGAAAAACCTACACGACATAATGCTGAGTGAGCGGAGCAGAGCCAGGAGAATATTATACACAACCACAGATATATGGATTCTGTGATGACTAACCCTGACAGACTTTGCTCTTCTCAGCAACACAATATGCAGAGACAGCTCCAAAGGACTCACGATGGAGAGTGCTGTCTACATCCAGAGAAAGAACTATGAAGTATGAATGCAGATCGAGACACACTTCATGCTGGCCTTTTTCTCCCCCCCCCCTTTTTTTCTCTCTTTTGTATTTGTTGTTGGGTTGTGTTTTTTTTTTTATTTTTGGTTCTGTTTCTTCTTTCTCATGATTCATTCCATTGGTCATAATTCTTCTCCACAACTTGACTAGTGTGTAAATTAATTCAATGCAAAGTTATACAGGGAAGTTATATGGGATTCCATGTCATCTTGGGGAGAGAGGCGGGGAGGGAGGGAAAAAATCTGGAACTCAAAATTATGTAGAACTGTGTGTTGCAAACTAAAAATTAAAATTAAAAAAATTTAAAAAAATAAATTTTAAGAAAGAAGTTGCAATCTGTAGCTAAGAAGGGAGTGCACACATAGATGAGATCATGGTTCCATCTAAGAAGAGTGTCCAGGTCACATTTTCCAACCAATTATTGTTTTTACTAGAAGTGAGTAGTCTTTTCAAAGTGGGTTTCCTTGTGAGTCCTCATAAGTATTCATGGAATAAGGAAGGACAGGCACAAAGCTTTGAGTCAGAAACTCTCAGTGTAATGTTTGGCCTTCTGCTTACTATCTATGAGAACCTAACCTTAAATTAAAGTATTTCACTTATAAGGTTAAGTAGATTTGTTTATGGCCATCGCCAAGAAGAAACATATGGAATTAACAGGTATATACCAAATGTAATTCCAGAAGCAGGTTCTCATGTCATCAAAATCATTCCCATTTATGAAGTAGCATCAAAGGTATAATCAAAGTTCAGGTACAGAAAGATAGATTTCTAGTGACCTAGAGGGGAAGGCATAACAGAGGGATGGCCTGAGAGATGCACCAATGATCAAAACATACTCAAACACCACATGAAATGTAGCCATGATGTTGGGTGAAATGTCTAGTGGAGTTTAAGGAACAGTATCAAGAAGAAGGACAGGGATCTGTGCTTAGTAAGGGAGGGGATCACTAGACCAGTGGACTCATATCATAGATCCAAAGATCAGAGCATATTGAAATTAATTCCTTTCTGCTGTCTGACTTCACCATTATTAAATGATTCTAGAAAAAGAAAGAAAAAAGGAGGGCATGGGGAGGCAGAAGGAAGGAAAGGAAAACAATTTACTTAGGGAAGAAGAGAAAGGGAAGTATCATGAGGGAAACCAGATAATTTAAAGAGGAAAAAAGAGAATTAGAAATACCAAAATAATGATATAAGAATCAAGAAATGTTCAGAAAGTC
Organism: Trichosurus vulpecula; assembly: GCF_011100635.1. Taxonomy (NCBI): domain Eukaryota; kingdom Metazoa; phylum Chordata; class Mammalia; order Diprotodontia; family Phalangeridae; genus Trichosurus; species Trichosurus vulpecula. Next base: position 974,217 of record NC_050578.1, read on the forward strand.
AAGAAACCAAGCCTAGACAGTGCAAGCATTCAGCCTTCGTCTTTAGAAAAGTCACCGTAATTGTAAATCTCATTGCCCTCATCAGCACTGAGACCCAAGCTTACAACTCACACTGATAGGGTTCACTCAGGAAGAGGGGAGGCTTGTCTCTGAAGAGAAGGGTGAGGGCCTTTTCTTACTGTCTTACAATCTTTATAGCCCCTCTATGGACCCCTGAGGAAAATTCCTTAAAGCTTCTGTTTAACATATGTCTAGGGTCTCCCCCCAAAAAGGATTAGAAGGGTACTTATCTTAAAATGTAAGTCAGATATAGAATAGCTATTCTATGGGAAACAGCCATTCACCCTACCCAAAAGAAAATTTTCAAACACAACAGACTCATAAATGCACACCGAAAAAGACTTAAAACATGAAATAATAACCCTTAACTCCTATTATACTCTCAAGAGGCTGATGCCTATAAAAACATGAAGCATTTTGTATGACTGTTGAACAGCCATTTCAACTTCCCCTTGGCTCTCCATTGTCTAAGCAACTCCCTCAACAATGTCTGGCGACCTAGAACATGACTTGGGCCCATCTTCCTGTTAGTGATATTGTTTTTATTTTGAGATGTACTTTAGGAACAGCAGATACTTTATGTTACTCCAAGCTATATCTAACTGAGGAACCCAGGAACTCCTAGACAACTGAAGTAGCTGCCAAGGTGAGACATATTCATCTGAAAGTCCCCATTTCATCACTTGTGCTTAGGGAAAGAAACACAGCAGAAGATCTACTTTCAGTCTCATCATTGTCATATTATGTTGGCTACCATGTGAGATCAACTGTCAAAGTTGATAGGGGACTCAGAGACAGTAGAAAGGACACCTTAAAGGGTAATGACATGGTCAGCAAACAGGAAGAAAGTCATAGAGTGAATAAGTGCCTGAAACACTAACCAAGCTTCTTTGTCAAAGGTCCCTTCCCTGACTGATGTCACATGGAGTCAGAGATTGCTATGTCATCCAATCTCCTGCAGTGTTTCCTGATTTGGGACATTACTTAATCTGTTTTGCCGCAGTTCCCTCTTCTGCAAGATGAAGATTATTACAAATCTCTCCTTCCCTATAGAATCCTGGTAAGGATTCAGTGAGATGATAGGACCACATTCCCTTTGAGTATTTAGCAATCTGTATCTGTACCACTGTTTTTTACCATAATATACAGGAATATACAAGATATTTTAATGGAATGTATGCTGGCAGATTCAACAATAAGCAACTGGCAAATAAAGGCAATGTTGTTCTCTGCTCTGTATAAGTTCTCATAGATGTAAGGTAGCGAGGTCGGTAGTGAAGTAGGCACGGATATGAGGTGGTGATATCTGGAGTTAGATAGTAATGTTAGAAAATACATGGGAGTAGCAGAAAGAGCAGATAAAGTCTTGGTAGAAAATGTTGATCTATCTTTTCATCTGAAAACCCATCTAAAAATAAAGAACCATGGACTTTGATTTCAAGGAGATTAAAGACAGAAAACACAAAGCAGACAGAAATTTCTTTAAGTCTTTGAAGAGAAGAAAGATGTAATTATGAAAATAAGAATTATTTTCTTAATTGAGAAGTTGACTTTAGATATCATCTGATCTCATTTTAAACCTGTAAATTGAGATGAGGAATGACTTGTGCAAAGTGACACACATAGCAAAAAATGCCAGCATTCAAACCTAGGACTTCTGACACCTGATCCAGGGCTCTTTACCATATATCGACTTCTACTGGGGGCTCATGCACAATATGACCATGATGCTGCAAAACCGGTTTACTTGCCTGCCTTTAGCAAATAAGACCATTATTTTTTTCACTATACTCTCTAGGGGCTAACCTGGCCCAACTGTGTAATAGGCTGCATTTGGGGAGAAAATAGAAATGTGTGCCAGGGATGTGACAAAACTTTTGATAAGTCCTCCCTTTATGGGACTTGTCAAAAAACAATCTGAGATGAACATTTTGCAATTGGACAATAGATTGAGATTTTTACTAGCTTTTCTTCACAAATTCCAAATAGTAATGTTAATAATAACTCAAAATGCTGGAAATCCAGCCTTATCATGCTACACACACCACCTGCACAAGTGATATGGTCTCTTTTTTCTATTTCCTTTCATTTCTCTTGAGGACACACAGACTGCATTATGAGTTAATTATTGAAAACTTGTTTTTATTTCCATTTTTTTAAAACAATACAGCACATACTGAAAATTTTCAAGGAAATCTATAAACATATGGACGTCATAAAAGCAGATGAAACTAAATTGCTTCTCAGCCTACAACAGGTATGTTCATATTTTTCCAATATTTGGGAAAAGTATAACATGATGATCCTTAAGTAGAACCTAGCTCCCTAGAAGTACAAAAGATGAGTCTTCTCTCAGTGACGATGTCATCAAGAAAGCATGAAGGAGAAACATGAGGAAAGCCCAGAAGGTGTAAGGAGAATTATAGATTCAATTAAGTAAATTCAAGATCACCCGGAGTATTTAACTCATCAAACTCCCGATCTATGGTGCAGCCTGTGGTAAAGATCCAGACCTAAACTACCGCATACAGTTTTGCCTGGTCCAGAGTCCAAACTAGAGCAAACTTTTGCAACTGGAATTTGTAGGTAGTTACTGGCCTGAACTACATGACCTCATGACCACCAGCTTCCCTAAAAGAGAATATGCAATACCCAAAATCAGGGCTGTCCAACCTTAGGTATTTATTGAAATGATAGACAATATATTTTGATTTGCCATTTTAGTGAGAGTTTTGTGGTAGCTCAGCTTCATTTACTAAAGCATTTGTATAAATTTCTATGCTTGTAGGTGGCCTGAGCCCTGCCCTAAATGAATGTTCTATCAGCCCAGGACCTGGGATGGCAGCTAATCAAATAACCCAAAAGGAACTTTTGAAAATTGGAAAAATAATAACATTCATTTAGAGGAATAAAAGTTCAAGAAACTTGTAGGAAATGATGGAAAAATGCAGGGGAAAGGACCCTACAAGTAACAGATATCTAACTACGCCAAAAAAAATATCAAAACAATTTGATCTTGGCTAAAAACTAGAAAAGTTGCTCACCAGAACACACAAAATCCAGAAGCAAACTTATCTCTGGGGCATGGGACCTTGTTGTCCCACTCCTGCTTATTCTTCTCACCACCTTATAGAGATGACATTCTCTGTCCCTGCTCTCTGGCTGGGCTTCACTGTTTCAGCATGAAGATGACCAAAGGAATCCAAATTAGAGTTTTGCAGCCAAGAAACTCCCTTGCTTATGTCTGGGTTGATTACATCAAGGTATGTTTCTGTCTGAGGAGGTCGACCAGGGACAAAGGAGGGTCAATGAATACAATGGAGTGCTCACCCATAAAGCTTCACTGTTAACTTGTTACATCTTCAAACATGCCTCTGATCCAGATACCCTGAATTTCCAACATTACTTCAAACAGGCTTTTTGTCTATTTGAAGTTTTGTCATTCCTCAGTCAAGAAGGAGTGACTCCATTTGTCCATCTAAAATTCCTCTCCTCCATTTTACCAGAAGCTAGAATCATAACAATGAAAACAGCAATTTGAAAGCTGGGAAGTTGAGGTGGGGAAAGAAATCTACTGTGGATTGAGAGGAAAGCTGGGAAGTTGAGGTGGGGAAAGAAATCTACTGTGGATTGAGAGGAAAGCTGGGAAGTTGAGGTGGGGAAAGAAATCTACTGTAGATTGAGAGTCTCTGAGCTATCTTTTGGTCTCTAAGCCATCATTCACAAAGATTTCAAGTACTAGCTAAAAATGGGAACAATTTCCATTTCTGTGGCACTTTATGATAGTCAAACTGTTGTCTACACAACAGCCCTAGGGCTGAGAAAGGATGTGTCTAAAAGGTGAATTACATTGATTTGTCTAGACCTGCTCGGCTCTTGACATTGACATCTCATGTTAGCCAGCCCTGTAAGTCAAGTCTGACCATGTCACTTCCCTTCTTGATATGTCACAGTTCCTCCCTATTATCTTTAGGATGAAATAATTTTGAAAAAAACTCTTCTATCTGATGAAGAAACTAACTCCAATGTATCTTTCCAGGCTCATTACACATTGCTTTCTTACCCACACTCTGCAGTCTAAGCTCAGCTAACTGCCTTGATATTCTTCACCCATGATATCCCATATCTCCCATCTCTATGTTATTTCACAGGATGCCCCTCATGGCTAGAATGTTCTACCTCTCCACTTTTGCCTCTTTGAATCCCTAACCTTCTTCAAAAATCATTTCAAAATCTACATTGAACTTAGGCCTTTTCTGATGCATCAAATGCTAGGCTTTTCCTCTTCCACCCCATGTTATTTCATGTAACAAGACTAAGCACAAGGAACATATATTTGAACTCCATGGATTGGACTCCTCCTTCTCTTTAGAGTAAATTGCTTCAGACTCTGAAGGCTATTTTTTAGACTTCTAGCAGCATGTTCCCAGTATCCTTTGTTCTTTGCTGCCATGGCTGCTGGGGAAGGGAAGATAAAGAAACTTCCTCCCTGACAATTTCTAGAAAACTAAGAGAGAACTGGCAGAGTCTGAAATGGGGACGCAGAAGATTTTGTTCTTTAATCCTTTCATAGCCTAAGGATAGGAAAGGTTGGCACTTCCTGGCTCCACCATCAATGATAGTTATACAACTTCCCAGATCCAGGAACCAATAGGCCAACCAGGACGTGCTGTACTGCACATGTGCTTTGGCTAGGGGACAGAGCCCAGGGCCATCTCCATGGGTCCCAAGAATATGCTTGTTGCACTGTGCCCTGTTGTGTTCTTATTTGCTTTGTATATATTTCCTTCACATCTACACACAATTTCTCCAATAGAATGTAAGTTGCTTGAGGACAGGGACTGTCTTTTTTATTGTTTTGCATTCTCAGTGCCTAATACAATGTCTAGCACATAGTAGATTCTTAATAAATGCTTGTTGATTGATGAAGGATGTATTCTTTAATCATTCTCTTTTCCGAAGCTTCCAATATCACCTTGAGAAAAACAATTCCACAATAACCATTTTTTCAGACAGTGAAAACTTGCTGTGATATGAAGTCTTCTGGGATCTCCCAGCACTTGATACACCTCCCATACAACTGTCACATTCTGACCTGATTATTTGCATACATCTGATCTTCCCCACTAGACCATTAATTTCTTGAGCTCAGCCTAGTGACTCCTTCACAGAAGACACTTTCAAAATGGTTGTTGATTAAATAAAAGATGTCACTGAAGTAGCTAGGGATATGGAGTTGAAAACTACAAAGTACTTTGGACAGCTCCAAGTGCTGTGTCTCTGGCAGCTCTCATCAATATAATTATCAATGCTACTTAGCCTTGAATGAGATTGCTGCCAAGTGTGCCTTCACATCACCCTACATGAGCACCATTTCAGATCGGTTCATTTTTACTAACTGACCTACTTTACTTTAGTTAGGATAACTAATTATCCTAATCTTCAAAGTGGAACACTGGCAAGGGCCCTGGGTTACAAGCCAGAGGACATGCTATGTGATATGATCTCGAGCAAGCCAATGGGGTCTGTTTCCTTGTCTATAGTATGGGTTCAAGGGTGCCTGAAATATCATGCTTACAGGGTCTTCATGCAAAAAGGGTCTGATGCTACATGGGCAAGCAGGATTATTAACAAATTATGAAAATGAGTCTTAACTTTCTCTTAAAACTTGTAATTTATCTGTGATCATTAAATTAGGAGATTTGCATGTGAATAGCTCATCACAACAATTATTCCTAATCTACTCAAATTGGAGAAGAATGCATTCTCTAGAGGTATTGGGGCTAACTGGAAAATCCCAGAGTTTCCCCTAAACCCCCAGCAGGGAATGCTGTCCACATGCTTTGGTGTAGCCTATGTGGACAACTCAATGACAGAGTCACATTGTGAGACAGTGACTCCCTTGGCTTTTTCTCTTAGATATCTTCATTATATAATGTGAAGGTTTAAAGGAAAGTTTAAAGGGACATCTCACAGAAGATGGAATTTCATCTGGGTCTTGAAGGAAGGCGGAGAAGGAATAAGGTGGGAGAGCACTCCAGGCATGGTAGACAGCCATTGAAAGGTCAAAATAGTCAGTGCTTGAGGGACTGTAGAAAGACAAGCACAATACATTTTTGGTAGGGCTGTGAATTGACCCAAGTTGTCTGAAAAACAGTTTAGAATTATGAAGAAAAAGTGATTAAAATATCAATACTCTTTGACCTAGAGCTTGAACTACTAGGTTCATACCTCAACAAGGTCAAACATGGTAAGATGTCATATACATTAATGTATTAATAATAAAGCTTTTTGTGGAAAAAAAGAATGGGAAACACATAAGTCCTCGTTGATTGGGGAATGGTTAAACAGGTGTGGTATATGAATGTGACGGAATATTTCTACAACAAAAGGAACAATAAATATGAAGAATGCAGATCAACATGGGAAGATACATGAACGTGTAAATTAAGGAGAACCAGACCATCAACACAATGATCACAATAATGTAACTAGAAAAGCCAACAATATTTTGAAGAAACCTTTTGTAATTATAATGAACAGTTAGAACATTATAATTAATAAAGAGATATGAAACTGCACCCCTCCTTTGCAAAGATACAAGACTAAGGGTATGGAACACTGAATTAACTGTCAAACTCAGTTCATGTGTTGCTTACTTTGGTTGGGCTTTATTTTCTCTTTTCAAATTATGCTTATAAAAGGTTCTATACTCAGTGGGGTGGAAGGGTAAAGGATACTTTGAGAACTTTGAGAAATGAAAGCGATTTTAAAAACAAAAGATATCAATAAAAATGTTTAATGTCAAATGGGGGCATTGTTTGGGGCTGTTTGCAAAGCTTTATGATGTACACTCAAATGTCACAAGATCAAAGGGTCTTGAATTATCAGAAATTTCAGAGATCATATTACCCCCCCCCTTCTTTATATATGGAAAGCTGTGTTACTTTCAGATATGGACAGTTTTGATGACTGGCAGGGGCATAAATAAGATTAGTTTTGAGAGAAACAGTGGTAAAAGGCATCCCCACAGAGAAAAGGCACTGTCTGAAGATAAACATGACCCACATGTCCTGATTCCCAAATCTAATTGGCATATGCCTGACATGAAGACTAGTAGCTGAGAAAGCCTAATTCACAGAACCAGTTGATGAGCAGGGAGCAATTATATATTGTCTAGTTGTGGATTTGCCAGAAAAAATGGAGATTTTATTTTATTATCAGAAGCTAGAGATGAATCATCTCCCTTAAAAGATTCTACTTTGGACCAGTAAAATAGTTTGGTGCTCAAAAATTAAAAAAAAAAAATAGCTAGGTGCTCAGAAAAGATATCAGAGGTGACAGCTCATGAGAGATTAGGAAACATGAACTCAGAGCCCAGTTGATCCTAAGACAGATCTATGGTCAGGTATGGGAAAAGACTGTTGTAATACCATCCCAAAGAGATTATTAAAAAGGGGAAAAAGACCTATTTATACAAAAAAATTTATAGCAACTTTTTCTGTGGTGACAAAGAACTGAAAATTGAAAGGATGCCCATCAACTGGGGAATGTCTGAACAAGTTGAAGTATGTGATTGTATTGGAATACTATTGGCTATAAGAAATGAGAAGCAGGTGAACCTTACTCTTATTGTAATTGGCTTAAAGAGGAAATAACACACACTCAATTGGGTATAGAAATCTATACTTGAAAAGTAGGAAAGGAAGGGGTAAGAGAAGAGGGGAGCTCATGGAAAGGAGGATGGATTGGGGAATGCAATAGTCAGAAGCAAAATACTCTTGAGAAAGGATGGGGGGAAAGGAGAGAGAGAATAAACAGATGGAGGGAAATAGCAACTACAAGTATGAAAAAAATTTTGAAGCAAGTTTCTTGATAAAGGCCTCGTCTCTCAAACATATAGAGAAATGAGTCAAATTTATAAAAAAAAATAACAGCCATTCCCCAATTGACAAATAGTCAAAAAAAGGTCAGTTTTCAGATGAAATAATCAAAGTTATCTATAGCTATATGGAAAAATGATCTAAGTCACTAATGATTGGAAAAAGACAAATTAAAACAATACTGAGATATTACCTCATAACTATTAGATTGGCTAATAAGACAGAAAACAAGAATGATAAATGTTGGAGGGGATGTGTGAAAATGGAGACACTAATTCACCATTGGTGGGGTTATGAATTGTTTTAACCATTATGGTTTTTGGTTTTTATGGAGGGGGGAAGGCAAAGCAATTGGGGTTAAGTGACTTGCCCAAGGTCACACAGCTAGTAAGTGGGTCAAGTGTCTGAGGCCGGATTTGAACTCAGGTCCTCCTGGCTCCAGGGCCCATGCTCTACTCACTGTGCCACCTAGCTGCTGTGATTTATCCATGATGAAGAGCAATTTGGAACTATTCCCAAATATTTATAGCACTTCTTTCCTGGTGACAAAGAATTGGAAATTGAGGGAATGTCCATCAATCTGAGATTGGCTGAACAATGTCTGGTATATGATTGTGATGGAATATTACTGTAATATAAGAAATGATGAGGTAGATACTCTCAAGAAAAACCTGCAGAGACTTACATGAACTAAATGCAAAGGGAAAGCAAGAGAAACATTGTACTCGGTTAACAGCAATATTATAAGATGATCAACTGTGAATGACTTAGCTATTCTAAGTAACACAATGATCCAAGACAACTCTGAAGGTTGTTACACTTGTCCTTCGTTTTCGAAGAGGACCATGACATCAGGGAACTCATGACATGCGGCTTGCAGTTGACTTTGATTCGAGTGAGGGAGGGCTGTGCAAGGTCACCAGCCTCACTTTCTCCTCCAGAGCCATCTGGATCCAGTGATCTGATATTCATCAGGATGACTAGAGATGACCCAGGATGCAATGGGAGACCCTGGCCCTTTTAGGCTCAGGCCTTTTCATGTACTCACTTAGAGTGAGGTAACACCCATTCAGTGAATAGGCCCCTTTGCTTAACCCCACTTAACTTGGGGTTTACTGGCGAGATTTCTTCCTTCCTTCCTCAAAACCTTAAAGCCAGTTCACTCTGAAGCTCATAGTTTGGACCACAATAGGTCCCTGCCCAAGCTCCACTTCATGGCTGTATTTTGGGCCCTCCTGGCTTAGAATGAGTTTACAGTGAATGTCAATGGCAACTGCTTCTCTTTAGAACAGCAACCCTGAGGGTCTTCCCCTCCCACTTTGATTTTTTTTCCTTTTTTTCTAACTAAAGGAGCCATCCCTTGACTCACTTCTTAAAGAGGCCTATTCACGAAATGTGCTTTTATCTCACTCTGACCACATGAAAAGGCCCGAGCCTAAAAGGGTCAGGGGCTCCCATTCCATCCTGGGTCATTTCCAGTGATCCTGATGAATGTCAGGTCACTGGACCCAGATGGCTCTGGAGGAGAAAGTGACGCTGGTGACCTTGCACAGCCCTCCCCCACTCAAATCAAAGTCAACTGAAAGTTATGTCATTTCCCTGATGCCACAGTCCTCTTTGAAAATGAAGAACAAACACAACCTGTGAGTAGACCAAGCTGCCTGAAAGGGGACCCAGCTAGTTGGGTAACCCACCTCATCCTCTCCCTCTCCTCTCCAAAGAAAGGTAAATTTTAATGGCCAGAAGCTGCCCACTTAACTTGGGATTTACTGGCTAGATAGATTCCTTCCTTCCTTCCTTCGTTCCTTCCTTCCTCCCTTGCTCTCTCTCTCCCTTCCTCAAAACCTTAAACCCAGTTCACTCTGAAGCTCATATTTTGGACCACAATAGGTCCCTGCCCAAGCTCCACTTCATGGCTTGTATTTTTGCCCCTCCTGGCTTACAATGAATGTCAACAATAACTTTCTCTTTGGAACAGCAACCCTGAGTGTCTTCCCCTCTCACTTTGATTTTTTTTCTTTTTTCTAATTAAAGGAGCTATCCCTTCACTTACTTCTTAAAGAGGCCTTTTCATTAAATGAGTATTACCTCACTCTAAGTGAGTACATGAAAAGGCCTGAGCCTAAAAGGGTCAGGGTCTCCCATTCCATCCTGGGCCATCTCCAGTCATCCTGATGAATATCTGGTCACTGGATCCAGATGGCTCTGGAGGAGAAAGTGAGGCTGCTGACCTTGCAAAGCCCTCCCTGAAAGAGGATCCAGCTAGTTGGGTAACTCAGCCAGTACTCTCCCTCTCCTCCTTTCCAAAGGAAGGTAACTCTGAAAGACTTATGAAACATGTTCTGCATCACCAGAAACTGAAGATTCAATACTGATGGAATATCCTGATGGAATACTGAAAACTAATGGAATCTGAATAGAAATCAAAGCATACTTTTTTTCATTTTCTTTATTTTTCTTGGGTTATTTTTGGTCTGTTTTCTTTTACCACATGACTAATGTGGAAATGTGTTTTGTGTGACTACACATGTATAACCTACATCAAATTGCTTGCCTTCTCAACAAAGGGGGTGGGGAAGGAGGGAGAGAATTTGAAACTCAGTTTTCAAAATGAATTTCAAAACTTGTTTTTTACATATAATTGAGGGAAAAGAAAATTTTAAATTTTTAAAAAAGAAAATAAAGAAGGATAAGTAGAATGATTTAAAAAAAAAACCTGGAAAGACTTACATGAACTGATGCAGAGTGAAGATAGCAGAACCACGAGAATATTTTACACAGTAATATAAATATTGTACAGTGAACAACTGTGAATGACTTAGCTATTCTCAGGAATAAAAAGATCCATGACAATTCTGAAGGACTTAGGAAAAATGCTATCTGCTTCCAGAGAAAGAACTGATGAAGCCTGAATGCAGACTAAAATATACTATTTTCCCTCTCTTCCTTGTTTCTTTCTTTTTCTTAGTTTTCTTCCATAAAATGACCACTATAGAAATGTTTTACATGATTGCACATGTATGATATACATCATATTGCTTACCATCTCAGGGAGGTAGGAAGGTAAGGATGGAGGAAGAGAAATTGAAACACAATTTTTTAAAAGATAAATGTTGGGGGGCGGAGCCAAGATGGCGGCTGGTAAGCACGGACTAGAGTGAGCTCCGTACGCAAGCCCCTCCAAAAACCTATAAAAAATGGCTCTGAACCAATTCTAGAACGGCAGAACCCACAGAACAGCAGAGGGAAGCAGGGCTCCAGCCCAGGACAGCCTGGATGGTCTCTGGGTGAGGTCTATTCCACACGGAGCTGGGAGCTGGGAGCTGGGAACGGAGTGGAGCAGAGCCCAGCCTGAGCGGCGTGGACGATCCAGACCAGAAGCCGGGCGGAGGGGGCCCTAGCGCCCTGAATATGTGAGCTGCGGCAGTTACCAGACCCCTCGACCCACAACACCAAAGACTGCAGAGAAGGTTAGTGGGAAAAGCTGCAGGAGTGGAAGGAGTTCGTGGTTCGGCTTCCAGCCCCGGGGGCAGCTACAACTGTTGTTACTTCCGGCTCCAGGCCCACCTGGTGGGAGGAATTAAGTGGCAGATCAGAGCAGGAATGCAACAGCCTGCTGAAGATCTAAGCCCAGTCTGGACTGGGGGTCCTTGGGGAAGGAGGAGTGCTGCTCTGACAGAGCTGGCACCTCCCCCCCAAACGCAGAACATAGAACTCGTTAGTCTACAAGCAGTCATACCCCACTGAAAAACTCAAGGGTCAAGTTAGTTGGTTGGGAATATGGCCAGGCAGCGAAAACGCACCCAGATTCAGTCTCAGACTTTGGATTCTTTCTTTGGTGACAAAGAAGACCAAAACATACAGCCTAAAGAAGACAACAAAGTCATAGAGCCTACAACCAAAGCCTCCAAGAAAAACATGAACTGGCCCCAGGCCATAGAAGAACTCAAAAAGGATTTGGAAAAGCAAGTTAGAGAAGTAGAGGAAAAATTGGGAAGAGAAATGAGAAGGATGCGAGAAAACCATGAAAAACAAGTCAATGACTTGCTAAAGGAGACCCAAAAAAATACTGAAAAATACACTAAAGAAAACAACACCTTAAAAAACAGACTAACTCAAATGGCAAAAGAGCTCCAAAAAGCCAATGAGGATAAGAATGCCTTGAAAGGCAGAATTAGCCAAATGGAAAAGGAGGTCCAAAAGACCACTGAAGAAAATACTACTTTAAAAATTAGATTGGAGCAAGTGGAAGCTAGTGACTTTATGAGAAATCAGGATATTATGAAACAGAACCAGAGGAATGAAAAAATGGAAGACAATGTGAAATATCTCCTTGGAAAAACCACTGACCTGGAAAATAGATCCAGGAGAGAGAATTTAAAAATTATTGGACTACCTGAAAGCCATGACCAAAAAAAGAGCCTAGATACCATCTTTCAGGAAATTATCAAGGAGAACTGCCCTGATATTCTACAGCCACAGGGCAAAATAGAAATTGAAAGAATCCATCGATCGCCTCCTCAAAAAGATCCCAAAAAGAAATCTCCTAGGAATATTGTTGCCAAATTCCAGAGCTCCCAGATCAAGGAGAAAATACTGCAAGCAGCCAGAAAGAAACAATTTGAGTATTGTGGAAACCCAATCAGAATAACCCAAGATCTGGCAGCTTCTACATTAAGAGATCGAAGGGCTTGGAATGCGATATTCCAGAGGTCAATGGAGCTAGGATTAAAACCTAGAATCACCTACCCAGCAAAACTGAGTATCATGTTCCAAGGCAAAATATGGAGTTTCGGCCAAGATGGCGGCTGGTAAGCACGGACTAGAGTGAGCTCCGTACCCAAGTCCCTCCAAAAACCTATAAAAATGGCTCTGAACCAATTCTAGAACAGCAGAACCCACAGAACAGCAGAGGGAAGCAGGGCTCCAGCCCAGGACAGCCCGGATGGTCTCTGGGTGAGCTCTATTCCACACGGAGCTGGGAGCTGGGAGCTGGGAGCTGGGAACAGAGTGGAGCAGAGCCCAGCCTGAGCGGCGTGGACGATCCAGACCGGAAGCCGGGCGGAGGGGGCCCTAGCGCCCTGAATATGTGAGCTGCGGCAGTTACCAGACCCCTCGACCCACAAACACCAAAGACTGCAGAGAAGGTTAGTGGGAAAAGCTGCGGGAGTGGAAGGAGTTCGCGGTTCGGCTTCCAGCCCCAGGGCAGCGGAGGTGGGGCAGCTACAGCTGTTGTTACTTCCGGCTCCAGGCCCACCTGGTGGGAGGAATTAAGTGGCGGATCGCAGCAGGGGTGCACAGCCTGTCGAAGATCTGAGCCCAGTCTGGACTGGGGGTCCTTGGGGAAGGAGGAGTGCGGCTCTGACAGAGCTGGCACCTCCCCCCCAAACGTAGAACATAGAACTCTGTAATCTACAAGCAGTCATACCCCACTGAAAAACTCAAGGGTCAAGTTAGTTAGTTGGGAATATGGCCAGGACGCGAAAACGCGCCCAGATTCAGTCTCAGACTTTGGATTCTTTCTTTGGTGACAAAGAAGACCAAAACATACAGCCTAAAGAAGACAACAAAGTCATAGAGCCTACAACCAAAGCCTCCAAGAAAAACATGAACTGGCCCCAGACCATAGAAGAACTCAAAAAGGATTTGGAAAAGCAAGTTAGAGAAGTAGAGGAAAAATTGGGAAGAGAAATAAGAAGGATGCGAGAAAACCATGAAAAACAAGTCAATGACTTGCTAAAGGAGACCCAAAAAAATACTGAAAAATACACTGAAGAAAACAACACCTTAAAAAATAGACTAACTCAAATGGCAAAAGAGCTCCAAAAAGCCAATGAGGAGAAGAATTCCTTGAAAGGCAGAATTAGCCAAATGGAAAAGGAGGTCCAAAAGACCACTGAAGAAAATACTACTTTAAAAATTAGATTGGAGCAAGTGGAAGCTAGTGAATTTATGAGAAATCAGGATATTATAAACAGAACCAGAGGAATGAAAAAATGGAAGACAATGTGAAATATCTCCTTGGAAAAACCACTGACCTGGAAAATAGATCCAGGAGAGATAATTTAAAAATTATTGGACTACCTGAAAGCCATGATCAAAAAAAGAGCCTAGATACCATCTTACAGGAAATTATCAAGGAGAACTGCCCTGATATTCTAGAGCCACAGGGCAAAATAGAAATTGAAAGAATCCATCGATCGCCTCTGCAAATAGATCCCAAAAAGAAATCTCCTAGGAATAATGTTGCCAAATTCCAGAGCTCCCAGATCAAGGAGAAAATACTGCAAGCAGCCAGAAAGAAACAATTTGAGTATTGTGGAAACCCAATCAGAATAACCCAAGATCTGGCAGCTTCTACATTAAGAGATCGAAGGGCTTGGAATGCGATATTCCAGAGGTCAATGGAGCTAGGATTAAAACCTAGAATCACCTACCCAGCAAAACTGAGTATCATGCTCCAAGGCAAAATATGGACTTTCAATAAAATAGAGGACTTTCAAGCTTTCTCAGTGAAAAGACCAGAACTGAATAGAAAATTTGACTTTCAAACACAAGAATCAAGAGAAGCATGAAAAGGTAATCAAGAAACGGAAATTGCAAGGGACTTACTAAAGTTGAACTGTTTTGTTTACATTCCTACATGGAAAGATGATGAGTATGATTCATGAGACCTCAGTATTAGGGTAGTTGAAGGGAATATGCATATATATATATATGCATATATATATATATGTTTAAGTATATATATAAGTGAATGTGTATGTATGTATGTATCTATGTGTATATGTATGTATGTGTATATATATATATGTAAAAGAGAGAGAGCAGACACAGGGTGAGTTGAGGATGAAGGGAAGATATCTAAAAGAAATAAAATGAAATTAAGGGATGAGAGAGTAACATACTGAGAGAGGGAGATAGGGAGAGATAGAATGGGGTGGATTATCTCGCATAAAGGTGGCAAGAGGAAGCAGTTCTATGGGAGGAGGGGAGAGGGCAGGTGAGGGGGGAATGAGTGAACCTTGCTCTCATCAGATTTGGCCTGAGGGGGAATACCATACATACTCAGTTGGGTATCTTACCCCACAGGAAAGAAGAGGGAGGAAGATAAAAAAAAATAAAAGGTGGGGGGATGATGGAGTGGAGGACAGATGGGGGTGGAGGTAATCAAAACAAACACTTTAGAAAGGGGACAGGGTCAAGGGAGAAAATTCAATAAAGCGGGATGGGTTGGGAAGGAGCAAAATGTAGTTAGCCTTTCACAACATGAGTATTGTGGAAGGGTTATACATAATAATACATGTGTGGCCTAGGTTGAATTGCTCAACTTCTTAGGGAGGGTGGGTGGGAAGGGAAGAGGGAAGGGAATTTGGAACTCAAAGTTTTAAAATCAGATGTTCAAAAACAAAAAAACTTTTTGTATGCAACTAAAAAATAAGATACACAGGCAATGGGGCGTAGAAATTTATCTTGCCCTACAAGAAAGGAAGGGAAAAGGGGATGAGAGGGGAGGGGGGTGATAGAGGGGAGGGCTGACTGGGGAACAGGGCAACCAGAATATACACCATCTTGGAGTGGGGGGGGGAGGGCAGAAATGGGGAGAAAATTTGTAATTCAAACTGTTGTGAAAATCAATGCTGAAAACCAAATATGTTAAAGAAATAAATTGCATTTAAAAAAAAAATATGGAGTTTCAATAAAATAGAGGACTTTCAAGCTTTCTCAGTGAAAAGAGCAGAACTGAATAGAAAATTTGACTTTCAAACACAAGAATCAAGAGAAGCATGAAAAGGTAATCAAGAAATGGAAATTGCAAGGGACTTACTAAAGTTGAACTGTTTTGTTTACATTCCTACATGGAAAGATGATGAGTATGATTCATGAGACCTCAGTATTAGGGTAGTTGAAGGGAATATGCATATATATATATATATATATATATATATATATATATGTTTATGTATATATATATAAGTGAATGTGTATGTATGTATATATCTATGTGTATATGTATGTATGTGTATATATATGTATATGTGTTTATGTATATATATATATATATATATATATATATGTGTAAAAGAGAGAGAGCAGACACAGGGTGAGTTGAAGATGAAGGGAAGATATCTAAAAGAAATAAAAAGAAATTAAGGGATGAGAAAGTAACATACTGAGAGAGGGAGATAGGGAGAGATAGAATGGGGTAGATTATCTCGCATAAAGATGGCAAGAGGAAGCAGTTCTATGGGAGGAGGGGAGAGGGCAGGTGAGGGGGGAATGAGTGAACCTTGCTCTCATCAGATTTGGCCTGAGGGGGAATACCATACATACTCAGTTGGGTATCTTACCCCACAGGAAAGAAGAGGGAGGAAGATAAAAAAAAAAAAAAATAAAAGGCGGGGGGATGATGGAGGGGAGGGCAGATGGGGGTGGAGGTAATCAAAACAAACACTTTGGAAAGGGGACAGGGTCAAGGGAGAAAATTCAATAAAGCGGGATGGGTTGGGAAGGAGCAAAATGTAGTTAGCCTTTTACAACATGAGTATTGTGGAAGGGTTATACATAATGATACATGTGTGGCCTAGGTTGAATTGCTCAACTTCTTAGGGAGGGTGGGTGGGAAGGGAAGAGGGAAGAGAATTTGGAACTCAAAGTTTTAAAATCAGATGTTCAAAAACAAAAAAAGTTTTTGTATGCAACTGGAAAATAAGATACACATGCAATGGGGCGTAGAAATTTATCTTGCCCTGCAAGAGGGGAGGGGAGGGGGGTGGTGGAGGGGGGGAGCTGGCTGGGGAACAGGGCAACCAGAATATAAGCCATCTTGAAGTGGGGGGGAGGGTAGAAATGGGGAGAAAATTTGTAATTCAAAATGTTGTGAAAATCAATGCTGAAAATCAAATATGTTAAATAAATAAATTGCATTTAAAAAAAAAAAGATAAATGTTAAAAATTGTTTTTACATGTAATTGGGGAAGCCCTGAGTTCAAATATGGCCTCAGATGCTTACTAACTATGTGATGCTGGACAAGTCACTTGATTTCTACTTGCCTTAATCCACTGGAGAAGAAAATGGCAAACCATTCCAGTATCCTTGCCAAAAAAACCCAAAAAACAGAACAAACAGAAAAAAAAACAACCAGAAAAAAACAGCCAAATCCATGGTCAGTAATTGGGTAAAAATAAAATACTATTTTAAAAGAGTTGCAGCACTCTCATCTACCTAGGCGAATGAATTAAGGAGAGACAAGCTTTGTCTCTGCCACCTTTGCTACCTTCCACTAATCATGAGCAGCAGGAGAGCTCAGAGCTCAGCCAAAAGGGCAGACTCGGAAAAACTCTACAGATCCAGACTCAGAGTTCCTGCTCTTGCTGAAAGAGTACAGTTCTTTTTACCTCAGCAAAGAAGAAAGTGAGCGGCCAGAGGACAAGAGGCCCTGCCCCTCAGTCGACTGTTACTTAGACTCTTCCTGAGAAAACAAAAGACAGGCTGCAATCCAGAGTGAAGCCGCCCTGGCCGTGGGCCACCCTGGGACCATTTTGAAGCCTGATGTCTGGTGGCTGTCTCAGTTCCATGGGTGCAAAGTTATGTAATTACGTAATTTTTTACCTTGTGATAATTAAGTATTTCTGATTACAGGGATATGGTGAAAAGGATAACAAGGAGAATAACAGTAATTGCTACTACCTTTATATAGTGTCTACTGTGTGCCAAATACTATGCTCAGTACTTCATAAATATTATCGTACTGAATCTTCACAATGCTAGAAGGTAGGTGCTATCATGATGCATATTTTATAGCTGAAACTCGACAGACGTTAAGTAACTTGACCAGAGTCACAAAGCTAGTGTCTAAGATCAAATACGTACTCCAGTCTTCCTGACTCCAAGCCCAGCACTCTACCACCCAGGGAACCACCATTTTTTTTTTCATATGATTGTAGAGAGCTTTAATTACTCCATCAGAAAACTACATGTTCATATGCTTTGACAATTTATCAATTGAGGAATGGCTCATTTCTATAAATTTGACTCAGTTCTCTATATATTTGAGAAAAGTCTTTATCAAAGAAATTTGCTTTAAAATTTTATTTCACTTATGAGTACTATGTATTTCCCTCCATCCTATTTTCCTCCTTTATCCTGCTCCCTCCTCCTTTCACTCTGTCTATTCTCAAAAGTGTTTTGCTGCTGACTTTTACCTCCTCCAATCTACTCTCCCCTTATCTGCACCCCCCTTATCCCCTGCCTCTCTTACCTTCCTGTATAGTAAGATAGATTGCTATACCCAACTGAGTGTATATGCTATTTCCTCTTTGATCCAATTCCAATGAAAATAAGGTTCATGTACTCACTGAACCTCCCCCATCTTCCCCTTCACTGTAAAATCTCTTTTGAACCTTCCTTATGTCAGATATATATCCTATTCTTCATCTCCCTTTCCCCTTCTCCCAGTGCATTCCTCTTTCTCACCCCTTAATTTTTTTACATAATTATCTAATAACATTTAACTCACACCCATACCCTATGTCTATGTGTACTCCTTGTTACTGGTCTAAAAATGAGAAAGTTTTTTTGAGTTACAAATATCATTTTCCCATGCAGGAATGTAAATAGCTTAACCTTATTGAATCCATTGTGATTTATCTTTCTTGTGTACCTTTTAATGATTTTCTTAAGTCTTATATTTGAAAGTCAAATTTTCTATTTAGTTCTGTTTTTTCATCAGGAATACTTAAAATTCCTCTGTTTCACTGATTTTCTGTCTTTTGCCCTGGAAAGATTACACTCAGTTTTTCTGGGTAGATAATTCTTGATTGTAATCCTAACCCTTTTGCCTTCCAAAGTAACATATTCTAATCCCTCTGCTCCTTTAATATGGAAGCCACTAAATCTTGTGTGATCTTGTGTGGCTCCACACTATTTGAATAGTTTCTTTCTGGGTGTTTGCAAAATTTTCTCCTTGATCTGTGAAGTTCTGGGATTTAGTTATAATATTCCTGGGAGTTTTCAGTTTGGGATTTCTTTCAGGAAGTGATTGGTGGGTTCTTTCAATGTCTATTTTACCCTTTGGTACTAGACTGTCAGAGCAGTTTTCCTTGATGATTTCTTGAAAGATTATATCTAGAGATTCTTTCTTTGATCATGGCTTCCAGTTAGTCCAATAATTCTTAAATTATCTCTCCTGGATCTATTTTCAAGGTCAGTTGTTTTTCCATGCAATATTTCACATTTTCTTCCATTTTTCATTGTTTTGTTTTTTTCAATTGTTTCTTGATGTTTCATGGAGTCATGGGCTTCCACTTGCCCAAGTCTAATTTTTAAGGAATTATTGTCTTAAGTGAGCCTTTGAACCTTCTTTTCAATTTGGTCAATTCTACTTTTCAAGGAGTTATTTTCTTCAGTGAATTCTTGTACCTCTTTTCCCATTTGGCCAATTGTGCTTTTCGAGGCCTTCTTTTCTTTATTGCATTTTTGTGCCTCTTTTACCATTTGGCTTATTCAGTTTTTTAAAGTGTTATTTTCTTCAGTATTTTTGGTGCTCCCTTACCAAGCTGTTGACTCTTTTTTCATGATTTTCTTGCATCACTCATTTCTCTTTCCAGTTTTTATTTTACATCTCTTACTCGGTTTTAAAATCCTTTTTGAGCTTTTCCATAGCCTGAGACCAATTCATATTTTAGTTTGAGACTTTGTATGTAGCAGTTTGACTTTGTTGTCTTCTTCTCAGTTTGAGTTCTCCCTGACATCATAATAACTTTCTATAGTCACATTTTTTTGCCATTTGCTCATTTTTCCAGCCTATTTCTTGTCTTTATTTCTATGCTAAAATGGGTCTTTGCTTCTGGAGTGAAGGGGACACTGTCCCAAGCTTCAGGCTTTTTGTGCAACTGTTTCAGAGATAACTCTGGAGACTGTAAAAGTTTGGTTTTTCCAAGGTGATAGGCTCTGTGGAAAGGTGTGTTAACTATTCTCCTGGCCTGTGCTGTGGCCTGTGAGTGACCACAAGCACTCTTTTCTTCCCTAGAACTGTGACTAAGGTCCCTGCTCCTCTATGGCTGCAAGCTCTGGAGTGTTAGTGCTCCTCCTTGCCACAGGGCTGCCACCAAGGACTATGTGACCCATAAGCAAATATGGGCAATGCAACAGAGTCCTGCCTCCAGTGCCAGCAATAGACCCCTTATGACTTCCTTCTTACCCACTGTCCATCTGTGGGCTGAGAGGTCCTGAAACTGCCACTACTGCCATCACCAAGACCTGCTGCTGGGTATATCCTGACCTGGACTCTGAATCGGCATTCTAGACATTTTCTCCATCACTTTCTTAAGTCCAAACAATCAACAAAACAATAAATCAAGCTCTGATTTATACCATTTGCTTCTTCCCAAGCTGTAAAAACTCCAAATGAAAATGCAACATTCAGGGGACAGAACCAAGATGGTGGCAGGAAAACAGGAACTCACTTAAGCTCTCCCCCAAATCCCTCCAAATACCTGCAAAAATGTCTCTGAACAAATTCTAGAGCTACAGAACCCACGAAATAACAGAGGGAAGCAGGTCTCCAGCCTAAGACACCCTAGATGGTCGCTGGGAAGTGTCTATTGCACCTTGATGGGAGTGGAGTGCAGCCCAGCATGGGCCACACCAGGACAGACCAGGCACTTAAATGAGGGCAGAGCAAGCCGTAGGGCCCTGAATCACTGAGCTGTGGCAGCTACCAGACTTCTCAACCCACAAACGCCAAAGACAACTTAGCAGGTCAGTGGGAAAACTGCTGGATGGGGATGAGAGGAGTGTGCAATTGGCCCCAGGCCCAGGGGCAGCCAAGGTGGTGCAGCACAGCACCTGCAGCAGAAAGAAGTTCCTGCAGCTGCTTCCAGAGCTCCAGCTGGAGTTGCTTCAGGCCCCAGGCCCACCTAGTGGGAGGAATCAAGCTGCGGGTCAGAGTGGGAGTGCAGGGAGAGCTTTGCTGGCATAGAGGCAAGGTTCTGTTGCTTTGCCCTGCTTGGATCTGGGTCACTATCCTGGTTGGCGGTTCTTGGGGGAGGAGGAGCGCTGCTGTGGCAGAGCTTGCCGTGTAGAAGTAGCTCTGAAAACAGCAGCGCAATGCCCGTGAAGCTTGGGACAAAGTACCCATCATTGTGAAGGTGGTCATACCATAACAAAAACCTTAAGGGTCAAGTAGTTGGCTGGGAACATGACCAGGCAGTGAAAGACTCAGACTATTAAATCTTTTTTTGGTGACAAAGAAAATCAAAAAATACAGCCAGTAGAAGTCAACAAAATCAAAGAGCCCACATCAAAAGCCTCCAAGAAAAATATGAATTGGTCTCAGGCCATGGAAGAGCTCAAAAAGGATTTGGAAAGAGAAGTAAAGGAAAAATTGGGAAGAGAAATGAGGGTGATGCAAGAAAATGATGAAAAACAAGTCAATGACTTGCTAAAGGAGACCCAGAAAATACTGAAGAAAACAACACCTTAAAAATAGACTAATTCAAATGGCAAAAGAGCTCCAAAAAGCCAATGAGGAGAAGAATTCCTTAAAAGGCAGAATTAGTCAAATGGAAAAGGAGGTCCAAAAGACCACTGAAGAAAATACCACCTTAAAAATTAGAATGGAGCAAGTGGAAGCCAGTGATTTTATGAAAAATCAAAAGATTATAAAACAGAACCAAAAGAATGAAAAAAATGGAAGACAATGTGAAATATCTCATTGGAAAAACCACTGACCTGGAAAATAGATCCAGGGGAGATAACTTAAAAATTATTGGACTACCTAAAAGCTATGACCAAAAAAAAGAGCCTAGACATCATCTTTCAAGAAATTATCAAGGAAAACTGACCTGATATTCTAGAGCCAGAGGGTAATATAGAAATTGAAACAATCCACCTATCGCCTCCTGAAAAAGATCCCCAAAAGAAAACTCCTAAGAATATTATAGCCAAATTCCAGAGTTCCCAGGTCAAGGAGAAAATATTGCAAGCACCCAGAAAGAAACAATTTGAGTATTGTGGACACACAATCAGGATAACACAAGATCTAGCAGCTTCTACACTAAGGGATTGAAGGTTTTGGAATATGATATTCTGGAGGTCAATCGAGCTAAGATTAAAACCGAGAATCACCTACCCAGTAAAACTGAGTATAATACTTTAGGACAAAATATGGATTTTCAACAAAATAGGGGACTTTCAAGCATTATTGAAAAAGAAAAGACCAGAGCTGAAGAGAAAATTTGACTTTCAAACACAAGAATCAAGAGAAGCATGAAAAGGTAAACAGGAAAGAGAAATCATAAGGGACTTACTAAAGTTGAACTTTTTTGGTTACATTCCTACATGGAAAGATGATATTTGTAACCATGAAACCGAAGGGTACAGAATGAGTTGAACATGAATGGATGATATCTCAAAATAAATAAATAAATACAATTAAGGGGTGAGAGAGAACTATATTGGGAGAAGAAGAATGGGAGAGATAGAATGGGGTAAATTATCTCATGTAAAAGTGGCAAGAAAAAGCAGTTCTATTGGAAGGGAAGAGGGGGCAGGTGGAAGGGAATGAATGAATCTTGCTCTCATCAGACTTGACTTAAGGAGGGAATAACATACACATTCAATTGTGTATCTTACCCTACAGGAAAGTAGGGGGGAATGGGATAAGAGAGAAGCGATGATAGAAGGGAGGGCAGATGCAGGAGGAGGTAATCAAAAGCAAACACTTTAGAAAAGGGCCAGGGTCAAGGGGATAAAATTGAATAAAGGGGGACAGGATAGGATAGAGTTAGTCTTTCACAACATGATTGTTATGGAAGTGTTTTGCATAATGATACATGTGTGGCCTATGTTGAATTGCTTGCCTTCTCGAGGAGGGTGGGTGGGGAGAGAAGAAGGGAGAAAATTTGGAATTCAAAGTTCTAAAAACCAATGCTCAAAAAAAGTTGTTTTTACATGCAACTGGGAAATAAGATATACAAGCAATGAGGTATAGAAATCTATCTTGCCCTACAAGAAAGGAAGGAGAAAGGGAATAAGGAGGGGGAAGTGGGGTGACAGAAGAGAGGACAGACTCAGGAACAGGTCAATCAGAATATTTGCCATCTTGTGGTAGGAGGAGGTTAGAAAGGGGGAGAAAATTTGTAACTCAAAATCTTGTGGAAATGGATGCTGAAAACTAAAAAATATTAAAGAAATAAAGAGAACAAAAAGAAAATGCACCATTCAGCTCTTGTGGGGCAGTCCTAGACAGTCCTTCAATACAATCCTGGGTAGACCTATGAAAAAGGGAATGGAGGTGGGCAGGGAGGGTGAGAGCAGGAAACAACTTGTGTATAGCATCCCTGGCATTTGAGCTGAGCATTTCTGGAAACCAGAGATTCCAAGAGACAGAGGTAAGGAGGGAGCCTCTTCTAGACATAAAGGACAGCCAAGGCCAAAGCATGGGAGGGGACGTCACCTGTCATGTTGAAGAAAGGAAGAGGAAGAAGGCCAAATGGGTCTGACTCTCAGTTATGTCAAAGGGAATAATGTGTAACAAGCTTGGAAGCAGGCTGTGAAGGATTTTCAATGCCAAACAAAGGCGAGGAGACTGACATCTGTCTGTAACTATCTTAGAGCATTGCCTGCAGCACCAGAATGTTCAGCAATAATGGTGACAATACACGTGGCATTGTGACGCTAATAGAAAGAGCCAGCATTTTGGTATCACTTTGAGGGTTGCTAGGCACTTTATGAATATCAAGTCATTTAATCCTCACAACCACCCTGGCAGGCAGGTCTTACTATTATTTCCACTTTACAGAGGAGGAAACTAAGGCAGGCAGATGTAAAGTGACTTGCCCATAGTCACATAGTCAATCTTCCTGACTTCAGGCCCAGTGCTCCACATCACCTATCTCCAGATTCCAAGTTAAGAAACCTGCCCAGTGTCACCCAGCTAGTCTGTGACCAAGGAGAGACTTGAACTCAGGTTTCCTTGAGGCCTCGCCTAGACCTTCAGTATTTCACCATGCTATCCTCAGGTTCCTTCAGTGTAATTTGGGTAATCTACTTCCCTATGTAAATATTAGTAACAAAACCCGAATACTGATCCACCGAACTTGGAAGTCTTAAGGTTTGAAGCTTGATGGAATCTTTGATTCAATCAGATATTCTTTTGTCTCTGTTGCCAAGGTGGGAGGGATGGGGATCCCCAGGGCAGCGGGTGGTCCCCTACACAAAGTAGAGTTTTAGGGATCATGGAGCACCTCTTTTTATCAGTCATGACTGCTTTAACTTAGGTTTGATTTCACATTTCTCATATGAAATATGTAGTCACTGAACATATCCACTATTATCATACTAGAAAAATGTGGCTCTGGAAGGCTGGGGTCCAGAGAAAAGGATTTTGGCCATTTAGAAGAGGGAGAAGAAAAAGGACTCAAATATACTGCTGCTTATGACCTGAAAAAACCCGGAGTCAGAGGTACCAGTATTGTAAAGTAATGTGAGAGCACTGTGGACAGTACCTGACATGGCAAGCCTGTGGGGGAATTTATTCTGCTTTCTACAGAGATGTAGAGCTCACTCTACCAAAAACTGGATGTGCTGGAGACCAAAGAGAAAACCCCTCTGGAGAGCTGAGACATCCCGGTCTGGCCAGGCCTTCTGCCAGCGGATGCCCAGAAAAACCCTCTCCATCTGCACGATGGCACCCTGCCTATGCCAGCGATCCTCCTGCAGCAGGCCATATGTATAAAAATACATGGCCATCTATTTAGTAACGCTTTTATTCAAAATTCTGTTGGCATGACTTCTAATGTGTCTGAGAGGACATTACAGTTTGTGCTGCCTCTCACCCAATGATGGAGACCCGGGGGAGAAGTGGGGAGGATCCTCTGCCTTTGGAGGCAGTATTGATTTGAACAGCCTTTTATGCTATTCACACTAATGAGCTCTAAAGCCAGTCAAACATGGTTACATGGTGGCCTAGAGGCAGAGACCTGCTTTTGACTCATAGTCTTGCTACTTACCCAGTGTGCGATACCAGCAAATCACTTCATTTATCTCTGGGTCCCCAGGGTGCTGATCTATTTGGAGGAAGGTAATTAGCAGTTAGGTGGTACAGTAGATAGACTCATCTCCCTGAGTTCAAGGCCAGCCTCAAACACTTACTAGCTATGTGATCCTGGGCAAGTCATTCAACCCTGTTTGCCTCAATTTCCTCATCTATAAAATGGGCTGGAGAAGGAAATGGCAAATCACTCCAATATCTTTGCCAAGAAAACCCCAAAAGGGGTCACAGAGACTCAGACATGACTGAAAAATAGGTGAACAACAAAACAAAAACCAAGCATTTATTAAGCACCTACTGTACCCCAGGCACTATTGCTAAGTGTGTTACAAATATCATCTCATTCGATCCTCACTAAAGCCCTGGGAGGGGGGTGCTGTTATTACCCACACTTTACAGTTGAGACACACAGGAGTAGTTTTACCAAGGGTCAAACTGCTAGCAAGCATCTGAGGGTCAATTTAGATTGAGGTCTTCCTGAAACCAGGGTTTGAATGGACAACTCCTAAGGTACTTTCAACTTGAAAATCTATGATTCCATGCCAATCCCTTATGTGGCATGCTGGCTGGCACACACATGTGCATGCATAGACTCATAGATACATACATATATCATATAAAGATATGCCTACTGAAAGGGCTCCTCCACCACCCATTTCTGGAAGCAGCTTCACCAAGCCTCCACATGAATGTTGCACCCCCTCTTTGGTTTGGACTGGGCCCTCTGTGACCAATCCTGCCATTATATAGTTCTCTAATGCCAAACCAGGATTTCTTTAATGTGCATAGTCTCTCTCCTGTTGTAGGTAATACCCCATCTACACCTAACCTTGGAAGCTCTTTTCCATGCCCATCTACAAGTCCTGCATAGAAGAGGTACTCAGCATGGTCAAGAGCTACCTCTAGGTCCTTTAAAACTCTGTGTGTGTGTGCGTGTGTGCATGCACACACAAGTGCCACCTTCAGGTGGTCTAGTAAATTCTTCCCTCTCATGACAAACTTTCTCTTATTCCGACCTGAAAATTATCACTCTAAGGCATCCAAACAAACGAACATCCAGCCTCTGGGGCAGAACAGAAGAAGTCAAATCCCTCCCTTTGCCAAATGTTGGCCCCATAATTCCTCAAAAGGAGGTAACACATGACCATTGGGTTTCCTTTTGAAATCATTATATTACATAAAGCCTTTATTAAGTGCTTACTATATACCAGGCACTGTTCTAAGTATTGGGAATGCAATACAAACAAAAAAAACAGTCACTGCCCTCAAGGAGCTGACATTCTGAGAGAGGACAAAGAGCTGAAAAGCTACAGGGATGGGGACTGAAAAAGTAATCCTCAAAGGCAGGAGCTGAGTCATCTTAGAGGTGAGCATGACTGGTACAGGTCCTTTCCCAAATGCAGGTGCTAAAGAGGAACTCACTGATTCTTGGAATACCACAACCAGACAAAAAACCTAGATACCATGTTTCAAGAAGTTATAAAAGAAAATTTCCTGGGCTGATCAGAAGCAGAAAGGAAAAATGAAACAAAAGCATCTATCGACCACCACCCAAAAGAAACGACATAACAGAGCTTGAGTGGACCTCATGGCCATCTAGTTTAACAAATACACAAAAGAAACTCCCAGTATCTCGTAAATAACATGTATCAAATTGCTTACTGTCTTGGGGAAGGAGAGGGGAAGGGGGGAGGGGGAAAATTGGAACTCAATATTTTTAAAATAATTGTAAAAACATGCCCTTACATGAATTGGGGGGAAAAGTAAATTATTAAAAAAAAGAAACCCCTTATTATAACATATGTAATGAGTGATCACATCAGCCCCTGGAACCTGAAAGAACAACCCTACTCTCACCTCCCAATAAGGTGTCCACTGGGTCCTCAAATCTTCAAATACCTTGAGACCAAAAATCCTTCTAAAATTTAGTATCACATTTCCATTGTCGTAAAACTGCCTGAACTGATTGGAACAAGAGGGAAAACTATAAGTAAAAAGAATTTGTCTGTCACCTACCAAAAGAAACAACAAATTAAAAACAGCCAGAAGTGTCATAATCAGAATCTAGAGCTTCCAAGGCAAATGAAAACTGCTGCAAGCAGTAAGAAAGCAAGAGGTCAAGTTCTCAGGAATTGTAATCAGAATCATATGATAATACTAGAAACATGAAATACTAGAGAAGGGAGCCCAGATGATGGAGTGAAAGCAGCGACTCACCAGAGCTCTCCCATAAATTCCTTCCAGTATCTCTAAGAAGTGTATCTGAACAAATTTTGAGGTGGCAAAATCCACTGGGAAACAGAGTGTGGCAGATTTCTAGCCCAGGACAGACTTGGAAGGTCAACGGGAAGGATCTGTTGCACCAGGCTGGGAGATCACAAAGTGTGTGGGCTACACCAGCAAAGACTCAGCCATAGCAGAGCAGAAGTCGGCTCAGCACAGCAAACTCAATCACCAGTAGCAGTAGCGATTCCCAAACCTCTCAGCATAGGACTGGGGTCTTTCTGAACTGGGTGAGACAGAAGCACAGGGCCTGCAGCAGCAGCTACTCCTGGGGATATCAGCTCACAGATAAGTCACATACTTGAACTTCCAGGAGCCGTGATGGCGGAGTAAAGTAAGTGCTCTTGCTCCCCCCTTGTTGACCTTGAAAAACCTAGAGAATATTGCCTCAGGAAAAATCCTGGAATAGTGGAAGCTAGTGGTATAGCAGTCTTTTAGCTCGAGAGGCTAGGGAGATTGAAAGGAAGGGTCCCTCCTGCAGTGGCTAAAGAGGTCCAGAGCAGAACCAGAGGCATTCCAGCAAGCCCCACATGAGCAGACCAGCAGGAGACCCTGAGCCCCAGGGGGTAGAGTTGGCAAGCAGCAACACCAGGACCTCAAGCGTGCCTCTGCACAACCAGGGGAATCAGCAGACACTAGTGTGGCGACCACCAGTGGCCTATGCAGCCCTAGCTCAGTACCAGGTGAGCTGCAGCATTATATAGCTTCTAGATGACAGAACCAGAGGCTACAGCACACAAAACCAGTAACCAGGACCCTAGCTCCCACCACAAGAGACATGGTACAGAGCCCCCTGTGCCCCAGAAGCAGAGATCCACATTAAAAGCCAGGAAGCAACCAACATGAATAAGAAGCAAACTAGAAAAGTAAAGATCATAGAATATTACTATGGGGATAGGGAAGATCAAAGTAAGAATTCAGAAGAGGACAGCATTGACACTATACCCACATCTGAAACCTCAAAAAGGAATATGAACTGGTCTCAAGCCCAAAAAGAATTCTTAGAAGAGTTCAAGAAGGAATTGAAAAGCCAAATTAGAGAGGTTGAAGAAAAATTGACCAATGATTTTAAAAATATAATTGACAAAATGAAAAAAAAATCACTGAAGAGAACAACTTCTTAAAAAGTAAAATTGGCCAAATGGATAACAAGGTACAAAGCCAAAATGGAGAAAAATAACTTCTTAAAAGGAAAAATTGACCAAATGGAAAAGGAGGTACAAAAGCTAACTGAAGAAAATAATTCATTAAAAATTAGAATTGGGCAAGTAGAATCTAATGACTCTATGAGGCATCAAGAATCAGTCAAATAAAATCAAAAGAATGAAAAAATAGAAATAGAAGAAAATGTAAAATATCTCATTCGAAAAACAAAGGAAGGTAGGTAGGTTGATAGTGATCCTAAGGTAATCTGGAATAATTATAGATAAGAGTTTAGCTCATTGAGGAAATCTCCTTCCTTTGCCACCAAGTACATTTGATGACAGCAGTCACAGTGAATCATTAAGAAATTTATAAAAGTTCATATGGCAGCATGAAAAGAACTAGCTTCCACATTTTTTCTTTTGAATGGCATTACTAATACCAAGTCTATATATACAAATATATGTAAAATTAGAAGTAACTTTCTGATCTCTTAAAAATTCAACCTTTGACACTAATGCACTTTTGATGGAGTTGTGAACTGATCCAATCACTATGGAGAGCAATATGGAACTATACCCAAAGGGTGATAAAACTGTACATACTCTTTAACCCAGCAATATCACTACTAGGCATGTATCCCAAAGAAATCAAAGAAAAAAAGGACCCATTTATACAAAAATATTTATAGTTGCTCTTTTTGTGTTGGCTAAAAACTGGAAATTGAGGGGATGCCCATCAAATGGTGAATGGCTAAACAAATTGTGGTATATGATTGTAATGGAATAGTGTTGTGCTATAAGAAATGATGAAGGTAATTCCAGAAAAACTTGAAAAGACTTACATAAACTGATACAAAGTCAAGTGAACAAAACAACATCATGCACAGCGATAGCAATATTATACAATGAACAACTGTGAATGACTTAGGTTTTCTCACCAATAAAATGATCCAAGAGAATCTCAAGGAACTCATGATGAAGGATGGTATCTGCCTCTGAAGAGAGAATTGATATCATCTGAATACAGACTGAAGCATGCTATGTTTCTCCTTCTTTCCTTCTTCCTTCCTTCCTTCTTTTTTTTATTTTCTTCCCAAAAACGAATATGGAAATATTTCATATGATTGCTCATGTATAATCTATATCAGATTGTTTACCATCTCAATGAAGAGGGAGGAACAGAATTTGGAACTCAAACCTTAAAAAAACAAATGTTAAAAATTGTTTTCCACATAATTTGGGAAAAAAAACAAAATGTTATTTGTTTTTAAAATTGTCCTCTGATGCTTAGTTATGGCGTAGAGGTGGCCCTTAATACACAAGGGCTAAGCCAATTTTGGTAGGTTTTACCAAGCTGGAAAGGCTTTGATTACCAATCCAGTGGAAGATTTTTCTGCTGTCCAAACACCAGCCTCAATAAAGCTGGTTAGGCTGAACACAGAGGGTTGACCACTAGACAGGTGTCTTTGTGTGAGTCCTGGACATACATAAAGTAGATCAAAAACTAAAACATCCCTCAGTCTCAGGTGTCCCATCTCTATACCTGAGGAGATGGTGCCTGAGGACGTTATGTATGATTGTCATGTGGTAACCCCACTTCTTGACAGTCGAGCATAGCTTCTGATTTCATTGAAAGCAATGCCAAGATGGAGGTGATTCACTGTAACTGTAATAGGAATTCATATTCTATGGGATAAGCATTACTCATTTAGGGATGTTCATTAAAATAATGCTTGAAGATACTCTAAGAGCTGGGAAGGGTAGCACATTGATACCTTAAAGGCCATATGGGTGCCCCTGAAATATTGAAAGACTTCAGGGCATGCATCCATCATGTAGATTGGATAATCTATAGAATGCCTACAGAATAACATAGACAAGAATTTCACAGGATGACAAGGCGTAAAGGGTGTGGGACCCACACTGTTAGAAGGAAGGCTCATAATTGTGTGATTGTGAATTGTTTAAAAACGTGAAAAAGTCCGCACTTAACATCTTGTTGTGACAGACTCTTGGCCTCCATGGTGGGGAAAACACTCTTAGCTTTCCCATTTTCTTAAGCATCCTACCTTACTCTTTCCCACTGTGACATGGATAAGGCAGACTTCCCAAAACATTTACCATTAAAGTATTCTGTGAACATCTCTCAGACTGAGTCAAAACCTTTTGTTCAAACATTAGTCAATAGTACTGAGCAGAGCAGAAATAGTGTGGTACACTAAGCACTGGTCCTAAGCTCTTAGTCCTGGGCTCAAGGGTGCAACTGCATGACTTTGGCCAAGCATGCAATCCATTCTCTGAGCCTCAGGGAGGTGTTGAACTCTAGGTTCCTGCCAGGAAACATGCTGCCATTCTTTGTCATAAATGAGGTAGCTGCCTATGATGGAGAAAGATGCAGTATGATGCTGCAATAAATCTGCCACCTTGGGAATGGCATCAGGAAGTCATTTAGACCAAACTGAGCTGGACCATGGAAGCCTAAGGGAGGAGCTTTTAAATTTGGACAGAATAATAGTTAGCATTGATAAAATGTCTGCAAAGTGTTTTACAAATATGATCTCATTTTATCTTTACAATAATTATCCCCATTTTATAGCTGTAAAAACTGATGCAGACAGAAGCGATTTGTCCAGGATTACATAGCTAGCAAGTGTCTGAGTCAGGATTTAAATCCTAGACTCCATTCAAAGTCTAGAGCTGTACAGA
Organism: Trichosurus vulpecula; assembly: GCF_011100635.1. NCBI lineage: Eukaryota > Metazoa > Chordata > Mammalia > Diprotodontia > Phalangeridae > Trichosurus > Trichosurus vulpecula. The sequence goes on from NC_050578.1 coordinate 1,005,351, forward strand.
CTGTGGCACCCCTAATGGTCTAGATGGAAAGGTTTCCAGGGAGGTTGGCACACATCCAGACCTGCTATATTCTTTTTCATGGGTGTGGGCTCCTGGAAGCAAATTTGGAAAGATAAAATCCCTTTAAGACAGAAGCCCATTTTCCATGAAAGTCAGACTTCTGACTAGCCAATGAATGATGCCCCCAAACTAGCTACTGCCCCCAGCCATCCCCAAGGGCCCAACTCCTCATGACCCAGAAGAATCTAGGGCATCATCACATCATAAGAAGGAGAAAGGCTCCTTGGCCAGGGTGGGAGAGACGGGCTGTAGGAGCCGAAGACAGGAGCTGGAACTTTGTTCTTTTTTCATTTTTTTCTCATTTAAATACTAGATGTTAATTAATAAAAGTGAAGGCCTCTGCAGTAATTGTTCCACTGTCTCTTTATTTGTCGTGCTGCTGAGCCATCTAGCACCTTTCCACACCTGGAGAAAGATGTGTCATCAGAAAGAAATGTCATTTCATTCACTGGGGGAAAAACACAAAAGCTCATGGAAGGAAGGGGTTCATTTCATTCACGCTCAGCATCTGTCCAGCTAATTAAAGGTCAGTGACTTGCCATTTAGTTTTTCAAAAGGCCGCATTTTTCAGAAAAAAAGAAAAAGAAAAATGTGCCCATCATACATAATTATATAAAAAGCCTCAGTTGGCTAATAAACAGAAAGTAGGCTGAGGTGGGAGAAAGCCAGCCCAGAGGCTGGAGTCAGCCTGTTTCTGTGTTCACCAACTGTAGGAACTTGAGCAAGTCACTTCCCTTGGAAACCTTGGCAAAGTTCTTTCTTCATACTGTTATACCAGAAGCGAGTGAGACACTCCACAGAGTATAAGTTTTAAATGGAGAATTTATTAGCTGGTGGCCATTGGGGCTGCAACCCAAATCAATGGCCAGGTTTTGAAGTGAAAGGGTAGTTTATATAGGGAATTTACATGCCAGGTCACAGGGTGGTCTGGGGGTACAGGAACAAAGGTCCTGACAGATCACAGATTCTGACAGGTTATCGTTAAGTGTGATAACCTTATATGTTGACATTCCTTGGAGGAGTCACGGAGCCCAGGGACGTTTGCTAGACTCCAAAAGGTCTGAGTCCACTCTTTAGTATGCAAAACTGGGGTTTGTAGTTAGGGGCTGGGGGCAGGGTTTTTCTAGCAATAGTTGGCTACTCAAGTATCACATCACCTTTCCTTGGAGGGATCAGCTGTGCCAAAGCATCATTAGCCCAATTTTATATAGGAGGGAAACTGAGGCTGGCTTGACATGTAATACAAGTAACAAACAGCAGAGAAGGAACTTGAATGGAGCTCTCCTGGCTCTCCAAGACAGGGCAGATGGAACCAAACTAGAGCCTAATGACAAAACAGGGAGCACGATCCAAGGTGAACATTCAGGTGATTTCCAGAGTTCAGGATGGCACCACCAGAGGGAGGTAATCTGTCCAGGAGGCATCCTGGTCCTTCAGTTCCCATCATTTGTAGATTGGTAAGTTGGCACAGGACTAAGAGTCTTGAGGGCATGGGAGGCATTGGATAAAACCTTGATGAGTCAATGAATAGATGGTATTGATACACAAGGAAGGCTGGATTTCAATTGGCATTTTTAAGCATCTATACAGTACAAATATTGTTGAACTTGTAGATTCTCATTGTAGTAAGATCATAGTCTAGGTGAGGCTTCATCTAGCCTAGAAATGCCATGCTGGAGGGAGCAGACCAAGAGGCCATGCAGTCTCTTTGTTCAAACTATGAGAAATTTTGCAGGAAGTGCTGATGGATGACCTCCATGATCCTAGAACCACCTTTTTTAGAAGCCAAGGACCTGACATCAGTGACTCTTGAGCTATAATTTTCTCAGGAGATGTTAGGTGGGGGTAATGGAGAGACCTTCAGACTGGCAGCTTGAAAATGTGTGCTTGGGTCCCAACTCTATTTCCTAAGCATGGGACCAGAAGCAAGGCACCGAGAGTTCCTGAGTTCCAGCCTGTTCCTCTGTCAATTGGGATAATGACCTGCATCATACATACAACTCTCCCAGGGTCACTGGGATGAAAGTGAGCTTTGTAGACCGTAAAGTAGTCTAGAAATGGGGGCAGCTATGATCATCCTAGCACCTGTTGGATTCTGGGCTGAACTGGTGTTTCCAGCCTGTCCAGCACCTAAGACTGAGGAATTCTATGTATTTCCTAGGCACTGTGAAATTTGAGCCAGGAGAGCTGAGTCTTGGCCATGGTGCCCATACCTTCCAGCCATGAGGGGCTCCTTCAGGGGGTTATATGTGGTGACCCAATCATGTTTACTTGAGCTATACCATCTTTGTTGCACATTCTGCCACAGGATATGGGATGGTCATCCCAGGAGTATTTGAGCAGCTAGGATTCTAGTAGGGATGGTCAGGGGATATTTACGAAAGCTTTGCCTCAGTTTTCTTAGGGTCTGAATTTTTTAAATACATTTTTAGAAATGTTTTTATTTTGTTTTTATAATATCTACATTTTCCCCTTATACCACTTGCTAACCCCTCCCAGAGAGGGATCCCTGCAATTCACGAATCTAAAAGAAAAAAAAAAAGAGGAAGGAAACAATAAGTTCCAAAAATGAGCATACTGGAAAAGTCTGACATTACACATGTAATGTTCAAAACCAATATTCCTCCATCTCTGCAAAGAAATGGGGAAGCAAGTAAGTTATTATGTCTCTTCTTTGGGCCCAAATTTGCTCATTAGAATTGTGCAGATTTAATTCTTATCTGAGTTCTGCTTTTGTAAAGCTAGACTTTCCATATACATTTTGGTTGGGATTTTTTGTTCCCTTGTTTTTCTGAAGATTGCTACTTGTTTAAGATTATTTCTACTTGATACTAACTAGCTGTGTGACCTTGGGCAAGTCACTTCACCCCAATTGTCCTGTCTTCCCCCCTCCAAAAAAAAGATTACTTTTAGTTATTTCTCTAGTTTGATTTCAGTTTGACCTCATTAGTAGGGTTACCTAGTCATGGAGCAGTCACTGAACTTGGAGTCAGAAGAGAAGTACTATCAAATCATGACTCACAAGTCCATAGATTGTGGGCTCCTGGGCAATCATCTACTCCTCTCTGAGCCTGTTTCTTCTTCTGGTCCACACCATGATCGCTATGAAATCAGAGTTCCTAGTTCATAGGGTGACTGTGACGTCCCCTTGAGATACACTATCTTCTTTGTGAAACTCCCAGAACTATGTGAGTGGTAACATCTCTCTGTCACCATTGTCTTAAG